>NC_045446.1:51213991-51518398 GCF_002776525.5 Piliocolobus tephrosceles
CCTTACTTTTAAGTGACTATGTTCCAAAAGAGGAAAGTAATATTAGGTATTATTAATCAGGGAACGCTGCTTTGGAAATGTGACTGTAAATTGAATGCTTGGTTTTTGGGAGTAGTAATGTTAAAATGATACGGGAGGTTAAAATGTTGGCCTTGCTGATCTAGATGCAGAAATATCAAGAACCACCTGGAGAGCCGTACAGCTTTTTCTTTTAATGAAAAAGGGAAGAAAAAAGTCAGAGCAATATAAAGATGAGATGTAGGTTTAAGGAAACTAGAAGGCTAATGTGGCATAATTTGCAGGCCTATAGGCCAGGTAATCCTGTGACAAGAATATAAGGATACATAGCTAGAGGCCGGCGCGGTGGCTCACACCTGTAATCCCAGCACTTTGGGAGGCCGAGGCGGATCACTTGAGGTCAGGAGTTCGAGACCAGCCTGGGCAACATGGTGAAACCCCCTCTCTACTAAAAATACAAAAATTAGCTGGGCATGGTGGCACATGCCTGTAATCCCTGCTACTCTGGAGGCTGAGGCAGGACAACTGCTTGAACCCGGGAGGCAGAGGTTGCAGTAAGCCAAGATTGCACCATGGCACTCCAGCCTGGGTGACAAAGTGAGACTCCATGTCAAAGAAAAAAAAGGATACATAGCTAGAGACCAAAATCTGCTCCATACTATTGTATTGAGGACTCATCTCCAACATACATACTATTGTATTAAGGACTCATCTCCAACATACTCCTACTTTAAGAATTTTTTTTTTTTTCGATGGTTGGTATATTGAATAATTGAAAGAATGATAGATTTTGTGAATTACATCAGTAGGGTTTTCATCTCTGGCTCATGAACTAATGAGTAGGTGGATGGAATATTGTTTTCACTTCTTTGTTTTAATTTCTGTTTCTTTAGGATCTATAGCAGAAAAGCTTTCTAAGGCAAAATTGGGTGAGAGGTCTATGTGTGTTTCCTCAGTTTTGAAAATCTTTCTTTCTTTCAGGTTATCCTACCTACAAAGAAAAAGTAAAGAAAAGGCCTGGAGGCCGCCCAGAAGTGATCTACAACTATGTCCAAAGGCCCTTTATTCGAATGTCCTGGGAGAAGGAAGAAGGAAAGAGTCGGCATGTAGACTTTCAGTGTGTAAAGAGTAAATCTATCACCAATCTTGCAGCAGCTGCAGCAGACATTCCCCAGGACCAGCTGGTGGTCATGCACCCAACTCCACAAGTGGATGAGCTGGATATTCTCCCTATCCACCCCCCTTCTGGCAACAGTGACCTCGATCCTGATGCACAGAATCCAATGCTGTGATGCTGATTTTCCTTGAAACCATAGCATGCTACTCTTCACAGTGACGTTGTACTCTCCTCATTCTGCACTGCAAGGCCACTGTTCTTCATTGTGAGATGCACATAACAATGTTTAGGATATTGCAGTGTAGGCTCTTTTAAAGACCAAAGGTAGCTGAATGGTTTTTTTAAAAATGAGTACAACTCTAGCATTTTGAAGTTCCAGTTATATAAATGTATTTGTTTACCAGTAAGTTTGTGAAATTGGTTCTTTGTATGGGGGACGGTCCTTTTTCACACATCTAGGTCTTTTCAAAAGTGGTGGAAATTGGCAGCTGGGGTATTTTCAGTTTGGATTGATAGTCATCACACCCCAGATAAAATGCAGAGTATTCTATAGTTGCACTTTATAAATGGTGGTTAAATGGAAATGTTCAAGCCATTTTATAGTTGTAATACACAATGTAATTTAAGTGCTTCTGTCAAAGTATTCCTCGAGTAAAAATTGTATAGTTTGCTGCCCTTGATGAGCAAAAAGTATTTATCTTGGGTTTATCTGAATGATCAGGATGAGATTTAATGCCCATAACTTACCAGTGCAGTTATCTCCAGGGCCGGTTCACCTTTTAGAGTGAGTCACATGCAGGGAGTGTGAAAGTCAGAAGTGGTTTATTATCCAGTCTGCCTTACCCTTAATCTGTTCACAGATATTTATTTACTAATGCTTTTTTTTCTTAAGAGTTACGGGATAGGAAAATGAAGTGTTTGCTCTTCATTTACTAAATGATTGTAAACTTGAGTTTTTCATCAAAATAAAATTCCATTGTTTTAATGTTTCTGACCAAATTTATAACCATGTTGACTAGATTTTTAGTCTCATAACTTCCCATCTCGCTGGTATAAGTATTATTAGAAATAGTAGCTCAAGGAACTTTAACTTATTATATGTGTGATGAGGCATTTAAATTCCCTAGTAATTATAAAATATACTATAAATCAAAACAATATTAGATCTGAAAAGAGTATTTTCTAGCCTAACTTGATATGAAGGGCAAAATGACTTTACTAGTTCATATAGTCACCCTAAGTTTCAGAGCCAGTTTCTCATACTAGTTCAGTGCTTTTTCCATCATACCATGCTACTTTGCTTAGCAAATTATTTATGCAAATGCTATTCTAACTATTCTGTGGTCCAATTCAAGAAGGAATCAAATATTTAGGTGCCTTAGGACTGGGGTCACCTACTGTATAACTGAAGTAGTATTAGAGAGGTGCAGCATTAGAAAAGCCAATGTGTTAAATATAATCTTGAATTTATGATTTCAGAGGATTCGATGTTTGTGTGTAAGCAGTAACATCTTTGCTCTCACATAAATGAAAATTGCAACAATTTAGAAATGAACTATTTTAACAACACAGCTAAGCTAGTAGCATGGGGAAATTATGCAAGCCCAGAATTGCTATGAAGGCCAGAAAAGCACCACAAATTTTACTGGCGTAGATCATCCTTGAACATCCACTGTAGAAACCCATAATCCAGCCCTGCAACACGTAGGATTTTTTTTTTTTTTCTAATTATTTGAAATGTGAACAGTATTTATAGAACAAGGGAAACATTTATTAAAAATATTTAACTGTCTAGTACGTTATACTTTAACCCATATTTATAGTAAAGGATTCTTACAAGGAAGAATAAACGGCTTTATGATACAATTAGTATAAGAAATATCCACATGGGGGACTTCTTTGTAGTGTAAAAACACCATACATCTGAAATGACCATTTGCATATAAAAGCTACCAATGATGCTTCTGTGCACAATGATTAAAAAATTCAACACAAACAGAATCCAAAATATACAATTAATGCAAGCTATCCACAGCTAGCCCAATAATCAATGATGAGGAAACACTGGAGCAGGCTTAGTTCCACTTAGTCTGAAGTTACACATAGTAAGATTGACTTGTATCAATGGCTCTGAGATGGCTTTTATGAAGTCAGTACATAAAAGCTATTCTCTCCTTATCCAGTAAGCTTCACAGACTGTAAAACTCCACCAGTAATGCACTTTGATACTATAGCTGTTGCCAAAGCAACATGTAGGGTTTACAGTGGCCATGGCAAGTCACTAAAGTCAACAGGGCCACCCAGTCCAGCATCTGCTTCCAAGAGGCTCATGATGACAGCCATTGCTGCCTCATCATTACTGGGACTACTTGATCCTTGGTCGTTGTCAATCATGTCTATACCTATGTGGGGGTTCTCACCTGCGGGAGGAGATAAAGACAGGTCAGTGATTTTTTTTTAAAAGCATCTTTAGATTAAGTAAGCAATTCCTAAGCACACTTTTAATAAGAAGGTTACATTTAATGGTAGGGTGAGAGGCTGCTTTTTGGGCTGCATGGCTATCTTTTTTTATATTGCTGTTTTTCAGAGGAAAGTACCAATTTTTAAAAAATACATAAGACATAAGTGGGGTTAAGCTGTGAAGAGACACAGCTCTAAGGAATCAAATGATCATTTTAGAAATAAGTACAAAGTGCTTAAAATTTAATAAATCTTAAAAATATTTGAGTTGAGCTTATTTTAATATTCTGATATAACCAGTTAAGAGGAGTTACAAAAAGAAAGGCAAATAGGAAGGGAGAGTTTAGGGGAAAAAAACAGATCTAGAAAGACAAGTAGAGAAAAAGATGGATGTGATGGGAAAAGCAAACTCTTTTCACTCAATGACTTTTAATACCTTCTGATACGCTTACTAATCACCCTTCTAGGCATTATCTCTGAACCTTCATTAGCTTCCTCTCTGAAGAGATTATGCCCCACATAGGAGAAAGCCTATGTCTAGGTAGCTGTAGCTTCCTCTTGAGTTCCAGGCACAAATTTGGACCTCCACCAAAACTCAAACACTGAAGTCAACTTTTTAGAGAGTTAAACAAATTTTAAACTTTTATTCTGTTCCTATCAAATTTATCTAGGATTAGCTTGTTTCATACAGTTCAGTTCTTAAAACTGACTATGTCAGATGTTTTGCAAGCTCATTGCAATGGAAACAATAATAATGCCACTTACCAAGAATAGAAGAACTATCAGAATATGGATAACCTGGGTTCTCCTGAGCCTGGCCTGATAGTAGGCCACTGGAAGGAATGTCTGGAGTCCCTCCATTTAAAATCTACAAACAAAAAGAGGGAAGTGTGAAGTTTGAATCAGTATTATGAGCAATGCCAAAAGGAAAATGAAGCATGTTGGAAATGCATGGGGTGGGTTGGGGAGAAGCTTCAAATGGCTTCAGTTTTCTGTTGGATGTAAGGAACTGTTAAACAGACATGGTCATAGTAAGAAAAAAACCTCTCCCCCAACTGTTCTTTTCTCTTCATTTTAGTGAGCCCACAGAGGCAACTTAGAGGCTGAATAAAATCCCAAGAGCATTCAACTGCCTGGAATCATGATGCCCACATATTTCTTTAGGACCAATGCCTAAATTTCAATGAGCCCAACTGGGTATTTCCCCTATAAGGGAATAAAACATAGTGACAGATATTTCTGAAGAAGAAATAAGTGGAGTTAACAAGCTGTGAAGAGACACAGCTCTAAGGAGTCAAATGAACAAAACACTTAAAAGTAAATCTCTTATACTACAGGTGCCAACTTCAGCAACCTGTGGTTTAAGTTCTTAAGACAGGCCACTGGGGAGGATTATTACTGCTACTCAGTAGGAGAATTCTAATTCTGTCTCAAAATCTCCCCTACTCACCCCAGCTGCCTTCCCCTGGCTGAGTCTCAAAGAAGAGCATTCTTTGAGACCTATCTGGATATACATGAGGCAACAGTTTCGTAGCTGCTCGCATTTCAGGCCTTGCCAGTAGGTGGCATTATAACTTACTTTATTTCCACAGCAATGTTTTGGTCTAGGGACCCTGTTACACTCTTAAAAAAATTATTGAGGACTCCAAAGAACTTTAGCTTATATAGGCTGTATTTATCAATATTTACTGTATTTGAAATTAAAACTAATAGATTTCTTAAATGTAAGAAACCCACTACATGTCGACATAAATAATGAATAGTATTTTAATGAAAAATAACTACTTTCCAAAACAATAACAAAAAATTATCAAGAAGGGTATTAGTTTACATTTTTGCAAATCTAATGTCTGGCTTAATAATTTTCAACTGGATTCTCATATATGTTTTTCCATTCAGTCTATTTAGATATGTCTTGTGATTCAAGTATATGAAGGAAATCCGATCTCCCACAGATAAGTAGTTGGAAAAGGGAGGCATATTTTAATAGACTTTTCAAATAATTGTATTCTTTTTTGATACCACTTCAAAACTTGACACGTAGAAGTTTCTTAAAGGTGAGTTGCAAAGTGGAATCTGAAACCGTATCAATGAATTTTTTGTACTCTTTATATCTTTGCACTTAGGATAGATCTTTTACCCTTACATGATTTTGAAATATCTTGCATCGTTTAGTTAGAAAATTTTGGTTCACTGAATTATGCATATCTTCTATATGTTGACACATTTCATTATACAGCATCAAAATATCACCACTGTTAATACTTCCTATCTAATCAACAACATTTTTTAAGTTTTAGGAAGATCTCAAGGTCAAAGTAGCAGATACAAGTTTTCTAAAAATTCCAATTTTTGCTTGAAAGCTCACATTTTATCATTGGCAACAAATGTCAGTCATTTTCCTTGAAGTGACAGGTTAACTTCGTTCATTTCCAAAAAAATGTATTCTAAATACACAAAACTGAATGACCATATACAATAAAAATGGTGTCCAATGAAAATAGCAGCTAGTTCAACTCACAACTTAATCACACAAGTAGTTTTTGAGACAAACATCATACTTTGGTATGCAGCACAAGTTCTTTGTGTGTACTTCTCATTTTGTCACAGAGCATTAAAAAGATGTGTACTTGACAATTTTATAAAAGTAATGATGGACATTTTCCCTCCCTCCTTCCCTCCTTGACAGGGTCTCACTCTGGTTGCCCAGGCTGGAGTACAGTGGCACAATCTCAGCTCACTGCAGCCTCAACCTCCCGGGCTCAGGTGATTCTCCCACCTCAGTCCCCCAGTAGCTGGGATTACAGGTACACCACCATACCTGGATAATTTTTTGTATTTTTCAGTAGAGATGGGATTTCTCTATGTTGCCCAGACTTGCCTCGAACTGTTGGACTCAGTTTGCCTGCCTCAGCTTCCCAGAGTGCTGAGATTACAGGGGTGAGTCGCTGCACCTAGCCATGATGGACAATCTTAAATGAAACTAGCTTTAAACTTTTTTTTTTTTTTAATCGCGAGGGTGTGGTGGTGAAGAATACAGTGACTACTAGTATAGTTTGGTGCCACTTGTCTGATTTTGGTAAAATGCCAGCAGTTTTACCCAACAGTGCTTTTAGCATGAATAGTGCACATTATCAATACAGTGAAAAAAATTAATGTTTTAACGTTATTAAGAAAATAGCTTTAACCTTGCAGATCCTTAAAAGGATCTTGTGCCCCCTCTTTCTGGAAAAAGACTGCAGATGACATTTGTAGAAGTGCTGCTTTTTCTGAATTTTCCTTAGTGCTTCTGGATGTCTGTACTCTCCTGGGACCTACGGAGGCTCACTTAGGTTTCCTTTTTAGCTTGATCCTGAGTGAAACAACTGCAGGCAAAATGGTTCATTTTTGGACCTTCCAAATTTGAAAGTGACTGGAAAGAGCTGGGTATGGTGCACCATTTAATACTGCTGTCAGTTATAACTGTCTTGTTTAAGCTGCTTTTCTTGTAAGTTCTGCTGCCCAGGATTCATCTCATGAGAACACATCCAAATTTCTTCTCACAGATCCATTTTATAATCCATTCTTCCCAAAGAAAAGGAAGAAGTTTCATAAGTGCCTCAAAAATAGCTGGAGCTTTATGATGCAGAGCACAGCTTTTGATTGCTGGTAGTTGTTGATGTGAAAAGAATTGGAAGTCATGAGCCCAGGATTGTAGTTTCGGGCCATACTTATAAAAGGAACACTGAGGAGCCTGGATCTTGTCACTATAATGTTGTGAAGGTGAGATGAAACAATGCATGTGAAAGTTCTTTGAGTAATATTTAAGCCTATACTGGACTGATAACCTTTCAAAACCAAGTAGTAGAATCCCTGGTAATACCAGGAGTCAAGTAAAGTACCTAAAAGTTAACTTGAGAAGCAGAGACTGGAAGACCACCCTAAGAAGATGGTGGATCCAATATGCAGGAAGGACCTGGAAGTATAACAGAAGAACAACTAAGACAACGGCTGGCAAGCAGTGTGTGTTAGGGGCAGGGGGACGAGGGGCACAGGATGCCAAACCTAGACTTCACTTGTCAGTGGTATTGTGAGCCAAGCACTTTCACATATATTATCTCATAATAGGACCTCATGTGCAAAGATGCTGGCTACCCTAACCAGTATTAGCTCCATCATAAAGAAAACTAGGGCTTGAAAGTTGTACAAGTTCATATAACTAGCACATGGCAAGGCCAAGCTTCGAACCCAGGTCTTTCTTACTTTGTAGTCTTACCCATTAATTTGTTGACTTTCAACCTTTTCGAGGGGAGCAAAACCCTTTTTCAAATAGAAATGTTTGCAGAAGATTCCTATATAAAAAAGAAGTATTGCTGCCCTTGCAGAAGCAGGATTTCTGCCCTTACCTTCTCTCCTTAGCAACTACCCCCACGCCCATCCCACCTGGTAACACCACAGCTCTTGGTAACATGAACAAACCTCCAGGGAGCTCAGTTTTGAAAATCCTTGCCCTGCTTTTGATGGTTTGTGCCCTAGGAGTCCTGCCTATGGAAATTCCTAATATTCTCTCTCTCTATGTGTTTTAAGAGATGGGGAGGGAAGCCATTGTGTCCAAAATGCTAGCCTTTAAACTGTCCTAAGCTCTACTGACATCAGGCGGTATAAACAGATTTATGATTTACGATTAACGTGGGCCTAGGCTTATAAGTTCTCCGGCAAAGATGAAAACAAATGACTGGTTCCTAAACCTATTTATAGTGTAGTCTTACAGAAAGCTCTTCATGAGGGCTGGTGATTGATCCACTGCTTGGATCCAATGCTGTCACACCACAGGAACCTCCAAGCAGCAGATCCCCAAGTATTCTGCAGCTATAAAGCATGGCTTGATTTCCAAAGCAGTGCTGGTGGCATTGCTGTTTCCATTGCCTGCCCTAGACACTAATATTTTCTCCCTTGAAAACTCCTGGCAGATAATGAGAAACTTTTCTATGTGAGGTACTCAATAATCTTTCCCTCATGGGAACTCTTGAATTTGCTCCCTCAATTAACTGAACTGACAGTTCCCCATTCCTTATTCTTTCTCCCTTCTTCCACTCACATGGAAGAAAGCCTCTGAGGTGCCAGCAAGCCTCCCTAGCCCTACCAGTATGCTTTATATCCAGCCTCACACAGATGGGATTTACTTCAAGGAGGAAGTAGTCCAACTTGTCTCAGCAGTCACAGTTGCAATTCCATACTCCCACCCCCAACATTTCAGATCTTGGGCAAGAGGCTCTCTAGCTTAGGCTAAGAGTCATCAGTCTTACCTTCTTGCCTCCTGGAGAAGAGGCATCAGGGGGAGGCGTACTCGTGATGTTCAGTGGGCTGGAGCCACAGCTAGAAGGCGATGACCCTCTTATCCTGTCAGAAAAGAGAATTACACTGCCTTTTCTTTTTTCAGTGGAGTGTGTGTGTTTTGTTAAGGGGTAAAGGTGAGAAAGGGGATGAAGATCTAGATTAGGGTTTGGCAAGCTTTTTCTGTAAGGCCCAGATAGTAGGCTCTCTGGGCCATACAGTGTCTGTCACAAAAGGTCAACTCTGCCTCTGTAGCTTGAAAGCAGCCACAGTCATGAATCGGTGTGGCTGTGTTCCAATAAAACTTTATTTACAAAAACAGGTGACAAGCTGGATTTGTTCTGCAGGCACCTGATCTAGAATGCAGTCCCTAGAGTCAAGCATCTCACTGACAAAGCCCTTGGACTGGAGTTTGCATTCAGTTGGTGAATTTCAAGTAAGTGGCCAGTTTTATTTCCTCACAGAATCCAGGTGAATTGGAGGAGGCCTTCTAAGATCAACCTCCATCTTTGATCCACAGCAAAAAATTTATCCCCTTCTCCACAAACACTGTTTAGCTAGTGAATACTCTCAGGACATGGAGGGCACCAAGCTCTAAAAGGTAGCCTAGGAGTAGTGATAGTAAGAGCAGTCTTCGAAGGCAGTGGTTGATGAAAAATGGGTCCAGGACTTTCTTATCTAGCATATCTCTCAGAAGATTTATAGAAGGGAAGACTTAGAACTGTAAATCCACCTAAACACTTGTCAGGCTGAAGGACCTCAGGAAAGATTCCATCACTTGGCATTGCAGCTAGAGTTTAGGGAGAGTGTGATGGCAGTTGTGTTACCACAGGGCTCTCGGCTCCTACATGGATGAATGCAGCTTTTAGGTGACCCAGACACCACTCCTCCACCGCCCAGAAGTCCTTTGGTTCTTGTATTGCCTACTTCTCTAGATTTCAGAGTGAACAAGTTTTCTTTCTGGATTATAAGCTTCTTAATGGCAGTTTACAACTACGTATCACGTATTCTCAGCACGCACAAATAGCTGCTAATTGCTTACAGAAAAATTGCTGAGTGTCCCCCACCTTTCCCTACTTATGTCTATGAAACCACTATTTTCCCAGGTTTCTCATCTTAGAATTGCTGTTTCATCATTCCTGATTTCATCTTCAAACGCTAGACCTTAGATTACTGATTTCTCTTTTGGCAGTGTCATCTCTGTTGGATAAGGCCTCATTCCTGGGTTATCAAACATGCCCACCTTCTCTCTCCCTATTCCAATGCAACTTCCACAAAGCGTAACACAAGACTTTGGATGCTTGTTCAGCATCCTACAACAAATGGGGTCTTACAGGTTTCTTCCAGTCCAAACTGCATAGTATCATTTCTTGGGTTTCTTAATCTCCCATCATAGCTCTGTGTCTCCTTCCTACACAAAGCCTGCCCAGTTAGGTAGCTTGTTTCTTGACCCTGAATTTGCCACTCACATGCCCACTCAAGAATATCCCTGACTTTTCTAGAGGGAACATCCACGCTCATTGCAAACCCTGGCTAAGGCCAAGTTCAGATCTTTCCTCCTTCACTTGCTTTGGCCCATGCACTCTCCCTTTTTCCTGTTATCATAAAGAAAATAGACTTCTAAAAGATTTTAAAATTCTTGAGGTCAAGGACTGTTTGATACTGTTCTTGGATGGTCTCAAGCAAAGTATAGGGTATGCAAAATGCAAAGTACAGGGTTTGAACCTGATTACACTGCACACTACCCTCATATCTCCTTCCTAATGCAGAGGTCACACCCACTAACCCTGTGGGGTTGGAAGAGAGCTGTGTTACCTATGGGGAAAAAAGCCCCTTTATGGGCCAATTGGAAAACAGTCCAGCCTCTAATTCTCCTGACAGAATCCAGTGGCAGCAGTTTTTTCTTCCTTTTCTTATTATTATGTTACATTAAGTTGCGTTCTGAAGAATCTGGTTACCACCTTCTCTATTCCCCAAATTTGGACAGACTTATGATAACTGCGTCCCTCTCAATGATTGCTCTTAAAGACAGATTTAATTAATTTTTAAGCACTCACTATATGTCAGGCTGTGTTCCTGGAACTTTCCTGAGTGCCCTCACAATCCCAACACAATTCTTGGGAAATAGTGCTTTCTTTTTACGGTTTAAGTCAACAGACAGCAAGAGGTTAAGTAAGTCTCAGCAGAGCCAGGTAGAGAGACAGGCCTAGGACTCACACGCAGGTGGACTGTTTCTAAGCTCCTTCTCTTTCATATGGAAAGGAAGTCTCTCCCAAGACAGCTAGTAATAACTAGCTGATCTGCTTGGTCCCTAGTACTAATCCTGGGCAGCTCTTTGAAAAAAAAAAAATGAATGTTTTGTTAAGGTCCAGATCACTCTGATAGTTCACAGCTCTACTCCTGCATTCCTGTAAAGTAAAGGTACATCTGTCCGTACTGGGAAGCTCCTTGAGCCATAAGGAAGTCTCCTCAGTAATTCTCTTTAGCTCTGGGCTGTTTTGGTTTAGCATCTTTATTTAAGGCAGGATTTCTTCGTTGGGTGGGGAGCGGGGAACTGTCCTGTTTACTGTAGGATGTTTAACAAGCAGCATCCCTGGTCTCTATTCACAGGATGTTTAAGTAGCAACCTCCCACCCAGTTGTGAAGACCAAAAATGTCTCCTGACATTGCAAAATATCCCCTGGGGGAAAAAATTTCCCTGGGTTGAGAACCACTGGTTTAACAGAGGAACTAGAAGGTGTTACTTGCCTGTGGATTTCCATGATTTCCTCAGCAATCATTCGGCCTATTTTTCCTGCCCCAGCCCGGGTTCCCCCTGGAATCCCTGGAACAGTGGGGTGGGTCCTCTTTGGGCCACCTACAACAAAGGAATCTGAGAGTAGGAAAGGGGAAAACTGAGGAAGAAATACTATTATGTATTAAAGTAAAACCAGTTTATCCCATGATCCACTTGCAGTTCAACATCAGCGTTGTGCCTTGAGGGACTTTAGGGCTATAGCTTGTCAGGAAAAGGCATTCCAGCAGGGAAAGGCTCGTTTCCTTCTAGGATCTGAGGCTAGTTTTTTCCCTTCATGCAGCATCTAATTCTTTCCCTTCATGCACTGAAAAAAATTAGTTATTGAAGACCACTGTATGTGCCAGGGTTACAGAGACAAGTCCCTGCCCTCAAGGAGCTCACAGTTTAACAGGGAAACCAACAGGATGAACACAATGGCTATAGCAAAATGTCGTAAGTTTGACAGGCAAGCACAAGGCAACCAACTCATCTGGGGCCAGGTGCAGCTTCTGGAGCAAGTTCACCCTGAGCTGAGTCTTGAGAGATGAGTATGAATTAGCTTGGCAGAGAGGTAAGGAGGAGAAAACATTCTAGGCACAGCAACCAACACGTGCAGGAGCACTGAGGCAGATTAAAACTTGGGAGACTCCTCCAAGGAATTCATCATGAACGATGATGAGAGCATGATAGATGAAACTGGGGCAGCAGGTACCAATCCGATCATGAGGAGCCTCTTGGATGCCGTACTAACGAATTTGGACAGTTTCCACAAGGGAATGAGGAGTACCAAAGGACAATACACAGAAAAGGCACAAATGAGATCTGGGTTATTAGAAAGTCCACAGCAAGGAGAATGAACTACAATGGAGGATGGGGTGGGGAGAGTGGGACTAGAGTTGCAAAGTGATTTGCAGTGATCCAGGCAGCAGATGAGGAGGGTGAAATAGCAACAGTGGTGATGAAGTTGAAGAGACAGAAGGTTCAGGACTCCGTGTTTAGATATAATGGGGGAGAGACAGCAGCCAGGTTTCTGGCTTAACCAATCAGGTGGGGGAGTGCAGAAAATCAGCTTGGGATATTCTGAATTTCAGGTGCCTCTGGGACTCCAGGTGGTTCTGTCTATGAGGCATTTGTAGAGACAGATCTGGAGCTTGGGAGAGAGACTGGGGCTGGAGATGTGGATGTGGGAGTCATCGATAGAGATGACTGATGGAGTCATCGATGGGGGCTGCAGCCATGCATGTGGGGATGGTCCCAGGAAGGATGAGTCCAGTGTGGACAGCAGGGACAGCGCCAAGGCTGAGCCTGAGAAGGGAGCCCACTGGGTATGGTACACACCCCAGTGCCGAAAGACACCTTCCTGCCAACTACAGGAGCCAGTGACAGTCACCAAAGAGCACTTTACCTCATGGCCACTGGGCAACACAGGAGGAAAGCACAAGGGGAGTAGGCAGTTTGCAAGCTCAAGGGCTTCCAGGGGCTGGCAGCTTTGGAAAGTGCATCAGTGAGCTCCTAGTATTCTGGCTCAACAGAGAAAGTGACATGACAGTGTCCTCGGCATTCATGGGGAAATCTGCACATCATCCCCTCTAGACCTCCCTTGTTCCACAGAATATGAATGGAGGGGACCCTGAATACTTTAGGGGAGGATATTTGACCACAAGCAGCTTCTCACGGGCAAGCCCCAGGGCCCCAGCAGCACATAGTTACCTTCTCCAGAAGGCAGCATGCTGTCCATGCTGTGGGGGGATGCTGTGAGCTGTGGGAAGGTTGGGTCCCCGCCTTCCAGGACGTTGGCTCTGTGAACATCCCAGCAATAAGGAAACGTGAGTCAGGCCTGCTCAGAACTGTGCACCTTTCAACTTGGCCAAGGTGTCCGGTGTCCACTCTGGACCTGGACAGGCCAGAAAATGAAGTGTCTGTCTGAGTGGGTGAACAGGTCTCACTGTTTGCATCCTGGCCTTTGGCCCCACTGCCTGCCTGGGCCTTCCTAATATGTATGGGACACAGTTCAGCAGAGGTGGTGGCTGCAGTGACCACTGCCAGCACTGCAGCACCTCCTCCTGCCAGCCTGCAGTGCACCTAGCCCTGGCCCCTCATGCAGCTCTAACGATAGGTGGGGTTTTGGACACTATGGGGAAGGAAGAATGGAGAGCAGGCCTGGCCGAAGAGAGGCTCCTTCACCTCCCTCTGCTCATCTAGCAGGTAGCAGCCTTTTGAGATGGCATTCCAGCTGCCAGTGCTTGGACCCCCTGCCTGATAGGTATGGAGACCTCCCCATCCTCAGCCAAGGCCAGTGTGAGCTAGTGCCTGTATGAACCTTTCATAGATTGTCAACCCCTTCCTCCACAGCAGCACAAGTGGATGTCTAGAGTGCGGGGCCTGTGCAATTCAAAGGTTAGCTGCTTTATCTGGAAGGAAATGTTGCTGTTTCCTGGAGCAGTTTCATAAGCCAGGGCCTGCACGGTGCAAGTACTGAAGCTTGTCCTTTGTTAACAATCCTTTCTAGCTTCTGCCAGTCCTGAGGCTTCACAGGTATTAGCAAGATGGCATTAAAGGATGTGATACTGGATGTTGCCTGCACCCCATTTTCTAGATAAGGAGCCCTAGGCATCTCTTTGAAGCAAGGGGAGCTTCAGATATAGGAAAAGTACTTACAAAACAACAGTGTTAGTTGAGACAATATATTCTACTTCCTTGGTCCAAGGGTTCATGAAACTGAACCATCGACTCCGTAGTGTGATAAAAGAACCATCTTTGATTTTAAATTTATAGCAATTAGTTGTAATTTTTTCTCTCGTCTGTAAAACTGAAAATGTAAAGAAAACATGAACATGGTTGTTTTCTCAGACGAAAGTATTAAACAGGACATCCAATACAAAATAGTAAAGGTACCTGAGCAACGACATCGCTCTTTAGTAAGCCAAGGAAACCCCAGTGGTCAACACTCAGGAAACAGGTTGTTTCTGAGGGTCTAACTCAGAGCCTTTCAATTCATTTGTGAAGCAGTCACAATTTTCCATAGTCTGTAAAATTGAGGCTCTAGGGAATTACTGACTGCATGTTATATATCTAACTGGAATCAGCTCTAACATGACCACCAGCAAATGAGAAGGCACTGTCCAAAATGTCATGCTTTATCCCAATCACAAAGCCCAAGGGCAATACAGAACTTACTTCTAAGAACATCCAAATCGATAGAGGCCACTCACCTATTCAACCTCATTCTTTCATGTAATAAACATGTCATGAGCACTTCTCATGTGCCAGGCACTGGAGATACAAGAGGAGACAGGCTATGACTCCTGCCCTCAAGAAGAGGAGTGAGGGAAGACTATACAGGGAGAAGAGATCAGAGCCTTGAGGGATGAACACGAGTTTGCCAAGAGAAGGAGGGAGGGAAGAACCCAGCAGTGCCTGAGGAGCAGCAGGGTCTGGTCGGGGAGGGGCCAGTGAGAAGGTCAGGGTGCCTGGAGCACAGGCCTCTGCAGGCAGGGATGGGGACTGAAACTGAGGTGGGCTGGGGCCAGGAGGTGGAAAGTCTCACATCTGAATGCCTGTCAAAAGTGTTTGGGCTTGAGTCTAAAGCAGGAGGTTTTTAAGCAGGCTGATATTATCAGTCTCAATCTATCTGGGGATGATGGGGATAAATGGGATAACTATGGAAGATGAACTGGGGGTGAGAGGGAGCAGGGAAACCCTGAGAAGTCTATCACAGGTCTCTAAGTAGGCACAAGGGCCTGAACCAGGGTGATGGCAGTAGGGGTGGTAAAAAGTAGACTTTTGGAAATGCATGTCTGAGGTGAATGAACAGGATCTGGTGGAGACACAGTGAAAGAAGGGGTCAGTGTTGGTCTCTCTGAGGAGGTTGCACATGGAGCCACAGTATTAGTCAAGACAGAAAGTACAGGAGGTGGTGCAGGCTTGAATGGAAAAATGAATCAGATCAGTCTCGGCCGTACTAAATCCAGGGTCTGGGAAAACCCTCTGAACAAGAGATGTCTTTCAGAAACTGCCATGCAGTCATCACAGGGCAACTACAAGGGGATAAACAGTGCCTGCAGGCGTCAGTTTCCTCTTCACACAGATGTTCTGACCTGAAGAGCCCTAGGCTGGCTGAGTCCTACATCCTCAGTGGACAGATTTCCCTGGAAGGTCATGTGGACTAGTCTAGAAGCAAGGGGACACTTTAAACTTAAGATCTTTTACACATCCTAGCTTACCTTGCCTATGACATTCTGCAAGATGTCCTATGTCATCTTGGTGAAAGTATTCATAACACGATGTGCCTAGAAGTTCTTGTGGTAAATATGCCAAAATAGCTGTTGCCCTAAAAGGGAATAAAGGAATATTTAAAGAAGAAAAAGCCATTCAGACGATTAATTGCAACTTTGCAATGGATAAACCCTGCTACAGCCTATGAGAGCAAGGTCAAAGCTGCACGCAAAAGAGCTGGATGGATTTTCAGAGGGCTCACTGTGTGGATCTTTTTCAGGCATCTGAATTTAATCAAAGCTATAAAAATAGAGGGAAACAAAGCAAAGAAGCTTTGTAAAGGGACTATTATCACAAGAAATCAAATCTGAGGGGGCTTTAAAAATGGTAAGCAGTCAGGCACAGTGGCTCATGCCTGTCATCCCAGCACTTTGGGAGGCCAAGGTGGGCAGATTGTCTGAGCTCAGGAGTTCAAGATTAGCTTGGGCAACATGGCGAAACCCTGTCTCTACCAAAAACACAGAAAAATGAGCTGGGTATGGTGACACACATGTATGGTCACAGCTACTTGGGAGGCTGAGGTGGGAGGACTGCTTGAGCCCGGGAGGTCAAGGCTGCAGTAAGCCAAGATCTCGCCACTGCACTTTGGCCTGGGTGACAGACTGAGATCCGTCTTTTAAAAAGGAACTACATTAATTAGATTAAAATGTGATATAAATCTAAATCTCAGTGCAAGGCTTCTGGTTTTTGCTGCCTCCTTTTTATCAGGACAACCAAATGCCAGAAGCTGCAGCAGCTGAGGCCACAAGACAGCTGAGGCTGTCTCCTTTTCCAGCATGTTGTGGCTGTCTCTAGTAGCCAGAAAAATTATTAGCCTATGCATATTCTGAAGGAAAGCAGTAGGCAGCAGTAAATTTGGGACACCTGGGTCCTTGGTCCAGGTCTATTACCAATTAGTTGTGAATCCTACAGGAGACTAGTCCCCAGGCTGGGCCTCCGTTCTTCATCCATAAAATAAGGAGGTTGGATTAGATCAAGGCTGTCCAACAATAATTTCTGTGATGATGGAAATGTTCTACGTCTGTGCCGTTAGCCACATAGGAGGCTTCCTTGGCCAATGAGTATTTTATTGGACAACTCAGGACTAAATAATTGCTTCCAAGTCCTAGATTCAAAAGAATGTCAATCACAATAATGGTCCTGGAACATTCTATAGATTCAGACAGCATGCTATCCCTACTGTTTTTCTTTCAGCCATGGACATCAAGGCACCCACTTAACTGTCTCTATATGCCAAAGAATGACAGAAAAATCTCTGTATTTATGATTATATCCTATTGAATCTCATTTTTTTTTTAATACTTTAAGTTCTAGGGTACATGTGCATAACGTGCAGGTTTGTTACATATGTATACCTGTGCCATGTTGGTGTGCTGCACCCATCAACTCGTCAGCACCCATCAATTCATCATTTATATCAGGTATAACTCCCCAGTGCAATCCCTCCCCCGTCCCATTTTTTTTTTTTTAACAGAGACTCACATCACTTGTCTCTTTCTTTTTTTTTTGAAACAGGGTCTCACTCTGTTGCCCAGGAGAAAGTGCAGTGGTGCAATCACAGCTCACTGCAGCCTTGATCTCCCAAGGCTCAGGTGATCCTCCTGCCTCAGCCTCCAGAGTAGTTGGGACTACGGGTATGTGCCACCATGACTGGCTAATTTTTGTATTTTTAGTAGAGACAGGGTTTTGCCATGTTGCCCAGGCTAGTCTCGAACTCCTGGGCTCAAGTGATCCACCCGTCTTGGCCTCCCAAAGTGCTGGGATTGCAGGTGTGAGACACTCCACCCAGCTTTGTTTCTTTCTTTCTTCTTAGAAAAGCCAGCTGATGGCCCAGTCTTCTCTGCTTTTTAGATCAGGGTTGAAAATCCTCTACCATCATTGCTCAAGGGTAGTATGTAGACTCTTACCTCTGGTCTACAAAAACAAACTTTCCATCTATCGCGTGCCGAGAAACATATTCCATAGATTTCACCCTGATTTCCCCATTCACTGGTTGTGGAACTACATGAGAATGCAGTCGTCCAATTGCAACGAGGCAGCTGAGGTTACACCCCTCATTGTCTGGTTCATTGTCTTCATCCAGCCCCATCTTTGTGGGTGGCCAGCTTTTCAGATAGCCTGTGCTGTGGATTGTGCAGAAGCTTTTTCGATCTGCTAGAAGGCAAAGTTTGTGGTTAGTGTCAGCAGTAGGTTTGGGTCATAGAGGTGTACGCAGCCGATGGTGGGGTGGGATGTAGGTAGGGAGTTAAAAAAAAAAAAAAAATCAATGCTTCACTCTCCAGAAGTGAACATCTAGTGAAAGGGGTAGACAGAAAGAAAAACAAACAACTGTCATCCAGTGTCAGTATGCTTAAGCAGGGCCAGTTATACCATGGGCATTTATTACATACACCAAGGAAGGAATATCTAACTCTTCCTGGAGAGAGGAAGGCTCCCCCAAAAAACCAGTGAAGGAGGTGGGTCAAGAAGGATGAGCAGTGGCTGAGGGACTAGAATGCATAAAGGCTGAGGACATACAAAGGCACAGAGGAATAGCGTATATAGGAATGGCCAAGAGCTCTGTGTGGTTGAAGTGAAATTGGAGGTACTGGGAGTGAGGGGCAAATTGGAAAGGCAGGTTGGTGGAAGATTAAGAGGGCCATGGATCACTTGCTAACCAATATGTTGGTCTATTTTTTTTTTAAGGCAGGAAATGGAGAGCCTCTAAAGGTATTTAAGTGCAGAAATAGCAAAATCAAATTGTGGTTTGGATGCTGTAGGAACAGAGTGACATGTGAACTGGAAGAGAGTAGAAAACAGAAGTAGGAATGCTAGTTCAGGGGCCAGTGGCTATAATACAGCAAAAGATGAGCAGGACTGAACTATGGCAGTGTAGTGAAGATGAGAGGGAGCAGAGAAAGGAAGCAGGAGAAATTTCTGAGATCAAACTATTGGGATTTGCTATGAATATCAGGCTTAAGGGAAAGAAACAAATGAAGATGACTCCAACTTTTCTGGATTGGGTGGTTGCTGGTGTCATTCACTGACTCAGAGAAGAGAGAAAACAGACTAGCAGAGAGAGAAAAAAAAAGATTTTGATTCGGGACACGTTAAGTGTGGAGCACCTATAGACTTCACCAACAAGCAAGCCACTATGGAGTGTCTGCCAAGCATGGAGTCTGTGCTGGTTACTGGAATAAGAGTGAAAAACAAATCAGACATGCCCTTGTGGAGTTCACAACCTAGTGGGGGAGACAGACTTTAAACAAATAATCACAAAAATAACTATATAACAGCAAGTATAAGAAAGCACTAGAAAGCAAACCAGAAGGGTGCTGTAAGACATAAGTCAGTTTGAGGTTGGAGACAGCCATGTGAAGGGAGCTTATGGGGAGAGGGAAGAAATTCCAACCAGAAGAGACAGCATGTGCAGAGGCATTGCCCAGAAAGGGCTTGCGGCATCAAAGGAAGTCAACATGGCTTACATGTGCTTAGTGGCAGGGTCAGGGGCTGCATGGTCGTTAAATATTTTGAGCTTTTCTTCAAGAGCAATAGGGAACACTGAAGGGGTTTTTAAAAGGGGACTGATAAAGAGATCATCCTGGCTGCTGTGTTGGGGGTGGGGAGCATGTGTGTCTACACTTTCAACCTGGTGAGAGTTGGGGGCAGCTGGGAGCTGAGTGACAGTAGGCAGCATGGAAAGGGACAAACATTTCAGAGAACTTTTGCAGATGGGACTCTCTGTGGCAGGATTTCGTAACTAATGGGATTGAGGAGTGGGGTAGTGAGACAGAAGTGAGGGTGCCTCCCCAGCTTCTAGCATGAGCAGCCAGCTGGATGGCAGTGCCATTTATGCTGGAGGAGAGGCTCAGGTGATTACTTTAGCATGTATCCTGTTGGAAATTCCCCTGAGATATCCAAGCAAGTTGATTTAGTAAGCAGTACATTTATGAATATGGAGTTCAAAAGTGAAGTCTAGGCTGGAAATATGAATGTGGAAGTTGTTGGCATTTAAAGCCAAGGGAGTAGATGACGTGACCTATAGAGAGAGACTGCAGACAGAGAAGCAGCCCAGGACAGAGAGGAGCAGCCAGCAAAGGGGCCAGCAAGAGAGCCTGTAGCAGCAGGGGGTCGAGGAGGAGGAAGAATGTGGTTTCATGGAATCAAGGGAAGAGAACACTTCAAGAAGGAAGACAAAGGAAAAGTGTGCATTCCATTTAACAACATGAAGGTCACTGGTGAGCTCAGAGTAATTTTGATGGACTGGTGGGTGTTCACGAGGCAGTTAGGATTGTGGCTGAGAGTATTCTTCCTCAATCGCATTAAAAGAAACACAATTTAAACAGAGGAGTCCTCTCCACAAATCTCTGCCATCAGGCTTTTCAGCTCTCTCCTCTGCTCCCAACTGCCCTACACACAGGGAGGACTGCAGGGTACTGGCTGCAGTTCTGGGACCTGCCACTCTGGCCAGCCAGAAACCACGGAAGCAATGCCCTGCTGAGAGCTCCGCTGTAGAAAGCAAGCTTCACCTGTCACAGGGTTTTAATTGTTACCTTTTTTCTTTGAGCAGGTAGAGGGGAAGTCCTTGTCTTCAACCTTTACTGAAGGCCTGTTACACTTCATCCTACAGAAGAAAGAACGTCGTGCTCCAGAACATAATCGAGATGGCCCAGGGGTTATATCTGTTTTAACTGGAAGTCCAGCTGCAAATCAATACACAAAATGTGATAAACTGAGAGCAGTGTTGTCTGTCAGGAGGGGGAGTGTGACCTTGAGCAAAGGCTTTTCTTGCCTGCCTCACTGTTTTATAATGATGACATGAGACAAATATCTCCCTAGTTTAGGCTTTAACAGATGCAGCATGGATAGGTATGTTGTCAATCTGGAAATGTTTATAAATCACATAGAGTGTGCTACTAAATAAATTGATTAGGTACTCTGGGGATGAAAAGAAATATACTATGGGGTTCTTGCCCAACAGAAACTTATGGCTGACAAAGTGGAAATGGACATGCACCAAGAAAAGATTAATAATAGGACAGGGTGATATAAGATTAGTGCCAAATAAATGGCAAAGACAACCTGTGCTTCCCAAAGGAGAAAGAACTTGGGCTGGCACTGAAGGATGAGTAGGATATGGATATTGGGAAGGAAAGGAGGGAGCAGGACTGCCTTAAGTTCTCAACATGGCTTGTAGGCCAGAATCCCCCGGATGCGTGATCAACCTACAGATTCCTGGACCCCATTGTAGATCTGTGCTGTCCAATGCATTAGCCACTAGCTGCATGCAGCTACTGGGCACTTGAAATGTGGCTTTTCTAAATTGAAACGTGCTGTAAGTGTGAAATACACACATGATTTCAAAGACAGTACAGAAAAATAAAAGAATGCGAATGAACTTGTTTATAATTATTACATGCTGAAATAATATTTTGGAGTTAATTTTACATTTATTTTTATTTTTTAAAATCTGGCTACCAGAAAATATAAAATTACACGTGTGGCTCATGTTTGTGGTTTGCATTATGTTTCTATTGGACTGTGCTGTCCGGAAAAACCAAATTAGAATCTCTGCGGGTGGAGCATGACTATGTTGAAAAGCTCCTAGGTGATTCTGAGGTGCACACCTCCTTACCAAACAGTGGCTAGGTGTCAGTACAGAAGCCGAGGGAAAACACACCCATGGCCATCACGCGAGCAAGTGTGCCAAGGAATGGCCGCCGCCCAGGGCTCTTTCTGGGCTTCCTCCCCTCCCATCTACCTCCCACATTGCCAGCTCTGTGATCTCCCCTAGAATGCCAATCCAAGCCTGCCGCACCCAACTCAGAGCTCTTCACTGTGTCCCCACAGAACAAAAGGTCTTCATGCTTCAGCCCTTCCCCTCCCCGCATGTTTTGTCCAATAGCACCAAGCAAGCCACGTGGCTCCACACCCCTGCACCTGTCCACAGATTGTTTCCTCTTCTGTCTTCCTCCCTTCATTACCTGGCAAACATTAATTCATCTTTTCAAACCCACCTCGGTTGTCATCTACTCAGTGATGCCTGTCCTTGCGCCCACATGAGAATTAATCATCCGTTCTCTACGCCTGGCACTATTTCTATGGCTGCACCTATTACTATGCAGGGTGCTGTCTGTCTCCTCGTTTCTCTGACTATATGCTAAGAGCCTCAAAGGTAAGGACCAAATGCCATTCATATTTTTCTCCTAAGGTCACTAAAACAATCCAAGGCAAGACTATAAAGGACAACAGATACCAAAGTCTGCACCTTACTTTTAGGAACAAGAGGAGTGCTATAATGAAGATGATTTGAAGGAGATTCCTCTGGTGGTGTTTCTTTCCAGGGATTAACATGGACAGCTTGGGGACAGGACATTAGTTAGGCCATGACTGCACTGGGCCAAGGTGAATGCAACACTGATACTGTTCTTGCTATGTGCTAGGAACTGTTCTGCCTACTTTATATACATTAACACTCTCAATCCTCACAACAACCCAATGAAATAGGTACTCTTCCATAAATGAGAAAACTGAGACAGAGAGAGGTTAAGTGACTTGCTCAAGGTCACATAGTTAGTGAATGGTGGAGCTGGAATGAGCCCAGTAATCTCCCTTGTGTTCTCATTCCTTTTTTTTTGAGACAGAGTCTTGCTCTGTCACCCAGGCTGGAGTGCAGTGGTATGATCTCGGCTCACTGCAACCCCTACCTCCTGGATTCAAGAAACTCTCCTGCCTCAGCCTCCCAAGTAGCTGGGATTATAGGCATGCACTGCCACACCTGGCTAGTTTTTGTATTATTAGTAGAGATGGGGTTTTGCCATGTTGGCCAGGTTGGCTGCAAACTCCTGACCTCAAGAGATCCACCTGCCTCGGCCTCCCAAAGTGCTGGGATTACAGGCGTGAGCCACCGCACCCAGCCAGAGTCCTCATTCTTAACTGTAGGAGTGCACAGCCTCCCACAGGACTAAAGTAGATGACAGCTACTGGGTCCTTGCACAGGAGTGTGTGCAGTAGCAGGAAGCCGGGGGCAGAGGGGGCGATGTGAATGGTGGTTCCACTACTGCAAGAAGAAAGCCAGGTGGGGGAGCCAACCTAAAGAGGAACACTTTGGTTGAAGAAACACCATATTTATAGTTGACGTTTTCTTTCTTTTATGAGGCTGCCTGTGTGCAACTCAGGTAAATAGAGCCCATTTGTTCTGACAGAACAAATCAAACTTAGCCCTTTAAACTCAGGAGCATACAACTGGGATTTTCTAGATTCTGAAAGAAAAAAGAAAAGTCTAAAAATCAGAAAGAATCCAGTCTAAATAGCTCTTCTTTTCAATAAATTTGGACACTGAGATTTTTTTCTTCTTTTTATGTAAAATAAACCCAAAAGAACATAAATAATTCCATTTAGCCAAAGATAGCTCTGGTGCCCCAGAAAGAGGACAGAGAAGTAGGACTGGAAAGGCTGAGCCCATCACACACACTCACCCTCTGCTCACTCAGGGTTGGCTGCCTGTGAGTGGGCTGCTGAGGAAATGCGAGGCCTCTCTGGTACTCACTTTTTGCATCTATGAGCCGCTCCCGGGGTGCAGTGTCGGAGGAGGAGAGCTGCTCCTTGACTTTGGCGATATCTTTAGGATGCAGGTAGTCAAACAAACTCTGACCAATCAGATCATTCTGTGGAGATGAAATGTTAAACATGGCAAGTCAACTGCATGCAGAAAATCAATTACGCAACAAGTAAGCGCACACAGTCTGCATGTTGTCTTTGTGTTTTTGTGCACGAGACCTCAAACTTTTCCTATGTGAACCTGTACATATGTCCAACCACTTTGCCTAGACACAAGGAAGGAGGCATCTGGAGGTTAATTTTGATAACGTGAGAGGAAAACCCTCAATTATATAGTTCATGCTCTTCTAAGGCAATAATCTTGGAATTCCCCTGTAAGACCTCAGAAGGCGGAAGATAGGGGTGGGCTCTGACTCCAGCTCTGCTGTTCAGCCTCTCTGTTCTCAAGCAAGTTACGCATATCATATGCTTCAGTCACCTTGTCTATTAACAGAGAGATAACAGCAACTTCCTCCATAACTTTGCTCTAAGACTAAAAAGAGCAGAAATCTTTGGAAAAATTAAATTTACATTAATTCTAATTTACATAAATGTCATTTTGATTCTTCAAGTCTTCTGCCTACCAAGCTTCCATGCAAATACCAGTGTGTCAGTGAGTGAATGAATAAATGAATAAAAGCTCTGGGGGACATAACAAGTGAAAGCTCTGTTCTAGAAGCGTTTATAAATGTTACTCTTATTTGATCCTATAGGTTATCATCATCAATTTTTAGAGTAAACTGAGGTTCAGTAGAGCTAAGAAGTGACACAGCACTGCAAAGAGTATGGAGTGGATTTCCAAGTGTCGTATTCTCTGTTACTGTGTTACCTGCCTACCCTTCTCCCTTGTCAGATAGCCTCTTACCCTCTGGGCTCACCACATATTGTGGGAGATTTATTTTGCAGCAATAGAAGAAAGCCATAATGCTACTGATCAGATCAGAGTCAGATCTTCCAATGGGGGGAATATGGAACATATTACCAGACTGTTCTAACTCTAAATTAATTTATCTGTTAAGAAGTTAAGAATTTTCTGGAAGAAGTTCACATGTGACTTGTATACTATAATTATTCTGACAAAATTGAGTGACACTTCTGACTGCTGTGAGGCTGCCCACCACCAACAGGGGCATGAACAATACCTGGCTGTAGTTGAGGATCTTGAAGACAGACTCTGAGACAAAGAGTATCTTCCCTCGGTCACATCCTACGACAAACAAAAATCCATCTGCTGCCTAATCAGGAAAAATGGATAATCAATTTCTCATACTTTAGGAAAGATAACTTGTAATCCCCCTGATAACTAATAGAGGATGTGCTTTCTAAGCATCCAAAGCACAGGAACAATCACTGACAGTTTCAGTGATATCCTGAGTGCAGGATGCTGAAAACAAATTGTGTGTGTGCATGTGTGTGTGTTTCTACATATCATCTAATTATTATAGAAAAAAATTCCAAATAAAGTAAGTTCTATTTCAAAGCAGAATTCAGCTTGTACGTATTCTTTTGAAGGTATCATGGTCCAGAGAAATCATACTTCTTTGCTCTAACAACTCTATGGAGAGTCAGAATCTGAAATCTGAAAGGACTCTTGAAAAATCCCCTCTAACATCTCAGCCACCATCTGCCTTCAACTTGAAAACTTCCATGTACAGGGAGCTCTCTAAAATAGTGGTTCTCAACATTTGGAGTAGTGTTTTTTGTTTTTGTTTTTATGCTGATGGTCTGGCATGGTGCTGATCACTGGGGCATTTTGTAAACCCATCCCACTTCCACGTTAATGTGATTCTAATGTACACAGGGCTGAGAACTACTGCTCTCAAATGTTATCCCTCCATCCAGGGCTGGACTATTTGCATTCTAAGTGAGACAAGAAAAGCAACCCCTCCCCACCCCACCCCCACTTAGATTCTTCTTACTTTTTTCTTCAGTTTAAGTACAGGAAAAAATCTAAATGTTCCAATAAAACCAGTCATTAAGACAGGACAACATTTGGTAAAGAGACTGAAGCAGGTAAATATGCAAGCTATAGTGCCTGAGAGCTTGGGCTGTTTTGTCAGCATATGTGTGAATTCCACCCACTGCCTTCCAGACATACAACTACTCAATTCCTGCTGGGGTCTTCCGGTGACAAGGAGGGTGCGCCCCACTCTGTCATGCCCTTGCTCTTATGACTCAGCCCTCCTTGGTTCTAATACACAGTGGGCTAGTTTCTCACCTTATTCACTGGTCCTCAATCTGTTCTTTGGAAAAATACAGAGAAACTCTGTTCTCGTTTTCCACAAAAGGGCCTTCATTGTGTAGTTTAATTCAAGGAACTAGGAAATGAATTAATGTGCCAGAAGGTAAAAGAATGGTGCATGCACTTGTGCTGGGACAGAAGACATGAGTGAGAGGGGAACAGTATCACTGTTGCTGTGAGACCCTGGCAGGCTACTCAGCCAGAAGGAAGCTGGGGAGGATCCTTTCCTAAGTTAGGTCCCTAAGCTGGCCCAGGGGCAAGGGATGACAGTGAGGGGGAAGTAACTTTCCAAGCACCATCTGCTGGAAGCCTCATTCTGTCAACAAATAGGGTATTAATAACTTCCTCGTTTGCCTTGCAGATAATCTTATATCTCACAGAAGTGTTTTTGAGGCTTTTCATTGATGTGGCAATGTGGCTTGAAAGGTACCTGGACAGAAGGGAACTGTGACACCCTGAAGGTAATGCTGGGCAGGGTCAGGCCTGAACCAACAACATGGGTAAAGCTATTTCAACACTCCAGGGGAAAGCCAGCAGGTTCCAAAGCAGTGAATGCATCAGCAAGGGGAGGCTCTGGACATTCCAACTCCACAGCACCCTGGCTGGCGGACCATCTGTGAAGGAGCCGGGCCCGAAGGACAGCTAAGGAACAGAAGCTGTGAGAACACTACCAGCACCACAGAGCCACAGGGCCAGCCAGTGGTAGGGTCACTCTTGGGAAGACAGTGCTGGTTAATAAATGACACAGAGGCCCTGGTACAGTCTGCCTGGTTTGTAAAACATGAAGAAGTAATGTAGACAGTGTAAACTGATACAGTTGACTGATCCCTGACATACACTTTATTAAAGATATTTTGAAAGCACTTAGTAAAGAAAGCAGTTTGTCCATTTTGCATGGCTGAGGAAAAGCAGAAGTCCAGCTCCTGCAACCAAACTGTCTGAACATCATCTGAGTGGACCTGGCTTTCTGTTGAAGCAAGTCCCTGGAACTGGGCCCTTGGAAGTGATAAGGGATTGGACAGCATTTCACAGCCACTGACGTGCCAGAGAGGTGACAAAAGCTTCATCAGGCAAGAGAGATCACTCTTGAGTGCTGCATAAAACAAAGGAGTAGAAAAGACAAGCCCAACATGAAGTACTTAGCTGAGAAAGCATTATAATCCTTGTTCCATACCCTGGTAAGTATGGGTATCTGATAGAAAATTATTAAGAAAAGCAGCAAAACGAAAACGATTAAGCATGTGCCATTGCAAAAGGAGCTTGTTTTATTTATTTTTAAATTTGTCCATCCACAGGACTCTGCTTGATAATTATTTTACACACACACACACACACATATATATATGAAATAAAGACATAGATTCTTTTTCTTAAAATAATCAAGCCTGTACCCCAGCCTCAAATGTCATTGATTTGGATGTTCCTAGAACAATGCCAAGCCTCTAGTAAGTACACAAAAGTGTTTGTTGGATTCATGAATACGCAAGAATGAAAGAGACAGAGGCATGCCTATCACATCTACAGCTGCAGATCTGTTACCAGTATGGGAATCAGGACCAGTTACATAATTTGTGGGGCCCAGTACAAAATGAAAATGCAGGGATCCTTGTTCAAAAATTACATTTTCAAGATGGTGACAGGGCATTAAACCATGCATGGGGCCCTGTGAAACTGTAGAGGTCGCAAGCCCATGAAGCTGGCACCGATGGCGGCTCTCGAGATGCTACAGACATCAGTCATATTTTAACCTCAGCAAATCCTCTCTGAGAACACAGACATCTTTATGAAAAGGATGGAGAGATGGACAGAGCTGGGTGTTTGAATAACTGTGTCCTGAGAGTGGTAACCAAAAGACCATCACTCACTTGATTGGAAGCCTGGTCCCACCCTAAAGTGTTTATCATTGATTTGGATGTTCCTAGAACAATGCCATGCATCTATTAAGTATATAAAAATATTTGTTGAATTTATGAATAAACAAGGATGAAAGGCACAGAGGCATGTATTGGATCTACAAGTCACACAAAGATTCCAAGGGTCACTAATGACAAGCTGGACTGTGGGGCCATTCAACAAACAGGTTTTGACAGAAACAAAAGAGAAGTCCTATCTTAAATTCAAAAAAGCACCTATATAAGATGTAAAAAACCTGACCTAACAATAATTCATATTCAGGAGAGAAGGGGGAGGGGGCAGTACTGCAGCTGCCCCAAATGATGCGGTACTAATAAGATGGCTTTTTTGGCAAGGAAGGCACTAGCCCCATTCATCCTCAGGCCAACCAGACCACAGTTGACATGCTATATTGGGTTGTGGGAGTCATTTCTGGAAGGAATCGAGCAAATGCATGTGGCTCTGGAAAGTGTGTGTGGCAAACACTGTTGGGGGAGCCAATTTCCAACACCATTCCCAGGCCCCTTCTCTCTTGCCTGTCTCCACCAGGGAGGCTGGAAAATCTATATATACTTGCTTCTGCACCCTGCCCCGCAGCTGGGTGTGACCAAGTGACACACTTTTGGATAAGGTGAAGTCCACTATTGAGTTTTCAGGAAGGTGTATCCTCTCCTGATAAAAAGGACAGCCAGACTAGAGCTTCATTTACCCCTATTTTTTCAGTGGGTCTGGCTACTTAGACCTGGCAGAGGTACCCGGCTACATTAAGGAAACAAGCTAGCATGCTAGCTTGGTGTGGCTGAGTGCAAAGACAGAAAGAACCTGGTTCCTATTGACCTCATTAAACCACTGCAGCAACCCCACATAACCTACTCCAGACCAGTTATACTTGAGAAATGAAACTCTATTTATTCATCAGGTCTTCTGGTCCTCGCAGGTGAATGCTTTCCAATTTGAGATAGCACGTCATGAGGAGATAAATAGAGAATGCTGGAGTGAGCAGACAGGCCAGGCTTACAGAGAGCTGAAAATGGATAGTGATGATGTAAAATTCCAGATGGACTACCCTCTACTCCAGGGCTTTGCAAACTTCTGCTCAAAGATGGGTATGCAGATTCTGTAGGCTGTGCAAGTAAGGTCAGCCCTGACTTTGTGGGAGGTGGAAGCAGGTATCCTTCCTTTTAGTGAACATTTTTCTATTCTTCTGTTTACAATTTGCGAGAACACGTTTCTGAATTCAGTTTCTTTCCCTTCAATTCCCAAGTTAATCTCACTTTACTTAGTAACACTACTTAGAGCCCTGTGCAGACCTAATTCCTCATGGAAGACAACAGGTTCC
Source organism: Piliocolobus tephrosceles (assembly GCF_002776525.5). NCBI lineage: Eukaryota > Metazoa > Chordata > Mammalia > Primates > Cercopithecidae > Piliocolobus > Piliocolobus tephrosceles. The sequence goes on from NC_045446.1 coordinate 51,243,003, forward strand.
CACAGTGCCACCTCAACCATCTCCCAGCAGAGATTTAGCAAGACAGAGAGAGCACTCAAGTCAAGCAAGTGAAAGCATATACCTCTTGCATTTATTTTTCTTATTTGGACCACTAGTCTTTGGAAGTTTGTTTGTTTCTTTGATTTTTGAGACAGAGTCTCACTCTGTTGCCCAAGCTGGAGTGCAGTGGCATGACCTCGGCTCACTGCAACCTCCACCTCCCGGGTTCAAGCGATTCTCATGTCTCAGCCTCCCAAGTAGGCACCTGCTACCACACCCAGCTAATTTTTATATTCTTAGTAGAGACAGGGTTTCAACATGTTGGCCATGCTGGTCTCAAACTCGACCTCAGGTGATCTGCCCGCCTTGGCCTCTCAAAGTGCTGAGATTATAGGCGTGAGCCACAGTTTTGTTGTTTTGATGGGATTTTGGTGTAAAGATTTAGGTGGACTTTTTTTGTGCTAGTGGTTAAATCAGGTGAAAAGAAAGTCTCAATTATTGTTGGTTTCAGTCCCTTCCTGAAATCTTCATGCAAAAATGTGATTCTTAAATCCCTCTTATTTTTTAACAAATCCTGCCTCTTCTGATTTAAAATTGCAGTAGCATAGGCCTTCCATTTTTGCCTAGATGAGGTTAAAAGAGGAGGAGAATGGTTTTGTGGAAGAAATGTGAAGCCTGTCCAAACAATAAGATAAAGGGAGGGACCCGAGAGAGGAAGCAGGCCTAAAAAAAGGCTCAGTGTTGAAACATCAAATTCCCACATGCTGCTATTTACTTGAAAATTTATCAAAACAAATGTTGTAAAACAATCCCATAATTGAACATACCCTGAGAATGAGGTGTTTCAATTCATCGTCTGATAGAAAAGTTGGTTTGTAGTTTGCTTCTGTATATGGATTGGTGGCACCTTAGGGGGGAAAAAGAGAAAGTATTGGTATACTTGATATTCAGAAAATGTCTCATTCGAATTTGCTGCCTCAAACCTTTTGCAAGTGGCCTAGTCCCTGTGACCTGGTATTTAAATTTTGTTGTTTAGGCCTTAACTGAGATGGGCCTAGATCTGGCTTTGGATGGAATCCTGTAAGCCAAAGATAATGCCATGGAAAAGAGAACACTGTTACCCACAGGAGACCTAACAAGCCTGTTTTTCTCATTACAGGGAAAACCAAGAGATAATAGAAGGAAGTTTAACAATCTGCTTCTAAGAGAGAAGGCAGCTCTGGAAGTAAACTGGTAGAGGCTCCTCAGAGAGTTCCCTCCTCCTAAGATCTGTATTAAATGGGTTGTCTGGTAGTCCTTCAAATCACCACTCTAAATGTTCTTGGGAACCCATCCAGTCTGCCAGGCCCTGAGTAAATATATTGCGGAAGGCATTTAATGTGAATTCCTCTTCATCGGGGTGAGTTAAATGAGTGTGGCAATGTGGAGGAATGCATTGCTTCAGTCAGTGCAGCTCCCACTCCCAGGACTAAAAGGGGACAAGACTTACGCTTAAAAGGTTGTCAGTCTGGCATTTTTCAGGAGAACAATCACTTAACAGAGAAAAACGCCAGCAGTAAATGATTTGGAGTCTGCAGAATAGCGAGTAGAATAGTGAAAGAATAAAATGAAACGGATCTGTAACAATTCAAAGTGCAATGGGGAGGGAGGGAGACAGGGCGTGTTGCAACCATTCAACTGATCCCTATCCCTGCTCTTTATTGTAACTTGAGATTTGCCACTTATTTCCAGTTTAATAGAAATTAGTTTATAATAATTTAACCCATGTTATCTTTGCTAATATGAATTTTTAAATGCCATTCTCCCAGCACAGGATACAACATTTATATTTTTGGATAATGATCTAAAGTCAGACACAACCAGTTACTTCTTATTTCTGGTAGCTTTGTGCAAATATAAAAAGACGCAATTCTACCACGCAGGTCAGAGATCTGACTGAGCGCCCACTTTCCAATTTCCTCCAAGAGTCCAAGACTAGCTATGGAAAATTCCAGGAACAGCATTCACTAAAATGCCTGATATATTTCAGATTTCTCTTGTGGTTTGGATAAGTCACTTCCACTTTTCTGCCTCTGTTTTCTCACCCTCCCCACACTCAGAAAAGAAGGAAAATACTGCCTCCCTCACAAAGAGTGGATCTGGTTCGGGAAAATTCCAGGAAGATGAAAATATCTTCAGTGTTCATTCCTGACAACAAAATGCCGCGAGAACCCGCAACCCGTGACTCACTTTTCAAAGGAACCATGATGAATTTTCATCTTTGAAACTGACTTTTCTGTGTCACTGTGTGCACCTACATTTCTGCGTGTCATAATCATAAGGATGGGATCCAGGCACAAACATAGGCAAGATGTGAGACATCAGAGCAGTATCGTCTCTGATAGGCACATAGCCTGATTACATGCATATACAGAGATGTGCAAAGCACATAGTCTCTATGCTCTGAGAATGTGTGACTGCAAAATTGCATGTCAAAACCCACATAAGCTCAATAATCACTTCATTTGGCATCACGGCTGTTGCTGAAAAGTAAAGGTATACTACTCAAGGCTACATAATTGCAAGTAATAAACATTTGCCTTAGGGACAGGAACATTCTAGGCAAGGGTGGTAACATGTGTGGGCAAGGACATAAAGGACAATAGAGCCCAGGGTCTCACCTCTTAATGTTTTCATGTGCTGAACAGCCATCCTTAGCACAGTAAGTTTATCTAATTTCCTGGACATTGCGTTGCACGTTGGTACCAAAGAAGCCAACTCATCTATAAAACTGTTCATTTTATCCCGGCGCCGCTTTTCAATCTGACTGTGAGCTTCCCTGAACAACAATATGAAAAACGATTTCTTATAAAATGTAACCAAGCATCAAGAAAAGACGACAAAAATAAATGAGTTGTAACTGTTTTCAATGTTCATCTGACAAGACAAATTTAGAATCTGCAGAATGTTCAAAATTAGACTTTTCTACTAAAGTCTCCAAGAAAATGGCCTCACTGCCAGGTCAGTATTAGTTTATGTTTACCTCATCCCTAGAATTCAGGAGAAAAGCTACAAAGATTGTCTTTTCAGAGTAAACTGAATTGTTCATGTCTCCTCATTTCTTTTCCTCTCAGCCTCTGTAAAATTGGATTTTGAAATGGGGGTGAAAGGACAGAGAAGGGAGGTGGTGGCGTCATAGCACAGAGCGTCCAGAGCCCCGTGGGCCGTCCCTGAGGTCTGTGAGGAGCCCGCTGTGTGGCCGTGTGACCTGGGCAGGGCACCACTTCTTTCCAGTCACAGCCTCACTGACTAGGGCACCCAGTAACCAACACCATCATCCTTGGATCAACCAGGACTCCACCTAGGTGCAGCAGACGCTACATCTGTCCCCAGGAGCCTCCCCTGAGGAATGTCACACTCCTCCCTCCCGGGAGTGGCTGCCTGCTGAGGCAGGCTGACACTGACTGATGTGCACCTGCCGTTGGTGACGGTCCTCCTAAGGAAGTGCAACCACTATGGAAATTCAGTTTGCTGCAGCTGCCACAGATATAGAGCCATGGGAGCTCCTGCCAAGGCTGGCCTCCGAGGGAAGAGCTTGAAGCCTTAGGGCAGCCAATTTCTGCAGCCCCCTGTATCAGTCTGTCATGATGCAGCCTCAGAACACAGCCTGGTACTAACGGCAGAAGAACTGAGGACCCAATGGGAAGAAGTCAGCAAGTGTGGCTGGAGGCAGGAAGGACCCAGGCAGAGAATCTACTAGAGGCACCTAGCGTGCCCCATGTGGTGCATTCAGTTGCAACTCACAATGCAATAGGGGTCCCTGTCAGAAGCAAGTCCCAGCCATGTCTCCTGTGGAGGGCGCTCCAGTCAGGAAGACGCAAATCACTGAGCCATGTCTCCTGTGGAGGGCGCTCCAGTCAGGAAGACGTCTTCTGCTGAAGATTGGGGAAAAACTTGAGCCTTGATTGATTTCTGCTACCTTCAAATCCCCTTCAGGTTAAAGGTGCTTAGACAGCAAAGAGTAAAGGCCAGCCCAGTATGGAGAGCATGGAGGGCAGAAGCCCACCTTGGCCAAAGCCCACTACCTGCCTGTTCCCTGAGGAGGTGACAGTGCCCAACAGGACTCTTAGGACCGAACATGCAGAGCCTCCTTAGCTGCTCTCTAAGCAACCAGAACTAGGACGCTTTGTAGACAAAATGAGGTCCAAGATTACCTTGCATTTTTTATCCTTCCTTGGTGTTCTGTATATTCTAACCTGGGGGGAGGAAAAAGCAAGAGATAAAAACATAATTCCCTGGAGATGAATGGCAAAGTCACACATTGCTGTTTTCTTCTGCCCGATCCCTGTCATCTCTCTGCAGACACACAAGGGGATTGGGGGTTGAAGGGACACAGTGTGAGCCCACAAGCTCACAGCCTCCTTGCTCATCTCCAGTTGAGGACATGGGTGCTGCCCCAAGTAACAGAATGTGTAACAGTGCAAAGAAAATGGCTATAAGGATGCTGAAGTTCAAATTACTAGGTTCATGGTACCTTCCATGAGGGTCATCTTTGTCTGTGTCCATGCTTTCTCTGAAAAAACAAAAGAGAATGTGACTGCATGTTAATAAAGACATACAGAAGAGCTTCTTATCGTAAGACAGAAGGCTCTCATTTATCCAGAAACCAAACAATTAGAAAGCTGGAACAGCCACAGTATCGATTAATGATGTATAATAAGGGTAAAACAAACAAACAGAAATTAACTTGAACTTACTATAAAACCTGGACCAGCTTCTCAGGTTATCAAACAAAAGTTATCATCCCAAAAGAGTTTGTGTGTTAATATATATTTTACCATATTCTGATTGTTTGAAAATTGGGAATATGTAGTGTTTATAAAAATGCTTAGTTAACCATAGGCTCGAAATATCTCTAACCTCTCATTATCCCCATAATTCTGGATAAATGAAGCTTATTCCATTTGCAAAACATATTGAGCATCAAAGACAAATGTGCACACATATCTATTTGGCAGGGAAGGGGTGAAGTGAGGAGGGTGGAATTAAAGTACCAACAAAGTACTGAGCAGAGCCCCAGGCAGCTTTTCAAAGGCACTGCTGCCAAGTGTTCTGCTTCTCAGTTAGGTAGGAATCCCTAGACTTCAGGAATTGGGATGGAGGGGCGCAGTGGGGCTGAGGGCCACAGAGGGTCCTGGGGTCACAGCAAAGATCTCCCTCCCTTTCACAGACTCCAGAAATCCAAGCTTCGTTGCATCCTGTGGTTCAGTAGAAGAAAACAGACTGAAATCCCCAGAGGAAGGAGTTCCAAACCCCCCTCACAGCCTTCTCCAATCCATACATTTATCAGGAGGGCATGGACTGCCAGCTGGGCCTCTCTCCTTTTTCCTTTATCCCATAGGAAAGGACAGATCATGGCCCTTCAAACAATGTAATCCCCAGGGCAAAAATAGGTGTTTCTAGGAGCACTGGATCATATCATGGGCATTCTAGAACAGTGTTCCCAATCAGACGCCCTGGGGTTCTTCACAGGCAGAAGGTTTCCCCAGCTAGTTCTAAAGTTCAGAGATCATGCAGGCCGCACGGAAAGACAAAAATTCCCCCCTCCCTTTTGTCTAGAATTCTATCTGTTCCTTGAGGCCAGGTGATAATCTCAGGTGAGAAAAAGCTCTGCCTGACAGTCACAGATGACTTCAGTTACATTAAAATGATAATGAAAGGGATTACAGTTGCTTAATTAATTGAGTCTCCATGAATTACAGAAGATTAGCAAACCAGAGTCCACAAGGGAAATCTTGGGTGGTGACCAGGCTGGAACCCACAGGTCTACATGACAGAGGCCTTAGAACACATCAGTGGCTCCCTCAGCGCTTGCTCAAGACAAAGGGTTTGTGGCCAACATCTCACAGTCTTTCTGCTGGGGAGTTACTGCTATGGAAGAACGCCCTCACAGCCCTCATACCCACTCTCCAGCCCCTGGGTGTTGGCTGTCTTAATCATCTGGGATAACTTACATATTAATCATAGCATCTCCTAGTGGGCATCTGACCTCCAGCCATTGTGCTCCCCAAATTCGACCTGTGAACTTCAGCAGAAAGGACATCTGCTGTAGGGGGGATACCTCCTCGGAGATTTTCCCTCATTAAACAAAAGAAAACCTCTTAAATGGACATTTGGGTAAGATTCCACGCAGGTACTTCGGCAAAAGAAAATGTGCCTTTGAATGTTCTACACTGCCTTATTCCCGAGGTGTTTGTACATATATGGAAGGGATGACTGTGAGTGTGAAAATTTACTTACTCAAATGAAAAGTCATTAAGTCTAAAAATAAACAAAAATACTATTTAATATAACAAGTTCATAGTAATTTAAATAATGTTTAAGGACAATATCAATGTTCCTAAATTGTTTTCAGAGAGGACCTCCACTCATTCCTCCCATAAACATTCGTTAAGCACCTGACACTTGCTGTCTTCCTCAGAGAGGTACGCGGGCTAAGCTCTCTTTGAACTCCCTGAGATGACACCCATAGACTTAACCCTCTTGCTCAAAGGAGCAATGAAAGAAGAGGAAGAAAGGGGTAAAAGGCAGAACTTGGCCTTAAGGCTGTTCTTTTTCTCTGGGTGTAGAACATTTTGGGAATAGGAGGTGGAAGTTAAATGCCTCAGTAGTGCTGAAGGCTCCCTTCTTGCTTACAAACTAGGGGAAGGTAAAGCCAAAACCCAACTGTGTAGCCACCTAGAGTTGGGTTTTTTATTCCCATCCCCTTTTCCAGGAGAAACAGTAGCTGGTCGCTAGATGTTCCATGCCCAAGAACTGACACCAAGTTTAACAAGAGGAAGACACGCCCCAAAGGCCTTACTGGTAGTCAGTGGAGCTGCCTTTCCGTTTGCGGTTGCAATCCACACCACTGGTACCAAGAGAGCCGGAAAGCAGGTCAGTGGGGCCCGGGGACATGAAATCACTGATGGTTGAAGAAATGTCCATTCTCTGGTCTGCCATTGGATGATCTGGAATTGTTACAAGAGGCACAAAGGCGTGTTTATTTCGATGAGCTCTCGAAAGCGGTGGAGAACCCAGGGTGGTGCTTGGGGGTTTGGTGGTGGGGCGGGCGGGGCAGGGGGAGACCCAGGGCTGGTTTACAGCAGCACTAACGCATCTCTCACACCCCTGGACCCAGAACAGGCATGATAGAATGGAAAGAGTATCATATTTATTTTAAGAGTTTTTGTAGGAAATTTAAGCTCACCCGCTCATTTTTCTGGTGAAGACATAAAAGCCTAGAGAAGCTGAGCAGATTCTCAGTCCCTGTGCTGTGGCATGGAAAAACTAAACCAGAGCCAGAAACTCCAGGAGTGACAATCCAGGGCAGTTCCCACTGAGGGGACCAAATATCCCAGATGTTCTCCGACAATGCTAATTATTTTTCCTCCCTTTTCTCCACCAACAAAGCTAATTTTATTTTATTTTTATTTTTTACTTGTTTTGAGACAAAGGCTCACTCTGTCACCCAGGCTGGAGTGCAGTGGTGCAATCTCAGCTCACTACAACCTCCACCTGCCAGGTTCAAGTGATTCTCATGCCGCAGCCACCCAAAACGCTGGGAAGCTGGGACTAAAGGTGTACACCACCACACCTGGCTAATTTTTGTATTTTTAGTAGAGATGGGGTTTCACCATGTTGGCCAGGCTGGTCTCCAACTCCCAGCCTCAAGAGGTCTGCCCATCTCAACTTCCCAAAGTGCTGGGATTACAAGTGTGAGCCACCACACCTGGCTGCTAATTGTATTTTCTTCTAATCAATAAACATATGATCAAGGAAACAAACACAAGTTCCTTATTATCTTTGTACTTCTGTTAGGACTTTTGAGAGCTTGTTTGGAGGTCCTAGCAGAAGAGTGCAGTTACTCATACACCCTTGACCAAAGACTGGTCCTCGTCTATTGGAGATGGTCATCCTTTTTGAGCATACAGCTTTAGGAGGGACGCACGTGGACTGGTGAGGGAGGAATGGGACACCCGCCTAGCCAGCCAGATCAGCTCAATCAACCCTGGTGATCAATGGGGTGACAGATGTTGCAGCCAGATCGTCCTCACATCCTGTTGTGACCTTTGTAAACATTGTAAGAAAGCAGAAAATATCCTTTCTTCCACTGTAAGTCTTACTTGGGAATCAGGAAAATATGGTCCCCTCTATCACGGCCCAGGCAGTCGGCCTGTTTTCCCCCACGGTCAGCATCCTTTGCAAGGAAAGCCATGAATGAAGAAATTTGCAAAACATTTTGAGAACTCATATTTTAAAAGCATTAAGCAAACCAGCCCTTGAAAAGGGCCTCACAAGTGCCTTGCAAGGGACTCTGACTCCAAGTCCAGTTGAAGAGGTTGGGGAGGGTGCCTGCCTACAGTCAGGGGGTCTGAGCTCCGTGAAGTAGGACTGGAGCTGGCACTATCCCCCTCTGGACCCAACTTCCCTCATCTACAAAACAGGAGGGTGAGTGTGAGCTCCTGTTTCCCACTGTCACTGTTCTGCCCACAGATAAGTGAACCAGTTGCCTCCTGGTTAGATGACTGCCATTTTTTCACTTTGATAAGCACTGCTGGGGTGAACATCTTTGTGCATATATCTCCTTGCATTTGAGCGATTATTTCTTAGAATAAATTTCTAAAGGTGGGACTGACAGGTCAAAAGGGGACACATGTATTCTGGAACACACTATAACACTGTACTCCAGAAAAGCGACAATAATTTCTATCCCCAACAAGAATTCTTGCCGGTCTGAAGAGGAAAAAAAGAAGATCTCATTGTTTTTACTTGTATTCTTCAGCTATTACTGATGGTGCTCTTCTGTTTACAAGTGTTTCTGTCTTCCCTTGTGTCTGCTCGTGTCCTGTTTTTCACAATGGCCTCCTACCCCGTGTTCACCTGTGTAACAGGGCATGGCTGGAGAAAACATACCCCTTAGAGGCCTGCATGCCGCCCAGCGATGCTTCATTCCCCTGGCCATTTATTTTCTCATTCTGCTATGAAGGACTTCATACTTTGTCCTCTCTCCTCAAACTTCCATCATCTCCTCAGTCTCCACTCTCCGCTGAGGACTCTGCTTCTTAGTGAACTGAGAAAAGAGGCAGGTGCACACCCACCATCTCCTTAGATGCTCCTACTTAGGATCCCTTCCCAGCTCATGCCTGGGATTCTACCTCTCCCACCTCCTCGAGACCACCATTTCAGAACCCTCGCCCCAACCCAATCCTGCACCATCCACTCTCCCCACGCTACTGAATCATTTCCACTTGGGTAAAAACAAGAGTTATGTAATTCCCATCTTGGGAAAAATAAACTTACTTGAATACCATCCTCCTCCAGCTATTGTCCCATTTCTCTGTCTCTGGTTTTTTTCCTCTTATTCTCAATAACCCAACTCCAATCAGATTCTCTCCCCATCATTCCCACAAAACAGCCCTTGTCGGGCTGACCAGTGACCTCCCCACTGCTAGATCCAATGGCCAGTTCTCTCCTTGCCCATCAGCACATCCAGGAGAGCTGACCTTGCCCTTCTCACTGTCTCATGGCTTGGGAGACCCCCTTCTTGCGGGACTCCTTCCATTTCAGTGGTCACTCCTTTTTGCTCTCTTTGGCTGGCTCCTTCTCATCTCTCTCAACTCCAAGGAAGGGTCCCATGGATGTCCTGGGCCCTCTTCTCTATCTACACACGCTCTCCAGGGCCTCTAGTGTCATTCCTTCAAATACTATGAACACTGTAACAACTCCCAAATTTACATCTCCAGCCTAGATGTCACCCTGAATTACAGATTTTTATGGCCGACCACCTCCCTGACATCCTCACTTGAATATACAAGAGAGATGTCAAACTGAAACATCCATAACCAAAACTCTAATTCTCTCCAAGCCAAGCCTCTCAGTCATTCCTGTGTCAATCCTTCTGGTTGCCAGGCCCCAAACCTAGAAGCCATCCTGACTCCTTTCTTTCACAACCTGAATTCAATCCATCAGCAAATCCTATCAGCTCGACATTCCAAAAACAGCAAATTTGCTATCAGCTCGACATTCAATGACTTTCCCTTTTTCTTCACATGTCATTTCATCAGTGAAGCCCCCTTGAATAGCCATATATATAATGCAAACCCTGCCAAGCCTCCCTAGCCCAGCCCCCTGCTTAATGTTTTGTCCTTAGCCCTTATCAACACGTGACCTACCACAATCTCCCATATTCACTGGCTGTCCTCTCCAGCAGGGTCTAAGCACCAGGACAGCAGGCACAGTAATTACTCCCTGTGCCCTTAGTGCCCAGAATACTTTCTACTACATACTAAGTGCTCAATAAATATATATTGAATGAAAGAATAAATCTGTATACTAAGAATATTAATTTGTTCATCATTGATGTTGCCAACACTTTTTCCACCCTTTTGCTTTTTAACTTTGTTTACGATATTTGTTATGTGGCACCAGAAGTGACATGTTTTAAAAGCCTTTTCTTACCCAGAATAATATAAATATTCTCTTTTTTTCTAAGATTTTAATGATTTTTTTAATTTAATGCTATTTGGAAATTATTTTGATATACTACCTAAGCTTAGGAATGTATTTCCCTCTAACGGATAGGAAATGTTTTCTAACATCATTTGCCAGCTCATACATCCCACTGTCACTAACCTGAAATACACCTTTATTGATTTATCACCTATTTCTGGACTCTCTACTCTGTTCCTCTGATCTAGTTATTTCCATCACAGTACCATACTGTTTTTATGATTGTGCTTTAGAATACATTTTAATAGCTAGCAGAACAAATACTCTCTCATCGCTCTTTATTTTCAGACATTTCCTAGCTATTCTCTCTGATTTACCCTCAAGAAGTATTTCATGATTATTTAATCATATTAAAGACCCTGTTGGGTGGGTGACATTGTTGTTATTTTGTCATTAACATTTACAGAAGCAGGGCCAGGAATGAGTACCGAGCCCTGCCCTCAGGGTCTTGGTGATTTATGGAGCCCTGGCCCCCTTGGACCACATAGCAGACATGAAGTACCTCCAGAATCCCCCACTCCCTTTTTTGACCAAACAACCGCATGAGGTGGAATATCCCAAGTTTCAGAGTTCCTGGAAGAAACTACACTTCCTAAAGGAAGAACTGCCATGCAAGCTACCAATAATCATCAGTTCACAGGGGGCAGGAATGGGATACTACTTTGTTACCTGAAGTTACAGTTCTTACACCCCAGATCCAGCTTGGGAGGAGTTAGGGGCCTCTGGACTTGGTCACCTCAAAGCGATTTTCATGTTTTATAATTTCTTTTCAGGCGGTCAGCTTCTTCCAAAAACCTACAGTGGGGGCCACAAGAAAAGAAAACCCAGACAGGTCACTTTGAGGTAAGTAAATGTAAAAATCTCTTATTAGCTAAGGGAGACAGTGGAGATGGTTCATGACTCCTAATTACAGGGAGGAAGGCTGGGCGAGCACGTCACACTGTACCGGCACTCACTACCCCTTGCTGCCTGGCCATCCTTCAACTTCTTGTTAAAGCTAAGTTGCAAACACATGAAAAAAATCTGGCAGGAGATATTTTCTGTGAAAAACAATGCCTTCAAAGTTACTAAAACTGGATTCTTGGGCATGTCCTTAGAAGGAAGTTAGTTGTGTTTTTTTTGTTTTATTTCTCCTACAGGGTCAAGTAATCATAATTGTGAAAACTTGCTGAGTGTGATTTTGTGTCAGGCTCTATCCTTATTGTTTCATGTAGATTAACTCATTGAAACCTGAAAGTAACTCTATGAGGTAGACACTCCTGTGTTCTCCATTTTACAGAAGAGACTGAGGCACAGAGGGGTGGAGAAACTAGCCAAAGTCACATAGCAAGAGAGTGGTGGCCTCCAGAAGCTACCTCACTGCTGAAGACACCACTTAGCTCCTGCTAGGTTGAAGGTAGTGGCCTGAAGCCAGACAACAAGAACAATGAAAAGCAACAGAAAACAAGTCTTCAGAAAACATTAAGCCGAAACATAATGCCAGCAGAACCAACACCTGACACCAACTGCTCAAGCAAGCTCCTCGGTCTAAAGAAAACATCAGTGAATATCAAGTGCATCTGGGCACATACGAAGTTAAGAAAGAAAGAAATTCTGAAATAGGGTTCACGGTAGCCACGTGGCAGTGCTGCCCTCCCACTTACTGAAAGGACTGAGGGGTCTCCTCTCCACCCTATGACTCATGTGGAGGATTCCTGTGTCTGGCAGGAACTGGCTCTGAAAGGAAGAAAAGGGTCACCCCACATCCTCCTAATCCATCCCTGCACTGCCTTGAGATGGCAAGATTTAGATTTTAAATGGGGCTTTCCTGACCTTTCTGAAGCAAAAATTTTGGCATTTCAAATTCCACTGGTTAATTCTTGCAGTCTTTGGGGTATCTCTGCCTCGATCGTTATAGAGATCTCCAAATGAATATCTGCGAATACAACTGCTTCCAGCCTCCCAAGGCATTCATTCCCCATTGCAATCTGATTCAAGAACCCTTACTGTTGGATTCTGTTAACCCCAGTCTGGGCACATGCAAATAATGTGACCAGAAATTTTGGGCTTCTCGTTCTTGAGCCTCAACTGGTAAAGCAGCAGCAAATGGATGTGAAATCCCCAGGCTTAATATACATAATTCCATCTAAATCTGATTCTCTGTTTAGGTCACACGCTATCCTCCCAGCCCCCAAATTAGCAACCCAGAACCTACCCTTGGCTTCCTTCCTCTCTCCCTCCCACACCCCACAGCCCCCACACAGCCCTCTAAGGGATGGGCCCAGCCACTTCCCTCTAGCTCCTTGTCACTGCCTCTCTTCAGTCTGCTGTCCTCTCCAGCCCCATCCCCTTCCCACTGTGGTCAGAGGCGGGACACCCCCTTGCTCAGACCACTGCGATAGCTTCACTGCTCCCCCGAAGTCTTCCAGACAAAGTTCACCACCCCCCAACAGGAAACATCAGGCCTTGCTTAATCTTCAGCCCAACCCTCCCATCTGCTGCCCAAAGCCCCCAACAGACTAAAGACAGTAGTTCCCAGAACCACCTGCCTCTGCTGGGCCCACATTTCTTGCAGGTGTGGCTCCCTTCAACCACTCTGTCACCTGATAAACTCCTACTTTCCTTTCCTGTGCCTGCGGGCACATCTCCTGGAGAAGCCTTCAGAGTTGTATCCTCTCTCCCTGGCTCTCCTGCAGCAGCTCCTGCCCAGGTTCCTTCACGCCCTGTGGCCATTCTCTGCTTGTAGGCGTGTCTCCTCCACCACCCAAAAAGCTTCAGGGAGGTAGGGCCTTATTTATAGGCATCTCCTGCGCCTGGGCTCAGGCCTCACTCCAGGTGGTACTCAACAAATGCTAAATAAATGAAGAACTTCATGTGCTTTCTGGTTCTCTGAGTTTCCTGAAATTTACTTAATTATTTAATTATTTTTTGAGACAGTCTTGCTCTGTCGCCCAGGCTGGAGTGCAATGGCATGATCTCGGCTCACTGCAACCTCCATCTCCTGGGCTCAAACTATCCTCCTGCCTCAGTTTGCTATATAGCTGGGACTACAGGTGTGCACCACCATCATGTCCAGCTAGTTTTTATATTTTTTGTAGAGAGGAGGCTTTGCAGTGTTGCCCAGGCTGGTCTCAAAGTCCTGGGCTCAAGCAATCTGCCCACCTCGGCCTCTCAAAGTGCTGAGATTACAGGCGTGAGCCACCATGCCCGGCCCTGAGTTCCTTGAAATTTAGATGAAGGATCCAAATTTCAAGCATTAAACTCCATATGAAATTTCTCATTTTGATCAATTTTCCCAATATTCAAATTTACTTTAAAGAAATAATAATAATAAATGCTAATAGATTTTGGTACTTTTGCAAAACAAAAATCAAAAAGCCTTTTTAATCTTTTTGAGACAGGGTCTCACCCTGTTGCCCAGGCTGGGGTGCAGTGGTGTGATCACAGCTCACTGCAACCTAGAATTCCTAGCCTCAAGTGATCCTCCCACCCCAGCCTCCCAAGTAGCTGGGGCTACAGGCATGTGCCACCATACGCAGCTAACTTTTTATTTTTAGAAGAGACAAGGTCTCACTATGCTGCCCAGACTCCTGGGCTCAAGCAATCCCTCCATCTCAGCCTCCCAAAATGTTGGGATTATGGGCATGAGCCACCACGCCCAGCCTCAAAAGCCTCTCTTGCATGCTTAGACAAGGTAAGGAAGCTAAGCCAGTTGTGACACTTAATTAACATTATTTCTGGGAAACTGTTTTCTGCCCAAGAAGGCATTTTTAGATGCAAGAACAATAAATAAAACAACAAAAAATTAAAAAAAAAAAAAAGAAAGCCTCTTTCTGGGCTACTTCCAAAAGGGATTTGAGCCAAAAGAGGTGCCTTTGAGAGGGTACCCTTGCCAAGGGTGGGCTCTGAGGGCCGCCCTGACCCGGCCATCCACATGGCATGTGGTGAGGATGTTCTGGGGAGAGCGTGGCCTGTGGTCCTGGAGTCAGGGGCTGCAGGTGTGCCCACTTCCGAGCTAGAGAGTCGCAAAGGTGAGATGGAGTCTTGCTGGACTGCCAGAGAAAGCAGGGCATGGAGGGACTTGCACAGGATGCCTTGGAAGAATGTGAGGGCACCCTCCATTCCACCGAGGAGCATGGCGAAAGGATCTCTGGGGTCCCACAGGGAAGAGCAAGGAGGGTGGAAGTGAAGTCACAGCCCATTCTGCCCTGCAGAGAGAGGCCTTGGCAGCTGAGAAAGGCGAGGGCATCAACCACCAGAAGGCGTCCAAAGGAGATACAGCTGCTCCTCTGAGCAGAGCAGGGTAAAGCTGAACACTGCCCCTCGAGAAACCCATACCCACTATCTACAGGAAGATGATCACATCCAAGACCCCCAATCCAGACCAGGTGACTCTTCTTCCCCTGGTCCCTGCTCCAGCACCCTAAAAGGCAAAAGAACAGAAAGGTGAGCCTGGCAGAGTGGATCAGTGTTCCAGGCTGAGCTACCCCACCCAGTGGGAAGGTTCTGCATAGCCTGGTGGCAGGGCTGGCCATGTGACTGACCCTGACCAGTGAATGAGAGCAGAAGTGACAGCCACAGCCTTCTAAAGGACCTTTAACATGTGTTCCTCTGTCTGCCCAAGACCGTCAATTTCCCGGATAGAGGCTCCTCCTTTAGCCAAGGCCCTGGATGGACAGTAGCACAACGAAGAAATAAACCTTTGCTACAGTAAGCCACTGAAATGTTGAGGTTGTTTATTACCAGGGTGACCAACTCATCCATTTGCCCGGGACCTTCCCATTCAGCACTGAAAGTCCTGCATCCCAGGAAACTCCTCTGTCCCAGACAAACCAGGATGGTTGGTCCCATAGTCAGTGCTATTGTACAACTCATCGTATGGTGACAGACACGGGCAGGAAGAAGGAAATTAAGACTAGGATTCTACAGCCACAGATCAAGCCTGATCCAAGAGCAGGAACAGGAAACAATGGCATTTACAATAAACAAGTTTAATCTTCACAATAATCTATCCACTCATTGTGATCATTATCCCAATTTTCAAGGCGAGGAACTAAGAACTGAAGAGGTAACTTGTCTTACTTAAAATGACACAGCTAGCAAGTGGGGATGAAACGCAGGTGTGTCCAGCTTTACTGCTGGTGCTTCTAACTACCACACTGCTGCCAATCCTGCCTCCAAAAACCACCTCCCAAAAGTATAATACAGAGACAAAAGCAACACAAACAAACAAAACATAAAAAGCAAGCATTCCTGGAAAAGGAACAAGGAGAATTTATAAGAAAAAGAAATCTCGGGTCAGGAAAGCTACAGGAACTGAGCAAACAAGTTATCTCTGAGCTTCCTGGCAGCCAGGGCAGAGAGGGAAATGCTAGCTCTCACTCTTTTAAGACCTGGAAGTGTATCAGGGAGTTCATCAGGACAGGCCTGAGCAAGGAGAGCTGTCTCTGGGAAGGTTCTCTCTCTGGGACCTGAGTAATACTATGCTGAATGGCTTGGGGAAAACAAGTGTTATAAAAGAACAGAGGACTTCCCCCTTTTTAAAATGGGACCCCAGTGAAGGCCTGCCTCTCCTTCTGGCCCACAGTGTTACCCCTAGTGTGACAGCTGGGTGGAGCTCTGTTAAAACACTTGGTGAAGCCCCAGAATGTCACTTGGGTAGCAGCCTTCCATGATGTGGCGAGCTTAGGAAAATAGGGACAATAGTAAATCAACACCCTTGACGACCCTGCCTGGTATCCGTGTGCTTACTGATCTACTTCTCCACAAAACTCTCAATCCCCAGCAGGGGTGCGTGAGTTGCCACCTCTGCATTCCCACAACCTACCTACAGGGAGCTGGCCCTGAGCACAGCACATGCTCCAGAAGTACTGCTCTCCTTCCCCAGCCCAAACAGCCACGGCAGATGGCCCCTGGCCCCACTCTTCACTACATGGTGCCTGTGAAGTGAACACTGAATTGCTCTGACCTGTTCATGCTCTGATCTGTTCAGAGGGCGGTACCTCTGAGCAGAGGTGAGAGGCTGATGGGGTCCTGTCCCCATTGCAAGTCTGCCCGACCTCCATGGTTACTGTGACCACCTGTGGGGAGCCTTGCTTTGCAACAGATTTGGAAAACCTTCACTGAATGTCAGCAGATGCCCTGAACCTAAGGTAACAGGTGTTTGCACAAGGATCATTCAATAAGTATTTCTCTAGCCCCTAGCAGAAACCACAATGGGGACAAAGACAGAAATCAGCAGTCCTTACGTTCAAGATGTCCTCAGTCCAGCTAGAGGGACAAGTGTTTTAATAAGTACATGTCAGCATGATCAATTCAACAGTCAAGCCATGTTTCCAGCTGTACAAGCAATGCACTGCCCTACTCCGGAGGTGCCTGGGGGTTTAGAAGTGGCAGAAATTTGTTGAGTCATGATGACAACTCTCCAGCAGGTGGCAGTCAAGTGTCTTGAGGAAGGCGTGCTTTTTTTGTAGCAGTGGGGCATAAGGAAGGTACAAGAGCAGAACAGACGAAAAAATGATTTGCTTGTGGGCTTGGGTGTGTGTGGAGGGGTGCTGAGGAGGTATTAATAAAAGGAGAACAGACCAGCGAAGAGGTCTTATGAGGTGTTGCAGGGGTTTGCCGGGTGGCCTGGCTGGTAGGGAGAATGCCCTGACCAGAGGACAGCAGTATATGCAGTGGTACTTCAGTCTCAAAGGTGCTGGTTGTCAGGTGCTGGGGTGTGAGGAGGGCCCATTTGTGGCCCTTGGGTACCCAAATTCAACTGGTAGCTCTAGACGCTTGTGGATCCCCAAATTAAACATCAATCAAGGAGACGGCATTTGGAGCTATGGGGCTTGATCAGTTGAGAGGATCCCGCAAGGAGTAAGATTTGTAAATCTGGGGCACTATGTCAATCAAAACAAGGCTGGTCTTTGTGGAAAAGACCCCCAATATCATTCATAGAGGAGAGTCCACAGAATCCCAGTCTCCCAGACAGCTACTGAGGGTTGGTAGAGGGATTCAGAGATCTAACTAAGTCACCAAACAGGACTAGTTCCCCCAGGGCATGCACCTAGCTCAGTAAAGGCACTCGGTTTGCTGAATGATAAAAGAGATGTCTTCTTAACCCTTTGCCAAGTCCATCACTGAGGTGTAGAAAGAGAACAAGCTACCAACCCACTGGGCATCCTGGGGGAACTCTTGGTCCTGGATGTGGAGGTACAGGCCACGGATGAGACAGCTGTGGAAAGTGGCCTGACTCCACCTGACCACTGAGCAGCCGCCCAAATTGAAGTGGCCCAGGATGAGCAAACAAAATGGTCACAATGGGAGCATCTGAGTTGGCAAGCAGATCGAGGAGATTACTCTTTCAACAGGGCTGATTATAATGACTGCAGAATGAGTTGGAGTCCCAGGAACCATCAATCCCCTTAACATTTCCATGAGGCATCTGAAAAGGGAACTGATACCACTTAGTGCTTTTACTGCTCTAGACCCTTTATAACATAGTGATTGAAAGCATGCTCTCTGATGGGAGATGGCGGTCAAGTTTCAAATCCTGACCCCATCATGTATGAGTGCCCAGCGTTCAAATCTCAGGTCCCACATTTACCAGCCGTGTGACGTTGGGCACAACATTTAGTCTGTATGTGTCATTGGTCTCTGACCCGACCTGTAGGATAAGGATAACATTACCTGCCTCACAGTTGTGGTGAAGAGTAAGTGAGATATCTAAAGTGCTCAGAATGGTGTCTGGAGCATAACAAGCCCTCTGTAAGTGTCATTATTATCTTCCCATTAACCATCACAACAGTCTCATAAGACAACTAGCTAATGTTTCATCCGCTATCTCACAGATAAGAAAACTAAGTTTGAGAGGGTAAGTAACTTGATCGAGATCAGTGATTTTGTATAATGGGAAGGCAGATTTAAACACAGGCCAGTCCCATCTAAAGCCCATACTCCTTCCACTGTACAGCACAGCCTCCATGCAAACTAAGAAATGGGCACAGTCCAGAGGGTGCAGGGATTTACAAATTCTTCAAAAAGTACTTCCCAAAGTTCTGCCATCGAACACTAATCCCACAGGATTGTAATGATGTAATCTGGGGGGAAAAATCAGGGGCCAAATACGTATAGGGAATGCTGGGTTCAATAGTTAGGTGTTTCTTCTGCAAGGCTTCTTGGACCTTTAAAGATGGGCCCATGGAGGGTGAAGGTCTAAGGGCAGTGGAGTCTGAGTCCCAAGTGTATGCACCCACACACCATTTATCACCTCACGTCTAACAGCCAAGGGTTCCATGGGGCACACAAGGGGAACCGTGCTCTGCAAAGCCATTCAGGATTAAGAGTCCCCTCCTGTGTGACCCTCCCCTCCCCCTGCTGATTTCCTCACCAGAAAGAGCTTATTTCCCAGCCTCTTGGCTCCTCTGAAAGCAGTCCAGACTCTGAAGTTCATGTCCCACTTTTTCTTACGAGTGGTCTCTGGCCACTTCCTTTGCGTAGTGCGTGCTCACTGGCCTGGCACTGTCCTCTGCCCCCATGCAGACCCTATGCATTTAGCCCACGGCCTGTCCCAGAACCAGGAATTTTTTGCAAGAGTTTTCCCCCAGCCTAGACCCCAGAGATGGTCTGCTTTACCTGGAGGACAACGTGGGATCTGAAGCCACAAAGAGAACTCCCAGGTGCTTCCTCTCCCCAGGCAGGGTCCAGGCCTTGTTCCCCTCTGCAAACCGGCACCTAGCACTCCACATCTGGGGGCACGGCCGGGGGCAATATGCGCTCTCTGTCTGCCACACCCCTCCAGTCCTGCCACTTCCACTCTGGGGACCAGGCTGGTGAGGCCAAAGCTCTCTTCCCAACCCTTGGTCTCAACACGCCCCTGCGTTCAAAGAGGGCACAGGGTACAATCCCTGATGGAAGCAAGAAGGATCAACGAGTCATGCTCAAGGACCAGCTAAGTGAAGGCGCATCCACCTGGCTCCTATTTCTTTTCATTGTTTTCCTGCCTGTCCTTGTCTTTAATTGCTACAGAATAAGAGGAGAAAGCCTGGTTCTACAGACTCAGGGGAGGAACACTCCTTTCACCAACAAACTTACTGCCTGAAGTTGAAGAAAATTCTGGAAAACATCTGCATCTTGTTCTAAAGGAAACAAAAGAATGCACCACTGTTATTTGGTGGCAAAGGGAGAGAGGCCGGTGTGAGGGAGGGTAGAGTTAGGATGGAGCACCTGAAAGGTGCTTGTGTTTCTGGCTAGGGCTTAGGGTTTGCCAACAAGACAGGCTGGGCCAGGCGGCAGGGGCTGGGCTCAGGGCGGGCTGAGACGCAAAGAAGAAAACCACATGCCTTCTTCGAGAATGTGGGGAGAATGGGAAGAACATTCAACAGCAGAGAAAGGGAATATTATAGGATCTTAGATGGAACGGCCTACACCTTTTACCACAGTAAAGAGCAAGGCCAACTACAAAGCAGGGTGGTGGGACCCCAGGACAGGCAGGAAGGGATGTGTGGGGCGGGAAGCCTGCAGCACAGCACAGCCTCCTGGCAAGGCCGGGCAGTGGGCATGTCTCCAGAGCAGGCTGGCCAGGTATGGGACCTTCCTGACAGAAGAAGGAAGCAAGTGGCAGCAGAAGAAGAGGCTGAGGGTTCTCCCCCAGGTACCAGAAAGGCAGGAGAAGGTGGGTTCTGACAATAGAGTGAGGGGATTCTGGGTGCCTGAGGAGAGGTAGGGCAGGATGGTGGTCAGTGCGGGGCCTCTCAGGTTCCAATTCCAGCCCTGCCACTTACTAGTTACATGTCCTAGGCAAGTTAGGTGACCTCCAGGAGCTAGAGATGCCTCATCTGTAAAAGGGGGGGATTCCCTGCACTGGGTTGTTGCGCAGACCAAATGAGTTGAATATAAGAAAACACCTAGCATGCTCAGTGGTGCCTACTATGGCCATGGAAGTGGATGGCCTTGTGCTGGTTGAAAAGGGCGAAGGCTGGGAAAAGTGATGTCAGTAGATGCAAACTCAGGTTGAAATCTTGGGGATGCAGGAACTCAGAGATGGTGACAGCAGGGGTGGCAAGAGGACATGAAGGAACTTAAAGCTGGAGAGATCCAGGACAGTGACCTCCGGGAACGAGGAAGGAGTCGAGGAGAGTGGCTGCAGGGAAGGCTACAGGTGTCCTGGGGGTGGGTCTGGAAGGCATTCCAGAGGGCAGCATTTTGTAGCAGGAAGCATTGAGGACTCAAAAGAATTTGAAAAGTGAATGGAGTTTTAAGAGTCCAACTGCTTTGTTTTAATATAAAACAGAGAGACAACTCCGAAAAGCTTGGACTAGGGCAATGAGAAAGGTCAGTGGGATTTGAATAACAGAATTTTGGAGTTGCTCAGGGACATAAGATGTAGAAAGCAAGGACAATGATTTCCTAGGGAGATGAAGCCCACAGGAGGAGAAGGGGAACCCAGCAGGGTGACAGCAGCTGCTGAGGGGTGGGCTGCCCCACGGATTCTGGGGTGACACAGTAGCATCAGCTAAGGATGCTGGGGGCATCTGTTATGACCCACCCAGCACAGGGTTTGGCTGACTGGCAAGGAGGCCTTGGATGGCTACCACTGCCCCAAAACCTTGAGGCAATCCAACACAGTTTATTGAGAACCCACATATGCCAGGTAATTTCTTCGGTGAAAGAATTGGTAATTTGAGTAAATTTCCACCACAAACTGCATGTAGTAGCCAAATTTTAATTCGGGACAATTTGGTAACAACGAAGACACTGTTGGTGCGCTGGCCCACGACCACTCATTAATCTCTCAACAAATATGTACTGAGGGCATCCAAGTGCCAGGCACTGTTCTCCACGGCAGTGCTGGGGATGGGGGTAGGGACACAAAAATCCTTGTCCTCATCTGGTACACCTCCTGGTGAGGAAGGCAAGAAAACCAAACAAGTAAGTCGGGTGCTGGGTGGCGGTAAGTGCTCAGGAGGAAAGTCAGAGATGGGGAGGAGGCAGACCACGGGAGGGAGGCAGTCAGGAAGGCCCCAAGGAGGCTGGACACAAGGAGGTGAGAGGCGACAGAGGTGTTCCAGGCAGAGGACAGCTGGTGAACAGGGCCACATTGTGGGGACCAGGGAGAGGAGACAGCTAAGGAAGGTGGGGGTGCAGTCAAAGGGCCAGGCAGATCTTGGCCTTGACTCTGAGTAAAATGGGGAGTGACATGATCCCTCTTAGTTTTTACGTCTGGCTGCAGTGGTGAGAAGACACCCTGTGTGTGTGTGTGTAAAGACAGGGCAGAAAGCTGAGTTAGGAGACAGCTACAACAGTCCAGGGAAGAGATGCTGTGACTCAGCCCTCAGTATTAGGCATGAGGGTGATGAGAAGCAGCTGGATTCTAGACATATTTCCAGGGGCTGTGCTGATCAATGGGATGTGAGGTGTAAGAGGAGTCCGTCTGAGTGGCCATGGCGGGGTGAAAAAAGTCAACTCTTGGTATGTTCTGAGAAGTTGATTCTTGGTATGCTCTAAAGGAATAGCCAATGGGTTTCCTGACGCTCTAGACATGGGGGTGACTCCCAGTCCATGAACTGCACAAAGGCCCCCAGCCAAGGGGGCAAAGCCACTTTCCAGGTACATGCCCCATGTGACAGCTGGAGGAAGAGGGCCCTGGATGCCATCCACCTATCCAGGGAGGAGCTGATGGTTTGGGACATGTTCAGCATGGGATGCCTATGAGATGTCTAGGTGACACCACAGGCCCTGTTGCTGTGAGTGGAGGTGAAACAGAGCAGTCACCTGCCACCCCCGCCCCTCTGAACACTGACCACGTCCCATTTACTGAGCATCAAACACGTGCCTAGGATGGTTCCTGCCTTGACATGTCTCCTGCGGTCCTCATAACGACCTTTTGGGGGAGGCATCAACATCATGTAGAAGATGACTGAGGCTTAGAGAGGTAAGGCAACTAGTCCAAGATCACACGGCTGAGAAGGGCCAGAGCAGGGACTGGAACCCAGATATGCCCAACTCCGGGCTGGGACTCTGCACATGCTCTGTTGCTTCAGTGACTCAGCAAATAAAAGCAACAGCTCTGTCCCAAGTAGGAGAAAGAGAGCAGGGCAGGCTCATACCCATCCCTCCTCCCACCTACGGTGCAAAGATGTCAAAAACCAGTACCAAGGACGTGAATAACCAATGCGCTGGCGGAATGGCACATCTGTTCAATGGGTTAACTAAAAGCCAGGAGATCCTTTCTGTTTAAACGTGAACAACTGAAAACGCTTCTAAAATGCACTTGTCCATTTGCCTGGCAAGCGCACAGGAGGAAGATGATGTAATCTATAACGAGTCTCAGGATCTTCCCAGCCCTAGATCTAACATGTTGGTCTGAATGTATCCTGCCTGATCCCAGAAATAACCCAAGTTCCTCTTAATGAAAACGAAATCAGCTTGTTTTTTTTCCTTCATTTGTCTCCTTCCGGCAAGAAGAATTTAAAAAAAAAAAAAAAAAAAAAACAACCCACAAACTTCAGTGATTTCAGTTTCATTTTTCTGAGCTTTGGATATAGTGAGTATCATGTTTCTGTGGGTCTGAACAGGCATGAGTCGTAGAGCTCAAGGTCATTTTTCTGAGAAAATAGTGCAGGAATCACAACAAAAATAACAACACAAAAACTAGTGGCAGAAACCACACACCAGGCTTTTTTTTCATGCTAGTCAGTGTTGTTTTGTTTAGTCCTCAAGGAAGAACTAATTAATTCTGAGAGGGGTCAGATAAACTGCCTGAAATTCCTCAGTTCACAAGTAGGAAAGCCAGGATTCAAACTCAGGTCTGTCTGACTCCAAAACGCTGTGACAACTGAAGCAATACTACCTTTTCTGAGTTAAAACAAAACAAAACAAAATCTCCTATAAATCAATAAAAAAGCAAATACTTCAGTGGAAAACTAAGCAAAGAATATGAATAGGAAACCACAAAAGATGAAACACAAAGACCAGTAAGTATACAAAAACATGCTCAATCTCATAACAGTCAAAATTTAATAGATAATATGCCACTTTCACTGCTCATATTAGCGAAGATTCTGTTTTAAAGATAATACCAGTATTAGTGAAGATGTGGTAAATGGGCAGGTCAGTACACTGTATATCTGAATATAAACTGATACACCTTTTGACAAAGTAATTTCATGTCTAAATTAAATTTTATGTTTAAGAATATCATCTCTTACATAGTATTCTTTTAATAGATATGCACTGGTATCTGTTAATATATCAATAGATAAAAATAGATACACATTTAACAAATTTTCATTTAATTAGTATTCATTAGTGAACTGATATACATTGATATACATTGGTGAAAAAGGATTCAAACTTATATACACAATATTTCCCAATCTTCTTATGTGTCTATAGAAAAAACACAAGAAAAAATTCACCAGAATATTAAGACATCTCCAACTGGTGAGATGGGTCATTTTTGTTTTAACATTATAATTTCTCAATTTGCCATCTTTTTCTATATTGGACATGAATTATTTATATAATAAAATTTCATAAACACAGAAAGGACTGAAAGGAAGTAAACAGAAATGCTGATGGTAGCTGTCTTTGTGGGCTGAGACAATGGGTAGTGATTTCCATCTTTCAATTTCTCTACCTGTTTCAAACTTTCTCTTATGAGGTTGTGTTACTTCTGAACTAAGCAGAACTGTAAAACTTAGTAGTAAGTATTCAGATTTTCTGTAACTATATCAACATCATAGAAAAGACTTCAACTAGTTTCCAGATAGGAATAACAAAGGACAGGGAAATCACACACCAGCCACCCTAGATGAAAGCCTTGGGAAATTTCCAACACAGCGAGTGTTAAGGGACCGACCAAATGCTTACTGCCAGCCCACACATGACCACCAAGGCAGCATATGACACTGGCACATTCACAGTTCGTGTTTGCCTTTTAGGGGTTGTGTTCAGTTCTGAACGCCTGGCTATCCATAGCATCAACCCAACAGGCGCACAACATTGCTGCTCAGTACAGTCAGTGCTGGGCAGCATGTTCCCTAGTGACAGTTGCTCTCTCCTGGGGACCCTCCTGGATGTCAGACCTTCGTGGTCCAACTGAGGAGCCCTCAGGTTTCAGGGCAGGTAGAGGCCCAGGCTTGAGCAGGAAGCTTCTGGTAGACTGACTTCACCCACTCAACTTGGCCTACAAGTTACCCCCACGAGGAGCCTCATTACCTCCTTGACTTTCCCTTGGACCTGCTCACAGCTCCCAGAGTCAGTCTGACTCAGGCTGAGGTGCAGGTAGAGGCCACAAAACAATCAAAACAAACTTAGTAAAGAGTGGGGAGCCTGGCTGGCTTTTCTTTCTTTAAAAGTCTATATGGGGACTTCCTAAATATATATATGCACAGGTGGGAGGAGTGAAAAAAAATAGAGATGGCAAAAATGAAAAAATATGACAATGGAAACTGTTTCAGGCTCTTTTAGGATTATATATTTTCTAAAAGGGACAGGGGAAACATCAAAACACCTCATTTCTCTGACAATGAATGCAGTTAAAAATTTGGACTTCTACTACATATCCTTATGTAAAAGGACATTTCTAAGAGATATGAAACCATTTCTTTTTATTTAAAGTCTGTCTTAGAATTTTTCTAGCTAATTTGTAAGCATGTGCGTGCATGTGCACACACTCTCTCTCTTGCTCTCTCATGTTTTCAAAGACGCAATAAAAATATTTTAAATATGTCCTTAGCTGTCTTGAAATCTGTAAACAATATAACCTTACAACACTTATAATTCCAAAAATAATCAATATAATGCCCTAACTGTAATACAAAGAAGAAAGGAAATACAGTTAAAACTAAGACAATATGTAAATCAATATGCAAGTATTGAGGCACTGCTACACCAGAAAACATCATGAAAGACATATGAAATGCTTGCACCTATTCAAAACAAATAGGTAAATCTTACATACTTGGTAGCTGTGTTCCTAGAAAATTCAGTATATACTAAAAACATGCAAAAATTATTTGTGTTTATGTGTTAATTGGAGTCAGATTCCAGGCTCAGATAATTTTAAGCAGGGTTTTGCCTACACGAATGCACTGAGCATTAGGCAACTGTGCAGGTGTTGGGCAATCTTTTGTTCCCCCAGCATTATATCTAGCACCTCTGCCTTCCCCTCTTCCTCCAATAAAGCCACGTCTGGGTTGCTGTGACAGCCAGATCACCCACACACATTCCCATGATGTCCTATAGGGGGCACGATGTACCCACTCAGAACCGGTAGCATTTCTACAGACAAAAAGAGGCAGAGAGGTTAGCTATTTACCCAAAACAACAGAGAAAACCCAATGGCAGACTGGACTAGAATAAGAGAAGGAATAGACGGCGGAGGAAGAAGGAAGTTATTATTCTCATATTTATCTTTCTTCACTGCTAGACAATTGTGCCAAGCACTGTTATGTCCATGCAGAATCTCATCTAATCCTGTCAATCTTCTGGGTTAGTACTATTATCATCCCCATTTTTCAGATAAAGATATTACCTTTCAGGGAGGTGAGGTAACTCTTATAGCCCTATTTTTGGCAGAACCAGATTTTACCCAGTGCTTTTTACGTTGCTTCAAGCTGTTCCCCTCCAGGTCTCTGAGTCGATGCCCCAGGGTCCCTCACTTTGCTGCTTAAGTGTCTGCAAAATAGTGACGAGAATGTGTGCTATCTGAAAAGCAACTCACAAAGAGAAAGATGGTTCAATCCCAGCATCTCAGCCCTTCTGGTCCTGTCAGTGTATGGCTCTGGCCAGAAAAGCCCAGACATTCCAGAGCACGGGAAGCAAAGACTCTGGATGAAGTCATGGGCCATCTTTCTCTAGACTCCTGCAAGAGCCTGGCTAGAGGCACCAGGGATCATTTCAGGAGAATGTGTATTTGGCACCTACATCCCAGTTTTGGAGGGTAGGTGGTCATCACATCCCTCCACCCCCGTAACTGCTGGAGTTGTTCTCTGAGACTGAATATTGGATTAGGCACTTGAAGAGGTGACCCAGTTTTACAATTCTTAGGTAGCTCTCTCCTTCTACTTTCTGGCCATAAAACCATGACTAAGCACATTAAACAAGAAACCTATTGCTCAGGCACCATGTTCAGGAAAAGAAAACATCAAGAGCCCTGTATTTGTCACCTCGATCTAAAGTCACCATTTCATGAACCCTGTGGGGCCTGGCAGAGCTACAGGATGAACCCATTTGTTGGGGATAGGGCTGATGCCTCTGCCCTGCAGTCTGTTCTGTCAAAACAAATTCTGAAGGTTTCAGAGAAAATGGTTCAACTAAGGCTCCTGTCAAATGATTTCTTGCAAAATAAGTTAGAGCAGGACCAGCCCAAGTCCAGTGCACCATAGGCTCATTTTTAGCATTATGCAGGAAAGGCTGTAAGACATTCTGGCACCACAACTAAGAGCATGGGCTGTGGAGTCACAATGCCCAGCCCCAAATCTCTGCTCTGCTTCTTGATTGTGTGGCTCTGGACAAGATGTGAGCCTTTGTTCCTTAGTTGCCTTATTAGTAAAACGAGGATGATGACAGGGCTTACCTCACACGGTGATTTTGGAGTCATAAATAAGACAATTCATGTACGGAGCTTAGAACAGTGCCTGGCCCATGGCAAGCACTCTCTGGATGCATGTCACCTTTACTGGGATTAATACTGACTGCCACGCCATAGAAAGAACGGCTGAAGGCACTGGAGAACATAAACCTTGTGGAGGGAGCGTGGGTCCATGAGCACTACCTTCAAACTTCTAAGGTGGAATTGCACCATGCCTACGGACCTTTGTTCTGTGTTGCTACAAAGAGCAGAACTAGGTCACCAAGGAAACACTGCCAAAAGGCAGATCTGAGGTCAGAAAAAAGGAGGATTTTTAAGAGCCAAAGATGTCCACAAAGCGGGAGCAGGATATCTGGTGCGCAGATGTCCGAGTGGGGCTAGCGGACTGCCTGTCACAGGCAGCCACTGCACAGATGGGATCCTCCTGCACTGGTGGGTGGCTAGAGGAAGTGACCCCTTAGGCCCCTGCCCACTGGACCATTCTGTCACTTTGAAAATAAGTAAATAAGTGCTGATAGCCAGGGTGTGGCTGATCAGCCTGAAGGAAGGAGGATGGACTTTGCACCAGTCTTTAAACAACCCTCAAAACTTTTACTTAATACTCTCAGAACCACATCTGGTGGTGGCAGTGGGGACAGGAATGACCAGTAATGGCTCAAAGAACCAAAAGTGTTTCTGGAACACCTGCTGGTGCCAGACAATAATTCAGGGAATGTGTAAAATGACAGGGCTGTGACAAGTTATCAACATTTTCTTACTTTGGACGATTTAAAGAGTATTGGCCAGGCGCGGTGGCTCACACCTGTATTCAAGCACTTTGGGAGGCCAAGGCAGACGGATCACCTGAGGTCAGGAATTCGAGACCAGCCTAGCCAACATGGCGAAACCCCATCTCTACTAAAACTCCAAAAATTAGCTGGGTGTGGTGACATGTGCCTGTAATCCCAGATACTCGGGAGACTGAGGGAGGAGAATCACTTGAACCCAGCAGGCAGAGGTTGCAATGAGCTGAGATCACACCACTGCACTCCAGCCTGGGTGACAGACTGAGACTCTCTCTCTCAGATAAAAAAAAAAAAAAAAAAAGACAGTATCGATGACTAATGCCATTATTATCTGGGGGCACACAATATAGAGTGATCAAGTCCACCAACTCCATGGGCTGTGACCGTGATAGGAAGCCTGGGGTCATTCCAGTTCACAGGCTACTTCCCAGCCTCCTCTCAGGCAAAGGTTTTAGTGTTCTTCAGCACCTCCTTGCCTCCAACCCACCCACACAACCCCTTGACCTGGATCTTACCCAAGTCAGTCTCCTGGCCGAGTCACACAC
This sequence comes from Piliocolobus tephrosceles, assembly GCF_002776525.5. Taxonomy (NCBI): domain Eukaryota; kingdom Metazoa; phylum Chordata; class Mammalia; order Primates; family Cercopithecidae; genus Piliocolobus; species Piliocolobus tephrosceles. The sequence continues at coordinate 51,271,427 of NC_045446.1, forward strand.
AGGAAAAGTTGCTGGAACATAGTGAAATGTCCGAGGGCAAGAAGTAATAGAGAGAAAGAGGAGAATCTGCTTTTTGAAAATTGGTTCAGAGCAGGAGCAGCCTACATCATGAAATAGTGTTACCTTTATTAACTACAGAAACAATTTTAAAACTTGAAACTATTTTATCAACAAGAAAAATTGCTAGCGTGTATTGAAATTATAATCCAGATCCAAGAAAAAAATGAAATTTCCAAACTAAAGTTCATCAGCCATTTTCCGAGTATTTCCTGTGTACTTGTTACTGCTAATTTATATATTCTCAACTCTGAGAACTCACAAGCGGGTAAGTGGCTGTAGGTATCAAAAGATTAGGAAAAACAAATATGTGTAGGTGACCTTGGGGACATTCTGTGGACACTAATTGTTTCCTATCTGGCAACACCTGGCACCATGTTTGAGAACCACTGTCCAGTCCGGCTAGGAACTCCCTGGGCAGGAAGATGAACCATCTCTTCTCAGAAAGAATGGATTCAATAACCCAAGGGCTCCAACTTTGGATCCCAGGTGCTGGATCTGCCCACAGCCCCGATTCCTCCCTCCCCACCTCTGACCTTCTCTGTAGTAGGTGGTTCATGTCCCAGCATGTCACTGTCTTTTACTCTCTGGTTGGTTGCCTGTCTGTAGCCAAACCCTAGTATATCTTCCTCACCCATAATCATTCCCCCTCACTTGTTCCTCTCCATGCTGGCCACTACAGCCTTAGTTTAGGCCCAGACCAACCCCGCCTGGCCTCTTCGCATCCTCTAAAAGCCCTGGCCTTTGGCATCCCAACAGCTGACTTCTCCAGAGGCTTTCACAGTTTGCCCTCCCTAGCAAAGGTTTCCCTTCGTCCCTCTGCCCCTCCCAGCCTCAGAAAGAGAAGTAACTCCCCAAAGCCCACTCTGGCTCAGGCACTGTGCCTGACATGTAGCCCAGGGCAAGAAAGATACAGGTTCACCACACAGGCCGGCACCAGTCCATTGATATTAGCTACCAGAACGCTACTCAAAGATATAGAGGGTCAGAAAAAACCCAAACCCACCATGACCAGTTATTATTCTCCTATCAGGGGTGGGGCCAGAGCATTGGGAACACAGCACTCATGCCACCCACTTGCTTTCCCAGAAAAGGGCAGAGCACTCCAGGGAACTCGGGATTGCCTGTCTCTAGCCTGTGGCCCAGTCCTATGCTCCCTTTGGTTTCCTATGAAATCACCTCAACAGTCCATTCCCAGGGCTCCTCCAAAGTTGCAATACTAACCTTCACTGCCTCCTGCCACCCACCGCTGCATCCTGCTTACCTTCCCACTAACACGTGGCAAACGTACTGCACCTTTTTCCATTAGAAAACTTTATAGCATCCACAAGCTTTTCCCAAGTGGGTCAGAAAGCAACTGATGTTACCTTTGCTTTGCTATCCAAATAGATTCCAAAATTCCCCACTCTCATTTTCTCCACCACTCAACGAATCTGTTATACACACACAAATTGGTCTGCTTATGCATGGGGTGATTGTTTGGCCATCTTCGTGTCTGTGTCTTCTAAGACTGTGAACTCCCGAAGGGTAGAAACAAGATCCGTTTAATACAGTAGCTCCAGCGAGCACAGCAGGGCACTGCCAAGAGAAGCACAGAGACTGCCGCCCCAGCCCACCTATGCCATGACTCTTAATGGGACCCTAGGCAAGTCACTCCCTTGCCTAGGCCTCCGCTTCCCCACCTACAATGAGACGTACTTAAAACTAGTGTCTCTCTGAAGGCCCATCTTGTAGCTCTAGTAGACTATGATAACACAGGCAAAAAAGCACTGGGTTTATGTCTCTTCATGACTATGTGAGCAACAATCACTCAGGGTTAGGCTCAGCAAGATATCACAATACTGCGCCTTTGAGTAGCACAGAACTGCCATTGCAATGTGTGAAAAGCCTAAAGTGGATATTTAGTGCAATGGGATGGATGTTTGTGCAGCTAAGTATAACGGACAATGAAGAATGATTTTATCTCCTTTTGAGAACATAAGTATACTATTCTATATTTATCCCTCCCATCTCCTAAATTAGGCAGGGAAGAACTTTTTCTGATCGGCACCCACTTGCCAATAATTTCGCTCTACATCTAAATGGAGAACAGGAGTCATATAAGTTCACAGATTGAATGGATGGTTGATTTACGAAGCCCTTAAAATGTGGCTGCAGGCCGATGCTGGCAACCCCATAATTAGATATGGCATGCTCTGCAATGATGTATTTTTTAACTGTTTTTTAATAACTCAGTTCTCCTTCTGGGATGAGGAGAAAAATGGAATTTGTTAAAAATAAATCGAGATTTTAGTGGCTTTTCAGCCTTCTGCTGCTTGTTGCTCAAAATATTCTATAAATAAGAGAAGCCCTGCCCTATAGTGCACTGTAAACACCCACAGACACTCAGAGCCAAATTCTTCCAATTATGACCCTGTGCCTGTTGCCAAGCTACTGCAAGGACCTACTTGAAAGGCGGCCATCTAGGCCATTTCCTGATTAAGCTGCCCTGTAGCAAGGAATCAAGGCCTGCTGCTTTGGCATTGTATCTAGTCTCAAATAATTACTCCGTGTTCCTGAAATTAAGCCCTTTCCTTGTGATAGAATTACAATTCAGAGGTAAGTGAAAGGCTAACCACTCACCCATCTGTCCATCTGCCTAAGTAGTGTGTGCATTTAAGACCCTGAGCTGTCACATGTTGGGCTTTATTTAAATTAGGTAGCAGAAGGACACTCACAACAGCATCTTTAACTGCACTGAGCAAATCAAGGTCAAACAAAAGTAGGTCAACTATGGACATGACAGGTTAGCCAGATGCAGCCTGCCTTTCTGCTCAGTGGCTTCCTGACTCATCAGTTTGGGTCACCGTTGCCCAGCCCAGCAGGCTGAAATGGTCATTTAAAAATCTGTACCGTACCCCAAGAAGGCAATGCAGTTATGTCAGGTGTAGGGCTTACTGCTCTGCAGTTCAAATGCCAGTGTGTGAGCTGGAGCTGCCCTGGCCTCTATGCTTCCACGCAGCCTCAACAAGTCATTGAAGAACTGCATGCAGAGAATCAGAAGATGACAGTGTGCCACACTCTCACTGAGAGAAATTACTTCCAGCACCTTAGAAACCAGAATGTTCAAAGCAGCAGTGGAGCAAAATGGGCTCTGGCTGGAAACTAATCACCCCCCACCTCTCACTATGAGGCTTTCACGTCAGCCCAACTGGGTGAGTGTTCAAGAGAAGTGTCGTCCACACTGGCCCTGAGACCTTCAAAAGGTCCTGTGACATGGCTCCTGCCCCAGGAACTCACTCTCAAAATGGGAAGCCCATTAATGAACAAGAGACTATGTGGTCAGATTTTCCAAACTCAAAATTGAGACCTACACACTTGGAGGGGCAGTGTTTTTAAAAGTAGGAGTCCTGGAAAACTTGAGACCTGGGCGGTTACAAAGCATTGAGCTCTTCAGGGAGGGTTCTGCTGGCCATCTGATGCAAAGGGGTCCTTCCTATGACTCTCATGCTACCCCTGGGTTCTAATTTCTTAATAACTGAAGTGACCTTGTGTTCTTGCGCCTCCTCTGATTAGAATGTGAGCGTCATGAGAGCGGAGACACTCTCTGTTTTGCTCTTGACTGGTTCCAGATCAACTAGAACAGTGACTGGTTCTTAGTAGGTACTCAATAAATATTCACTGAAAAAAACCAAATACACACCAGACTCTCAGAAGAGCGTATTTATACCAATCTCCCTCAATCCCTACAGCAATATTATGAGGTAAAACAATTAGATCTCCCATTCAATGAGAAAATCAAGGCTCAGAGAGGGTGCGTATTTTGCCCAGGGCTGCATCTAATAAGTGATAAAGGTGGAATTCAAAACCAGGTATGGAGTATTATGATCCTCCCTTTGTAACGAGTGTCTATTATTTTGTATAATTTAGAAACAGCAAAAATGAAAAACTCTGAAGGAAAAACTGCTCATCAGAAAGAGCTTTATATCAACTAATCTTATCTGTGATGAATTCAATTCTGGTACCCAAAATCCAAGTTCCATTTCCATCTACAGAGGACACTGGAGCATAGCTACAGCAGGAGAAAGGATTCTGGGGCCTTCCTTATGAAAGGATTCGGTTCCTTTCTTTCTGCAGGGCCTCAAAAGCCAGGCAGGGAGTGGAGGGGCCATCAGCACCAGCGATCATCATGCCTACGGCTGCTGGCTCCACGGTTCACTGGAAATGTTCCATAGAAAGGCTCATAAGCAAGTCTGACGTCGAGGAGTTAAAGTGTTTGTAATCCGCCATCTCCCAAACCCATACCTTGAAACTTGGAAGGGAAAAAAAAAGCATTTTTTAAAGACTGAAATTTCAAAAATGTTTAAAATGAAAAGTAGAGATTTACATTTACCTGAATTGAGAATATTAAACCCTGCTGAAGCTAAGTTTATCCCCTTTTTCAGTCTATAACTCATAATAAAATTCCTACTAGTCTGATGTTTTGGGCCAAGAAAGCCTCTCCAGTCTATCCTCTAGATGCAGGCAATGGCTTGAGTTTATGTGCAAATCAGCAGGTACATCTCATCAAAATGGCCAGGCCAGTTCTCATGTGTAAATACATATCTCAAATATGGGAAATAAATGCAAACAGCACATAGTATCAATGAAACAGGTATAGCGTTGCCAAGTTGCCCAACAACCCTTAAATACAAACATCCTGCAGAAACGTTACACCCTTCATGGCTGTGAATGAGGAGCAGCACAGTGACAAATGAGCACATAGCCTTCCAGATCAGAAACTGTTAACTGGGATCTCTGGGTGGACTTCAGGAAAAACGTCTCATGAAAAATGCTGGGCTTGTATTTGTCTTGTGCTTTTTTTTTTTTTTTTTGAGAGGGTCTATAAATTTCTTCAGACTCACAAAGTGATCTGTGACCCCAAAAGACTAGGACTACCCCTTCTGTTGCAACTCCTGTTTCATTTAGACAATGCTGCTGACACAAACAACTAGACAGGAAGCCCTTTCACAGTAAACACGATGATGGTAACAATCAGAAAAAATTGTCCAAGCTCTTACACAGACGATCCAGCCACCGGAAACTGTTCAGTCAATGACATAAAAGAGGTCAGTAGCTCAAAGGGACTGGAAAACTGCTGTGCCTTAGCTTGAGCCCACTGCCCAGACAGGGACAAATGGCACAATGAGAAAAGCACAAGGAAGTCAACTTAGGGGCCAGAAAGTTTGGGACAGGTGAACTTGGGAGCAACAGGAGAAAAAAACAGAATCTTTGGAGCCAGGCAGGGCCTCACATACAGACTCAATCTGTGACTTTGGGATGATGATGATGATGATGATGATAACAGCATCTGCCATGAGCAATTATTTGCTAATAGCACAATGTCTGGCACATAGTAAGCATGTACTTATGTACTTAGGAAATTACATGTTATTTCATTTAATTTTATTTTTCTTAGTTTTTTTTTTTTTTTTCCATAAAAGAGAAGGGGTCTCACTATGTTGCCCAGGTTGGCCTTGAATTCGTGGCCTCAAGTGACCTCCCACCTCAGCCTCTCAAAGTGCTGGGATTACAAGAGTGAGCCACTATGTCTGGTCATTTCATTTAATTTTTTTATCACAACTCTGTATTATCTTCATAATATAGAACATATATATATATATAAAATGCCTATATAATCTATATTATCTATCTACATATTATCTTTATCTTCTAAATGTGGAAAAAGGTTAAAAAAATTAAGTAGCATGCCCAAGGTCCCCAGCTAGTTGAGAATCAATCCAGGGTCTGTTTGGCTGTAAGCCCATACTCTTAACTACTAAGCAGTGGCAAGCTTCAGCTTCCTCATCTGTAAAAGAAGATTATAATGCTTACATCCTCAAAGTGGTAAGGATTAGAGAGAATGCACGGGAAGTGCTTACCACGGTGCCCGGCACACAGGAAGCCCTCTAGTGTAGATTCCTATGACATCGGAACCTTTGGAAGGGAGAGGAGAGGTGGGAGGTAAGCATCCAGCTATACAGATGGTACGGCATTTCACTTTTCACTTTGAAGGGCTTGACAAGCAGGATTAGGAATTCTGGACCAGGCTTAAAGGACTGGGATGAGGCTAGTCCAAAGGTAGTGAGTTATCTCCATTGATAGATAGTTCAGATCAAACTCCTTGTTCTACTCTTTTTTTTTTTTTTTTTTTTTTAGACAGAGTCTCACTCTGTTGCCAGGCTGGAGTGAGGTGGCATGATCTCGGCTCAACTGCAACCTCCACCTCCTGGGTTCAAGCAATTCTCCTGCCTCAGTCTCCCGAGTAGCTGGGACTATAGGCATGTGCCACCATGACAAGCTAATTTTTGTATTTTTAGTAGACACGAGGTTTCACCATGTTGGCCAGGATGGTATCAATCTCTTCACCTCGAGATCTGCCCACCTCGGCCTCCCACAGTGCTGGGATTATAGACGTGAGCCACCGCACCCGGCCCCTTGTTCTACTCTTTCCCCGCGTCTCACTACTGCACTTGACTAGTCTGAAAAAACAAAAAATAAAAAAAATACGATAAAATTTAGAAGGCTGGAATGACATGCTCTCAGGGACACAGAGGGACACACCTCATCAAGATGGGAAATAATGTGTTTACTTAGAGATGAAAGGCTTTTCATCAAAACTTGGAGAGGGTTGAATTTTTGAAAGAAGGAATCATTCAAGCCCCCCCACACACACACAAAGGGTCTCAAAAGGCAGCACCAGACAGCATGGCTACACCTGGGCCAGGAATGTGTGCCTGTTGCCGGTCTGCCTCCCTGAGACCCAAGGACGGCAAAGGCTCCTGTGTGTGTTTGTAAGAAGGGAGATGCTGGAGCCCCATTTATCTGTAAACCCCACCTGGAACTTGAGCACAGTCTAGGTGTTCTTTAAAAAAAGAAAAGAAAAAGAAAAAAAGCAGCATTTGTCAGAGCAGAATCAAATATGGTGAAATGTACCCACTGAGAGAAAAGAACCAATGATTTAGTGTGGCTTAGAGTATGCAAAGATCAATGGATCCATCTGCAGGAAGAAGACTCCCACTCACTGCCACCACCATCTTGACTATTCTCTTATTAAAAAATGGAACAGGGGAGGCTAGAACATGCATCCCAGGGCTTCGGTTTGCTTGGTGAGAAAAACACCACGGAGTGTCAACAGTCTCTCCCTGGACCAGCTCGTCCCCTCCTGCTTTTCTTATAAAGGAATCACTACACCAAGTTATCCCAATAGAAATCAAAGACACTCAAAGATCTTTAGGTCCTGTCATCTGTCCCCTCTTCTCCATCCTCACAGCTCTAGCACAACACTCAGCATCAATTTCCTGGACAATTTTAACAACCGCTAAAGTAATTCTGCTGCCTCCCTCCTACAGTCCAGCCCCCACACTGCCACCAGCTGGCTTTCTAAAATAAAAGTGCTGACCACGTCACTCACCTCCTGAAAGATGTCTGCTAGATTTGCACTGCCTATGAAATAAACTCCAAAGTCTTCGCTTGCATGCAGGTATGCATTAACTCAGTCATTTGTCCACCCACCCACCTCATGTTTCAGGTTCACCTACTGTGTGCCAGGCTCTGTTTCAGGCCCTAGGGTGCTGAATGCAATAGATAAGACCAGGTCCCATCTTCATGGATTTATATTCTCGTGGGGTAAGACAAACCGTAAACAAGAAGACAGACAAACATATCATATAAAGTCAGGGAGTGATGAGTGCTAATGAGGGAAACCAAAGCAAGGTAGGACAGAATGGTTGAAGCAGCGGGGAGAGGGGGCAGAATGGTGCTTTTTCAGACAGGTGGGAGAACACTTGAACAGAGGCCAGCGTGGAGTGAAGGTGAGCCAGGTGGTGTCTGGGGAAGAGCAGCCCAGGCTGAGGACAGCAAGTGCAAAGCCCATGAAGCAACAAGGGGAACAGTGAGAAAGATGCAGCAGCTGGAATGGAGTGAGCAGAAAGTGCCAAGTGATGAGACCAGAGAAGATGAGCAGGAGGGGCTGGCAGGCCACAGCGAGATGTTTAGATTCCATTCCAAAGATGCCAGAAAGCCACTGGAGAGTTTAGAGCAGGGAAATGACACATATTTGCTTTTTAAAAAATCTCTTTGCCTACATAGAAAACTGACAGAGACATGCTGAGAGACAGTGGAGATTTGAATGAGGGTAGAGAGCAGTGGTCTTGTCTGTTTGGTTGACAAAGAAACTAATAATAATAATAATAATAAGGAGCAGTGGTGGCTTCCAGGACATACAGTAACGGCTGTCAAAAATTGCAATGTTTGAGATGACAGATACGTTAATTATCCTGATCTGGTTACTATACATTATACGTATGGAAACATCACTATGTACCCCATAAATATGTACAATTATTATGTGTTAAGTAAAAATAAATAAATTGGCCGGGTGCGGTGGCTCATGCCTGTAATCCCAGCACTTTGGGAGGCCGAGGCAGGTGGATCACTTGAGGTCAGGAGTTCAAGACCAACCTGGCCAACATGGTGATACCCCCATCTCTACTCAAAATACAAAAATTAGCCAGGAGTGGTAGCGCACAACTATAATCCCAGCTACTCGGGAGGCTGAGGCACAAGAACTGCTTGAACCTGGGAGGCGGAGGTTGCAGTGAGCCGAGATCATACCATTGCACCCCAGACTGGATGACAGAGCAAGACTCAGTCTCAAATAAATAAATAAATAATTTTTAAAACCAGTAAAACAAACAAAAAAAGAATTGCAAACAGATGATGTGAAGGACACAGGAGGAAGCAGAATCAAAGATGATGCCCACATTTTAGGCCTGGGGAGCCAGGTGAAAATGATGGGATCTCATAACATGGGGAAGATTGAGGAGGAACAAGGTTAGTTTTGTGTTTGTTTTTTTAAGAACAAATCAAGACTTCTGTTTAGTTATGTTGTGTCTGGGAAGACCACTACACTTCAACATGCAGTCAGCTGCTGAATGGGCAGTGGGTATGGGAGTTGGGGGCTCGGGAAGACAATCTGGGCTGGTAACAAAGATTTGGGACTTGCCAATATATGGGTGACTGCCAAGATGAAGCCACTCAGGTCCTCCACCTCTTGGCTCCCGCTCCAGACATGCACCTAGTGTGTCACCTCCTACCAGGGCTCCAGCCTCTGAACTGTGCTCCTTCCGCCTGGGCCCTTCCTACTTCTACAGCTGATAGACTCCTTCCTACCCATCTTTTAAGACTGGCTCACAACGGCTCGGTGCAGTGGCTCATGCCTATAATCCCAGCACTTTAGGAGGACAAGGTGGGAGGATCGTTTGAGGCCAGGAGTTCAAGATCAGCCTAGGCAACACGGCTAGACCCTGTCTCTACAAAAAATTACAAAAAAAAAATCAGACAGGCAAGTGGCACATGCCTGTAGTTCTGGCTACTTGGGAGGCTGAAGCAGGAGGATCCCTTGAAGCCCAAGATTTCAAAGTTGCAGTGAGCTAGGATAGCGCCACTGCACTCCAGCCTGGGTGACAGAGCAAGACCCTCTCTCCAAAAAATAAAAAAGACTTGCTCACAAGTCACCTCTTCTCTATGAGGTCCTCCAAGGGAGAACTAGTGTCATCCTCTCTTCTCCCACAGCACCTACTGCATACGTTGGTGACAGGACAAACCCACGTGTCACTTTATGTATTCATACCTTTCCTCCCTGTGTGTTTCTTGAGGTCAGTGACTCTTTTTCTCTCTGAATCCCTTCACCTAACATAAGGCCTGGGCATGACGGACATTTGCTAAATGAATGGAGTTTTCCTCTCTGCAAAGAAATGCAAAATAAATTATATAAACGCAAACTGATTCACACTGCAGCTTCTGTCTGCGGGGGGGGGGGGGGAAGTGAAAAAATAAGGTGCTGTCATTGAAGCACTAATAAAGCTCAATGGGGCAGAAGAGTATCTTCCTTTGAGGAGTTTCTTAACAAAAAAGAGCTTCAAGAAATCTAAATGTTGAGTATCTCAGGGTGTTGAGGTATAATGAACCCTGTACCTAATGAAGGTGTTTTGGTTTCAACTGCTGAAACACCCAGTTAGTCCAAAACCAGTGCACTCAGGAGTTGGAGACAGAGGGAAGGAAGCCGACATTCCTTCTCATTCAATCTGGACAGCGATCCTGGGCAGCAGGTCCTCTTAGCCTTCCTTTGCAGACAAGGACAAGCATCAGGGAGTCAGGGGATTAGCCCAAGGTCACAGAGCTGGGGAGTACAGGAGCCAGGATGCTCACTTGGGCCTGCCCAACACCAACGCCGAGCTCCTTCCAGCCTCACACAGTTGATACGGGTTCATGCAGTAGGCAGGGTCTCTAGGACCATCTGAACCCCAGACTGCACCAAGGACACAATCTAGTAGTTTTGGAAAGGGAATGTTATTTACCCATAATGACTGAGGAGTTACCAGCAGAACCGAAGCTAGAATCTAAGTTTCTGATTTCCAGGCCAGGCTCTCAGGGCACTGTGTATTCTCTCACATAGTCTTTAAAGGGCAGAGACAAAGCAAAAAATTAAAAAGCTAACAATCTAATCTATCTGCTTACAAGTACCTTAGAAATAAAAGTTGAGAGGAAAGGGAAATTGTGTTTTTTGTCAATTATGACTGATGTGTGACCCTGGGGCCCCACTAATAGTTAGGAAAGTAACTGAGAAGCTGTCATTGCCCCATGTGGGTTACAAAACCAGCAGCACAAATCAAACTGACTGGCACATGGCAGGCAGTGTTCTCATATGTTCAGACAAACGTCTGCTGTCCACCTACTAGAAGCTGAACCCCAAGCAAGGCAGCAAAGAGGGAGAAAAAGACCCTGGAGGTGAACTGTGGCTTTCCCACTCACTACATGTATAATATTCAGTATATTAACCTCCCTAAGCCTCAGTTTCCTCATCCATAAGAAAGAATGGGCAGCCCATTTCACAAAGCTGCTCTGACATTCTGAGGACTAAGTGAAATGGCACATGTGCTTGGTACACAGCAGTCACGCAGTAAACATCAAATGGTTGGTAGTTTGTTCATTGCTGGGCAACCCAGAAGAACTTATATTTACTGTAGAAAAAGGAATGCAAAGAAAACCCCAGCTACACCAAAGTTCTTGTAAAATCTCAGTAGGGTGAACTAGTATCCTCTGGGGACTTACTAAACTATAAAGAAATTCTTTAAGAAATTTTCAGTGGCTGAATATTTCAAGGCAGGGCTGGGGGAAAGGCAAAGTGAAGGGAAAAGGAAAGGGGAAAAGAGAGGAGCTGAATTTGAATATATCAGTGTATTGGCAAGGCCAAAAGAAGTCAACATGTACATAAAAAACAATGTAACTTTATCTCTAGTGGATACAGCTGTATATTAATTATTTATAGTCTGTCTTCTCTGTCAGACTCCTGTTGAACCTTCAATACCCCACCTACTTTTCAACCCCACCCACTTAGAAGGTTAATCTTTCCTCTATTAATTAGTTCCTATTACTGGACACACTATTTGCTTGTTAGGCTCCCATATCAAATACTAAGCTCCTGAGAATACACATTGTGTATGATTCATCTCTGGGTTTACATGGTAGCCTTCCTCTCACTCCAGGATCCTCAGCCAGTAGCCACCAGCTTGGAGCATCCCCAAGGAACTTTCTCTCTATAGCAGGAAGAGGAGAGAGGACTCATATTTATACACCGTTCATTCTGTGTTGAACATCTGAGAGGCACCTGACAAATATTAATTCATATATACTTCAAAATGCCCCGGGAAAGAATTACTGTCCCTACTTTGTAGAAGGAGACACTGATGCTTAAAGAGGTCAGGTCATCAGCCAAAGGGTCACACTGTTAGTAAATGTGATGATGTCAGGATTTGAACCCAGGTCTGTCTGGCTCCAAGTGCCTCTTTCCACTACGCCAGACTGCCCAGCATGGGTCTGATGAAGCTGAGGGCACCCTCCAAGGATAAATGGCCTGGGCATCAAGTCTACTCAGCCTCATAAAAGTGAGGCTAGTTCTAAGAAGTCAATAAAGGGTAAACTGTTTCCAAATGCCAGATACCAGCTCAGAGCCACAGAGGAGGGCTAGAGAAGGTAGAATTCAAAATTTCACATGGAGTTAGCACGTGGTAACCTGACCTGTTCTTTCTAAGAAGGAGTCTTGAAATATAGCCTGGACCAAGAGTTCACAACTACCTGTGATCAGTTAAGGCCCCTGGCTGAGAATCTGCAGATCCTTCCCAAATGCTAAGGTTTCAAACCTTCATGAACATGAGCCTAAGCGTTAGCACTCCGGTGAGAAATCTATGAACAAAAGTGACCACCAGAAGTCTGGGAACATCACTTCCCTTTCCTTTCCTCATCTAGCTCAGTAAAGGAAAAAGCCATGGGGTATTGTAGGCAAAAACTTTATCTCAGCCTCACAGCAGTCACTTGCCATCTCCCGCTCCCCAGGTCTCTGGGGCCCAAGGCCTGGTACTCCCTGTCAGGGCCCCTGCAAATGCTGACCCGGCCTCAGTATTAATGGCTGAGCCCTCGGTGGGAAAGACAAGCCAATCTGGCAGAGCTGTGGAAAAGGAAGCTGTGATTTGGCTGTAATTCTTCCAAAGGCTACCCGGTGCGACTGATATCCTTAATAATTATTTAATAATTGTGCACAGTATTTAGGGAACTTTTTTGTCACCTTGCAGGATGATAACCATCATCAAAGTCAAGATATAAAAAATCATATAATTAAATCTACAGACATATATTTTGAATGCTTTTCTAAGATAAACATGTAATTTTGATGGCATTTTTTGTGAGGCTTTTAAGATTTACTTTTCTTATACACATTTAAGCAAAAACTAGATTAGCAAAGCCATAATGGGATGTTCCTAGGAAGAGCATGAATTGGTACAGCCTTTTTGGAGGGTAATTTGGCAATATGGATTCAAACTTTAAATAGCAAACCATTTAAACCGAAAGTCCTACTTCTATGTATCTATACCAAAGAAAATTTCATGCAAAAGTTCACAGGTGTGCACAAAACTTTCCACAGCAGCAATGGCTGCAATGGCAAAAGATCAGAAACAACCTGAGTGTTTACCAATACAAAATGAAATTTACTTAACATACAACCATAACATGGAGTACAACTTTTAAAAGTAACAAGTACATTTATCTTTACATATGGCCTTGGAAAAATAACCAAAATAATTGACAGCTGTAAAAAGGAAGTTGCAGAACACCATGCACAGGGAGAGTCTATCTTTAGAAAATAAAAGGGAAAGTATCTATGTTGTGGTTGAGGGCAAAGGGTAGGGGTGGAGAGAAACAAGCAAACACGAAAGTCCAGGAGTATAGGAAGCAAACTCTCAAAAGTGCTTATGTTTGAGGAATGGTTGGAAAAGGTTGAGGGCGGTTACAGAAGATTTTGTTGCTTAATTAAGTTAAAGCCCTTCAGTGTTGTCTGAATTTATCACAAGTGTTTATTACTTTTGTGATGACAAAAACAAAAAAGTTTTTAAAAACTCAGAAAATAGTAATTTTTTAAAATTTTGGTATTTGCAAGGGCCCCCCGACTACAGTGACCACCACTGGAAGCTGAGTCTTCTCTCTGCCCTCCGCATGTGGCCACAGTGCTGAGCGTGCACTAGCTAGCAGGAGGCACAGACTCATCTGAGGAAAGGCTCCAGAAGGCAGTGGTCTCAAGTTCTAAGAAGCTCAAACCCCTTGCCTATTTCAACAAAGACTCTGCCAAAGGTCAACTATTTAATTATTATATTCTAAAAAAAAAAAAAAACTAAGTATCTTTTATTTTTCAAATTTACACCACCATAAATTATTGAATTAAAGCAGTTCGCTTGTTTGCAACCTCCCTTCAATAGTAGCTATTGAAATTTATATCCTGCATTATTTAAAATTTTACGTTGATATATAAGCCTTGCTGAACACTTTTTAAAAATTGTTAATGAGGAAATCCCACAGAGAGGAGAGAAGGTAATTCTATTAAATCCAAAAGAGCCTAAAATACTATTATAGCCATTTGAGCTATCATAAGAAAGACAACTTAGCAAGTAAAATTTCCTTCCTACCTATGGTCACAGTTGCTAGTGGAAATAATTCTAAATTGATGCACAGTATCTAAGGGGTATTAGTTATATTAAGCAGAGACTACAAACTCAATTACCTACAGGGCCCAAGCAGGCCATGGAAAGGTACAGGGAGGCTGGGCCAGCCTGGGGCAGGCTGGAGAAACAAGCTCCCAGCAGAGGGACCACCAGTCTTCCACACTGCCACAAGGAAGATGGGCCCAGGCCCACCAGACCTTTGATTTTTCACGAAGAGCTGGAAATCTGGATTTTGTTTCAAAATCCACCCATTTTTAAACGTTGGCCACTAATTTAAACATCTTAAAACACTATGAGTGCTGAACAAAACACATCTGCAAGCCAGATGCAGCCAGGGGGTAGAGAGTTTTCAACCTCTGCCTAAAAGTATCTATGTGTTTTTCAAATGGTGAATTTGGCTCACTTTTATTTTCAGAAAGATGGGAAGAGACAGAGCAATGGTACAGAATGGAGACAAAAAACAAAACGGTCAAGTAGCTGCTATTAAGAAAATATTTCTAACATATTTGTGAAGACAATGGTAGCTGTTTATATCAAATTCTAAGGAATTTTTTTATATTTATTTAGCTATACAAGGCACAAAACTTGGAGAGGGAGAATTTCTCAGGTCTAGAGTAAATAATAACTCAGTGCATTCCTGACAGTTTACTGTCAATAAACCTCTAAGAACTTCCTATCAGGTATTGTTTACCATAAACATTTTAAACAATAGTGACCATGGAAATTATGGCTCTTCTTTGCCAGGTGCTGTCCAGTCATTTGGTACCCAGGGTCATCAATGTGGGTCATGCATTCACTAGACAAGATTCCAATAAAGGCCAACGTGATAAACCTCTTTCCAAAACAAAAAACAAAACAACAAAGGACATAGACTCAACATCATAAAATTGTGCACCAGCATTTTTTTTCAAAGACAAAACAACAATAGATACACTTGTACTACTAATAATATCTAGACATAATGTGCAATTCAAAAAGCAGTTTTCTTATATAGCATCTCCCTTTCATCACAGCCTGCATTTTAGACTTTATATCTGCTCCAAAGTCTTTGTATAGTTATTATTAACAACAATACTTTGACAAACAACAACAATAACAGATAATAAATATTTGGTGTTTTCTACATGCTAGTCACAGTGCTAAGCATATTTTCATTCCACTCTCACAAGAACCTTATAAAGGTTATTCTAATGATTACAATCCCATTTTACAGATGAGAAAATGGAGGCCAAGGGAGCTTGGTGGGTTTGTCTTAAGTCACAATGCTAGACAGACATGGAGCTGACGTTCTGAAGCAGGTGGGCCTCCAGAGCCTGAGACCGGTGTGCTGAATGCCCCTTGAAGGAGGCGTCTTAGAGGCCAGCTGCACTTTAAGCCCATCTCAGTTTGCCACTGGCAAATGTACCTAGGGTGTGGCTAACATCCCCCTTCTCTTCCTCCCACATCCACTTTCCCCATTTGGTCAGAAGCCATTTAAAAATTTTATTTTTCCCAGTCAAAAACAGTATGAGTCAGTTGAAGCTCAGCCAGCCTGGCCCTAGAGAGCACTGGAGGCCTGGTGAGGTGCCCTAGGGAACTGGGCTTCCCCTGCTCCCAGGCCCCTGCCCAGCTGGCTAGAATCTAGGTAGGGTTTTCACATCACTGCAATCTCAATGAGGTCTGGGAAGAGTGTCCTGGTAGTCATAACAACCCTGTGAAGACACCAAGATACCAAAGTGAGGGGTAGGGGAAAAGGGAGGTGCCTTCAGATCAGGAGGGGAGAAGACTTTGCCAAGAGCTATGATAGATCCACTATTCAAAGCCCCATGTTAGACCTCTGAGAGATGGAGATATAGCAGGGGGATAAACAATACAAATAAAAACACCATGCATGAAAAAAGCACACATCCACACATACATGCACACACACACAAACTGCACCATGAAGCAGCTTCTCTAAAGGTAATGACCTCGGGTTCTCCCTTAGTCTCCTATAGGGCCATGAGCCCTGACTGTACAAAGTACTGCTCTGCCACAGAAACCAAAGTCCAGGGCACATGGACCATCATGACCCATCAGGGGCAGTCATCCTCAGAGTGTGTGCAGATCAAGAAGACCAGGAGAAGGGCAGCTGGTTCTGCCCTGAGAGGCAAAGGGAGCCCCTTTCCTTAAAGAAGGGCAGCAAAGGGGTTGTAAGGTAGAGAAAAGGGCAAAGGGAGTGGGCAGAAGGAACAGACCTTAACAAGGCACAGATGTTTCCTCAGCACAGCTGGCTCTGGTGCAGAACCATGGAAGCAAGGGTGAGGGCCAAACCCCAGGCCCTCCAGAAAGGGGGAGGCCTGGGCTGGCTCTTTTATGGTCCTAGCCCACACTCCTGTGATGCAAAAGGCAAGAAGCGGCTGTGGGCAAGTGGGCAGTCCCACAGGCTCTCGGTGAACTCCATGCTGAGCACCTGTCTAGAGTCCTAGGTACTCCTGCCATCCTGGGGCTCAAAGGGGCTGCCCAGCAAGGGAGCGAACATTCATTCATCAAATAACCACATGAACAGAGGTCATGACCTCCGTGACAAGTGTTGAAAAAGGACAGACTGCAAGGACCTGGAGCAGAGGGAACGGTAGTGTAAAGAAGAAAGGGTCAGAGCAGAAATCCACAGCCCAGCATCTGGGATAAACTCCTACTCTATCACCTACTCAATGGGTCAAGGCCTCAGTTTCCTCACACAGTGTCTTTGGGATAATGATGACATTTACCTCAGCCAACATCTACCAAGCCCCTAATACAAAGTAGCTACCCATGAAGCATTCTAACAGTGCCTGACACAGGGTGAGCAGCCCATAAGCGCCAGATGCTGGCATGGGAATGGTGAGGACAAGACCTAGCCTTCTTATCAGTGAGGTGGGAGGGCTTCTGAGGAGGAGGCAGGCCAATCAGCTGAGTTCCAAAGGGTGAACAGGCATAAGCTAGGCAAACCGGGCGAAAAATGCATTCCAGGCTGAGGGAAAAGCATATGGAAAGTCCCTACAAGGGGAGGCAGCATCACAAGCATTTCCAGCCAAGGAAAGCAGCTCCAAGAGCCTGCTGGAGGGCCCTGGTCTGCAGGACACCTCGGGGCTGAGAATGGCTCTCTTCCGAAAAGCTTTCCTAGATTACTGTGAGCCCCCAAATAAAAGCTGCACTCTTGGCACAACTTCTTAGGTCTCTGGCAGAGTTAGGAAGTGAAGAAGACACAACAAGCATCAAGCTTAAGGCCCTGAATGAAAACATGAGAGTTTATGTGCTATTGGCTAGGTGCATTGTGCTAGCTCCCATGCAAAGTACAGACACTGACTTGGGACCCCTGGGGTCAGAGCTTCTTCCTATTTGTTAGACTCCTTAGTATTCACTGGGGAGTTCACAAGGTTTAAAACAAAGACAAAGAGGCCCTCAGGCACCTCCATGAAGGGCCACTAGGTACACTCACCCTTCAAGAAAAGCATTCTCAGCTGGATTAAGCGGGAAAAAGGCTGTCAGACAGTGGTTGGCAAGAATAGATATTCTGGATAATTTAGGAAATTTGGGATTCATCCAGGACCAAGGTGGGTGGACCTCGTTCCTGAGAATTCCTTGATGGATTATTTTTCATTTTGAATTGCTATTATCGGTCCATCAACAACAAGAGCTAAAAAAATAAAAAGTCAGGGGCAAAGAATACAGAAAAGAGACATTTCTGAGGTCTCAGCATGCTGGGAGACACAACAGGCAGTCACAAACTCAAGCCCAACACAACTTGTCCTGCACTCAAAGCTGACAAGAAGAGCGCCCCAATAAACCCAATGGCCAATGAACCTCCCATTTCAAGTACATTTTATCACATTATAAATCTGTTGCTTGACTGCACAAACAGACCAGTCCTCACTCTTTCAACAAAAACTTCCTGAGCCAGGTAAACTATGCTGGCACTTAGAACAGAGAGAGACAGAAAGAGAGACGGAGAGAGAGAGAGAGCACGCACGCGCGTGCACGCGAGAGAGAAAGTGTGTATGTGTGCGCGCGTGTGTGTAGGTGTGTGTGGTCTCCACCCTTAAGGAGCTCAGGTTGCTGAGCATAACAGATAAGTAAATCAACAGTAACACCTTATGATAAGTGCTTTGAAAGAGAGAAAGACATGAGGGTGTTCTGGGAGCCAGGAGGAAGGTCATTTCCAGGTCATGGAGAGGTGCTGGGTAGGGAAGGATGGTGTCCTGAAGAGTTGGGGGAAACTGGAGTTGAGTTCCCAAAGTGTGAACAGGGACCACTCCATTCCCAGGAGAGGGCCCAGCACTGCAAAGACACTAGGAAGTGATGGCTGTTGGTAACTGGGCTGAGGTTAGAAATGTGAGTTAGGGAAAAAGGAAAACCCAAAGCGGAGTGGGGGTGGGGGAGGCAAAAGGTACAGGGGGCCAAAAGCCAGATGATGAGAAGACTGTAGGCCCACCGAAGGGGGTTAGCTCTTACATTCTAAGCAATGAGGAGCTCTTGGAGAGTTTTAAGCAGAAGAGAGCTCTGATCAGACGTGTGTTAGAAATATGTTGATAGGAATGTGGGCAGTGGAGTGAGGGAGGAAAAAGATGAACACAGGATGACCAATTAAGAGGCTGTCATAGAACAAAATGATGAAGCCTAAACACAGGAGTGGAGAGACAGAGAAGAACAGAGTTAACAAATTAGAAGATGAGCTCTTCAGGATGTGATAACCAAAGGAACATGAGGGAAAAGACAAGGCCAGGATGACTCCTGAAGCAGAAGCAACTGAGGGGTGTGGACCAAGCAGGCAGCACAGGGAGAAAGATGCATGTGGCACTCCGGAGGGGACAGACAGGTTGAGGTGCCCTCAGGGCAGACCACTAGGAATGTGGACTGGGAGGAGGTTCAGGCCGGATATAGAAATCTGGGTGTCTTTGAGACAGGGGTGAGTGGTGGATGAGCTCACCCAGGGAGGACGTGAAGGATGACGTGAAAGGGACCAAGCCAAACCAGAAACTAAGGACAAAGAACCGAGAACCAGCAGAGCAGGCTGTGGAGGCTGGGATCTGAGCAGCTGGAGGAGAACTGGGAGCCGACCCAGGAGAGGCATGCTCAGCAGAGCTGAAGAAAGCGAGACCTGGGGTGGGAGTCCTCACTGCAGGGAGCAGTCAGCTGGGCATTAGCAATGGCAGCCAAGCATAATAATTAAATCTGTAGTCACCCCAAGAGGAATTTTATGGATTTTACCCCCAAACAAGCTCACTGTCTCACTTCTTGGACAGGCGTTTCCCTCTTCACCCTGGTCTCACTGTCTTTTATTTCAGAGCATAATCATAACTGATGTCACATTCTACATCTCACACATGTAGACGTCTGCTTCACGACAGCAGAGACCTTGTTTCACCTCTACAACCACGGTGCCAAGAGCAGTGCCTGAGAGGCTAAGCACCTTTTACCAAGTCCTTTGGTTCATTTGAAGCAATAAATAATTAGTGAGTACATAACATACTACATGCCAGATTCTGTGCTACGATGCTGGGGATACAGTGAAAACCAAGACAAAATAGGAGCCTGCCTTTGGAGCTCAAAGCTGGAGGTAACTGGAGAGAAATGCCAAGAGTTTAAACAAAAATGACATTATAATTGTCATAACGCTAGGACTGGAATCTGACTCTCATGCCTTCTAGTGCTATTTTCTTTCCAAGCCCAAGGCTGCTGCCTTCAACTAAATTTTATCTGGGGAAACAGTTAAAGTAAGTGTTTGAGGTTTGGCCTTAGTCTCTTCCAGACTTCCCACACTTCTTCTGCCCTTTCAATAGACTCCTAAGAAGAGGAAACACCCACTACAGGCTCTGAAAATTTAACCTGAGGGACTCAATCTATCTCTAGTCCTTCTACATTAGTAGGAGGAAAAATTCCAGACACAGGCGAGAAAAAGCAGGAAGTAGCATAAGCCAGGGATTATACAGACCTGGGTTCAAATCCCTTGTAACCTTGCATAGGTTACTCAACTAAGACTTATTTCTGGCTGAAATAAGAATACTGCTAATAATTCTCCCCACATAGGTCATTGCAAAGATGAAATGGCATGATACACAATAGCACTTAGCACAGGACTTAGTACATAATGAGTGTTCAATAAATCATGGCTCTAAACCAGTTACACCTGTTGCTTTTATTACCAGCTCTCTAACCGCTATATTCACACAAACCAAGTCAAAAACTACTTAGAATTCAAACCAAAGAAGGTACACTCAAAATACTCAGAGCACAAATTGATACGTAATTCAATCATGAGTGGAGGAATTATCCTCAAGTCCCCATATTTGGACAGACTCTGCAGTAAGAAGGTTTATTTCAATTTTTGGTCCACTCTATTTTCTTCTCTAATTTATACAACTGCAACCACTCCCCCAACAGATCACATCTTGTCTCATGGCAAGGGTCCAAACATGGGCTGGATTCCGTGGTGCAAGTTGTGGCAGAGTTATGAACACCACACCTCAAAAGGGAGCATAAGAAATACAATCACAAGCCTACAGCACACACAAACTCCCAAACACAGCTTGGCTCCGAAGAAGGAAATGAGAACTGGTCACAGCATGCTTTGCCTGCCTCAAAGCTAAAGCAAAGGTTATTCTGACAAGCAAGTATCTTAATCTTATGTATCTCCCTTCTTTTACTACCCAAACTTTCTATGAGTGATCTATTTTTGTAACATCTCAATTCTTTATCCTTCATTTATGTCCAACTCCATGTAACCTGGCTTCCTCTTTCCTTCCCCTTCTGTGACATTATATTCCTCAAGGCCATCTGCAAAGACCTTGTCACAAATTCAGCAGCCTCCCTACAGGTCCCTTCTCCCTGGTCTCCCCATTTTCTTCCCTTCCTGGGACTCTCCACCATGGCCTCTGAGTCTCTTTCATCTTCTTCCTATCCCAAAGTTATGCATGTTCCCCATAATCAACCCACTGCTCATCTTGGGGAGACCATGTTTAATCCTATGGCTTCCATTCTACATCTCTAGACTTAATCTTCTCAGGCTAGGCCTCAGCCCTGCATTTCCAATTCTCTGCTGGACATTTCTTATGGATGATCACTGTTATCTTGAATTCAACATATCTAAAACCAGATGCATCAGCTACTCCTCTCCACCCCCAACATCTACATTTCTGTCAATGATACCACTGTGAACAAGCAAGTCTAAACTTTCTTCCTCTTTGACTCTCTAAAGTCTAAGAGACTGAAAACACTATTGGTTCTCCCTTTGCAGTATCTCCTCCATTGAACCTTTGCTTCCATTTTCACTACTGCTCACCATAAGACCTCATGCCTGAATGACTACTGCCTTCCAAAAGGGGCCCATGCCTCTTGTCCAGCTATCAGATGGATGCTCCTAAAATGTAAACATCACTTCTGCCACTTCATTTCTTTGCCCAAAATAACTTCAATGGCTTCCCACTGCCTTCAGGATAAAGCCTATGTGCCTTAGCCAGGCTTTTAGGGTCTACAAAAGGAGTCTGTAAACTACATCCCGCAGGCCAAATCCAGCCCACCACCTGCTTCTGTAAATAAATTTTACTGGAATACCGCCACACCCATTCATTTCCATATTATCTATGGCTGCTTGCATGTTACCACAGCAGAGTAGAGTAGCTGTGACAAAGACCACATGGCCTACGAAGCCAAAAATATTTAGCATCTGGTCCTCTACAGAAAAAGTTTGCTGATGGACTAGAATCGTCAGACGCCAGCAGATCACACCACAGTTCTTGCCCATGACTCCTTTCGATGAAGATTTTGCTCCTATAGGACTGCTGCTAAGCCCACTTTTTTTACACCTCACCTCTATGTTCTCAAGCCCCGAAAATCTTCTTTCACTCCTCCCTGGAGTTTTTTCAATCTAGCTTGCCCTTCAAAACAGAGCCAAAGCTCCACCTCTCCATAAGGCCAGCTGCATCCATCCCCCGCACCCCTTGGTTCCCCTCCTGTGGCCTCCCTCTCTGCATCTACCACAGAAACCTACAGTGACATTTCACTTTTCCTATGTACCCCTTCAGCCTGCCCTACAGGCTTCTCCAGGTCCAGGACTGGTAACCTCAACAAAGAACTTGCCAATGATAACTACCTTGCCTTTCATTCCAAATACCAATCCTCGATAGCATAATTTGGTAAGAAGGCATCAAACAAACTTACCAATGAAGGCCCAGGATTCCACATTGGAAAAGTTAAGCTTGGGTCCAAACGTATACACTCTAGCCAGCACCACCTAAAAGCCAATGAAATAAAAGTTTAGCTTTAAATTCACAGCACCCAACATGTTTTGATTTACCATACTCCTGGGATGCCCATTTCTGCTTCTTTGCCTAGAAAATCCCTGCTTGTCCTTTAAATCTACTGGACAGTGTTTACCTATAAGCCTCCCCAGTATTCCAGGCAGGCCAGGCACCCCCTCCTCTCAGCACCCATGGAACTCTGGTGGCATGCCTATGGTAACACATGGCACGTTGTGGCATAACTTCTTGTTCAGGAAGGAGAGGGGGTTTCTCTACACTGTAGGCTATTCAAGAGAAGAGATCTATTAAGTTCACCCCATTCCATACCCCCAACTTCCTAGAACACTACGGGCACTTAGATGTTCCTCAATAAATACTTGTAAAATGGACGGAAAAATAACCTACTCAATTCATTAAAACATGCTTAGATATCTAAAATTCGGCTAGGCCAGAATTTTCACCATAAAAATGAACACCTCAACCCCACTGCCTTTAACAGGCAATGGTTTAAACAGGAAGGACTAATGAAATTAATCTAAATACTCACCTTTGGAATGACACTCCCCTGGGCAGAAACCACCAGAGGCTCCCAGAATCTAAGAAGGCAGGCCCAACTCCACAGCCCAGGATGTTGGGCCTGCACCAATTGGCCCAGCTGCAGTCTCAGCTTACTTGGTTTCCCCCTGATAGACCCTACCATCCAGACAAACAGGACTGGTAGTCCCAAAACCCTCTCAGCGGGACATCTTCCTCCACTCTTCTCCACATTACCTCCATCTACTGAAATGGCGCATCCATTTCAAACATCATATCCAAGACCAAGTTCATGATGGGGCCCCAAAAAGTGTTTTTTAATCTCTCTCCATTTTAAATCGTGAGAAAATACATGTCACACAAAATTCACAGTCTTAACCATTTTTAAGTGTACAGTTCAATGGTATTAAGTACCTTCATATTGTTGTTCAACCATTACCACCAGCCATCGCCAGAACTCTTTTCATCTGCAAAAAACAAAACTCTATACCCACTACACAACAACTCTCTCTTCCCTCCTCCCCGCAACCCCTGGCACCCAATAAGTTTTTGTCAAAAGAATGAATACATAAATTAATGAATATATGAATGAATGTGACTCAATCCTCCCCACAAAAGCCAGAAGCACTGTTTCCTTCTGCTGGATTCCCATGGTACTATCTTCACATCTTTTTAGATTTATTTCAATAAATCTTAAATGATCCATTTTTGCAAAAGTATATTCTCCTTCTGGAAAGGAACTATGACTTATTTGCAAAGTTAAACTTAGGTCCAACAGCATGCATTAGGCCTGTCTCACATGTTGCTAGATCCATCGGTCAAGTCTCAGTCCTTACCTTGCAGCTTTGACACCATTTAATCATGCCCTCTAGCTCTCCTGGTTTTCCACCCACCTCACCGGCTGCTCCTTCTCTTTGCTTATTCTTCTTTATCTCCCCACCTCTTATGTCAGAGTGTTCAGTCCTTGTTTTCATCTCTTCTCTGTCACTCCCTTGGTGATCTCAACTAGTCCCTTGGATTCACACATATCACCTCCATGCTGATGATGCTCAGATTTCTCTCCGAGCCTGGACCCCTCCTCTGAACTCCTGAGCAGGATATCTAACTGCTTGTGTCAAATAAGAAGTAGATGGCAGCTTTGTGTAAGACACGGTGAGAAAACACAGACCCCTGACCTGCTCCTCCCAGAGTCATATCTGCTTCATTTTAAGACAACATTCTTCCAGCTGCCCACACCAAAAATTTGGGAGTCATTTTCATCTCCTTTCTCTCTCACTCTGTATCTAATCCTCACTAAAACTGGTTCTTACCTTTAAAATGTATTCAGAATGTGACCATTTCTCACCACCTCCACCGTCCCCATCCTAGATTGCTGCGATAGTCTCCTAATTGGTGCCCTGCTTCCCTGCTGCTACTCTTGGAGTCACTCTACCTCCACCCATACTCTATTCTGAACAGAGGAGGAAATCTGGTGCAACATGAATCAGATTGTGTCATTTCTTTCCTTAAATCCCTTAAAAGCCTTCCCAGCAAGGATGATGTCAAAAGGACAAATGTGCCTAAAGCAGACTCACAGGCCTCGGGGCAGGCTGGGGGCAGGAGAGTCAGTCTCCAAGCCAGAGTCCTCCTCTCCCCCACCTACTTCTCCACTGGCAGTCCTGACTGTATCACCTATCATCTGATTTCTCAAAAAAGGAAGCTCTTTAAAGGGAGGGAAATCCAATCAATCAGCTTCCTCTTCCAGCTGGATACCACAAGAAGCCAACAACACTAACACTTCTGAAGAAGCAATAAGGTACATCGAGTATGCCAACACCTAATAATGTTTCCAAAGATCTAAGCCTTCCAGAGACTCATTCTTTATGCCCTTGGTGGCAGTGGGGAATCTTCCATAAGACCCCCTTCTCCCTGCCTCCATCTGGCCACCAAGTCTTGCCTGTCTAACATCTCTAGGACTCTATCCCTGTCCTCCACCTCACTGATGCTGTGGCTGGAGGTGAAGTGCAAATAAAGTAAGTCAGGACTCTAAGCTAGTTTAGGCATCATCAGTGCTCCTTGGAGCTATAGCAGCGGCCTCCGAACCTATCTCAACACCTCTTATCATTCACTTCCAACCACAACCCCGTACAGTGTCCAAAATGATTTTAATAAAACCTAACTTTGATCAAGTCCCCTGCTTTAACCTCTGTGAAGAGTTCCTGCACTGCCATACTATATATTCTTCACAATCTATTATAGTAAGCCATGGTAAACAGTCTTTTTTATCTTTCCTAGATGCATGTTGTCTGCCTTCTCCTTTAAAAGACTCTGGTTGCCCCAAAGGGGGTGGGCAGACGATCCGGCCTAGATTAGAACTCTCCACTCCCTTGCAACAGTGATGGGTCCAAAGGCAGGCACATCACCAACCTGGGCCAATCAGAGGCTTTCCCCTAAACTGATACGTAGATGTAGAGAAAGGCTCTCCCCCTTCACTGGGATTGTAAACTGAGGCTGCTGGCAGCTATACCCCCTCAGGCAGAGCAGC
This sequence comes from Piliocolobus tephrosceles, assembly GCF_002776525.5. Classification (NCBI taxonomy): domain Eukaryota; kingdom Metazoa; phylum Chordata; class Mammalia; order Primates; family Cercopithecidae; genus Piliocolobus; species Piliocolobus tephrosceles. The sequence continues at coordinate 51,296,851 of NC_045446.1, forward strand.
CTGTCTGCAGTAGAGAGGTCTGATGCCAACACATAAAGAACAGAAGGCAAGGAGCCAACTGGACCGCTAGCAGCATCAACTCGCATTCCAGAACTTCTTTCTTTTGTGCACTCCTACAGCATCCTTCCCAGTCATGGAACCAGTAACTACCCACTTACGCCTTAGCTAGCTGGAGTCCCAACAGGCCTATCACGCCGTTTTCTGTATCTGTGCCTTTTCCCACGTTGTTTCCTCTGCCCAGAAAGCACACTCCCTGGATTTTTATCCAGCAGCCAAACTTCCTCTGCGGAGCCTCCCCTGAGGGGAAGCACAGTTAGTCCAGTCTTCCAGATCTGCTCTACAATGCCTAGAATACACCCTTCTGCCATGCTTAGACCCCTCCCTCTGTCTCTGTAATCTCAGAGCTAGCTAGCTGCTCAAGCTAGAAACCTCAGACCAACCTAGTCTCCTTGCACTTCCTCACTGTCCTGATGGAACTTCCTGTCCTTCCCTTCTGCTGCAGTTCTACTGTCACGGCCAGGACCTCAGGACCTTCTGCTTGGACGTAGGCAGCAGCCACCTGGGCTCTCTCCACTCCCCCTCTTCCCATCCCCCCTCCCACTGCTGTCAGGGCTGGGCCTCCATGGCCCTCCTGCACCTACAGAATGGAGCCCTTGCATCTAAACTAGCCCCGACCTATATGCTCCAATTTCCCCCAACCACTTCCACTCCCAGCAGGATGGAGCAGGTGCACTTTCCCCGATTCCACCTGCTAAGAACAACGAAAATCCCTGGGCATTCTATGCTAGATGACTATAAGAAGACTCCAAAGGGTAGACTTCCAAGAAGGCAGACCAGCTGTGACCTCAGGACTCAAGGAACAACACAGTGGCGAGCTTCCTGCATTTCCTTTTCTGCATATAGCTCAGACTTGGAACTGAGGAGACCGGCAACCCAGAAATGCCAAGGAGCACAAAGAGAAAATACCCCAACAAATCTCGCTTTCAAGACAGAAAACTTGTAGATAATAACCACTGTATTTCAGCCAAACACCACACACACACAAAAAAAACCCCATAGTTCTACTCACAACCATGCCAGCAAAGTGCAAATGGCATCTACAACAAACCCACAGCTGACCTTATACTTCATGGTGAAAGGCTGATGCTTTCCCCAAGACTAAGAACAAAGCAAGGATATGCACTCTCAGTACTCTTGTTCAACACAGGACTAGAAGTTCTCGCCACCACACTCGGGCAACGAAAGGAAATAAAAAACATACAGATTGGAAAAGATGAAATGAAATACTCTCTATTTGCAAGTGATATGACTGTCTATGCAGAAAATCCTGAGAAATAAACAAAAAAATAATTCTATGACTAATTAGTGAGTTTAGTAAACATGTAGGATACAAGATAAAAACCCCAAAATCTATTGGATTTCTATATACTAGCAATGAACACATGGATACCAAAATTTAAAATACAACCCCATTCGCAATCAGTAAAGAAAAAACAGAAATAACTATAATTTCTCTCAGCTAACCATTCTGTGGTTTAGCCACTTGAGGCCGTCTGTGCCATGAGGGCAGGGATGATATATTGTTTTGCTCTCCAGTGAAATAAAACACCTAGCGGGGACCCAGCATCTAGTAGGTGTGCACTATTTGTTTTCACAGCTCACGTCCTGCCATCTCTAAGATGAAACTTCTTCCCCATATGCTCCTAGTGAGATCATGGTCTATTAAAAAGTCCCATCTCCAGTTTCAGCCTTGGTAGGTCATGACTGCCAAGGAAGTACGTGGGAAACAGTTTCCGCTCCCACTCTCAAACACACGTAGGTTGTTACCCTTCAGCCAGGGTGTCACCAGTGTTTGCAGATGGCAGGCATTGGAAGTAGACTCCAGTAGGCATATCTCACCCCCCTAGAGGGCACACTCAGTCTCTCCCATGTCCCTCTAAAGGGGTCCCAAGGTTTGACCCCAGAGAAAGTGAGACAATTCCCAGTGCTGCCTCACCTCTGCTGTGTGCTAGGAGGGATTCCAGGTGCCCTCCCTGTGTCTGAAAGCTTAGTCATGAATGGGAATTGCCCATCTGTGCTGAAAAAAGTACTGCAGAGTGAAAGAAGTTATGGAGGACACGTCAGGGCCCAGAGAACACTCAGATATCTTTTTCCAAAAAATTTCCCCTCTTGCTTCTGAGGGTAGGAAGTGAGACTAATACTCATTATTAGGCAAAGCCAAAACCTCAGAATTATCTTGGCTCCTTTCTTTCCCTCATGCCCCACTACCAATCCCACAGCAAAAGTTGCTGGCCCACCTTCAGAACAGATCTCAAATCTAATGGCTTCTCCCCACCTCTATCACCCCAGCTCAGGGCCAAACCTTCCGGTCACACACCTGGATAACAACCACAAACGCCCGCTTCTCCCCTGCATCCCCCTTGCTCCCTCAGTCCACTCTCAACACAGCAGCCAGAGTGAGCCCTGTGAGACATGCCTCAGATGCTGTTGTTCCTCCTTCAAAACTCTATGTTCTGGCTCCTCTTGCCATTCCCAAGGCAACCAAATCCTTACAGAGACCCCAATGGCCTGACCCCCACAACTCCATGTCCTCATCTGCTCCCACTCTCCTTCTCTCCTCCCCACTCCATGCCAGCAGCCTTTGTCTTGCTGTTCCTTTTGCATAAAATGCTCTTCCTCCAGCTAAACACATAGCTCACTTCTCCACCTCACTCACTGCAACACACAACATGCCATGAGTTCACCAGAACTCACTTCCTTTTTTAGGGGGCACATGGCTAGACTTCCTTTGCCAGACTCCCTTGCAGTCAGGAGTGAACATGTGACTGAATTCTGGCCAGTGGGTGGGAGGGAGGTATGTTTCCTCCAGATTGGCCCATAAAGCCTTCCTCACAAACTGCCCTCTTCTCTTCTTCCTCACGCTCCATCATTTGAATGGAAAGGAAGCTAAAGCCCTTGAAGAAGGCAGAGACACAAGATAAAAGGAGTCTAGGTCTCTCAATGACTGCAAGGAAGGCTGCCTGCTAACCAGGAGCAGTCAGTTTGGAATTTTTCTGCACAGAAGTGCAGTTCTGTTGTGTTGCTACACTGAGATTTGGGGGTTTGTTTGTTAACCTAACAATTTGTTGTACTTTCAATGAGGCCTTCTTTGACCACTCTATTCAAAATCCTCCCACTTCCCATCTGACCTCCTTGCTTCATTTTTCTCCATAGTTCTCATTACCACGTAGCATAATGTGTATGTCATTTATTATATGATCTCTATCTCCCCAAGTTAGAATATAAGCTGAAGGTGGGAGTTCTGCCTTTTTTCCCTTTGCTGTACACCCTGGGTCTGTAACAGTTCTCAGCCAGTTGCAGGCAATCATTTGTTGCCAATGAATGAATGAATGGAGCACATGGACTCCAAGGTTAGAAAGGCTCACTGAGGCCCAGCTCTGCCATCTACTAGCTGTGTGACCTGGGGTAACTTACTCTACCCCTTTAAGGCTCATCTTCTTTATCTGTAAAATGGGGGAAGTAACAGTACCTACCTCAAAGAAATTGGGAATAATTAAGATCACGAACATAATGCCTTAGCTTAGTGCCTGGTAACTGCTCAGGTTCTGTACATGACGACTGCTATTGTTAATCAGCTTGAGGCCAGAAGACAAGACTGGGTTTCCGGTCCTAGCACGGTCAGTGGCAGGGCAACATTTCAGAGAGGAAGAGGCTGAATGGATATTTACATGCACAAATTCTTCCAGAAGAAATCAAGACAAACACCTAGGTAGTGAGATTCAAAAGCTGCCTAAAAGTTCTCAGTAAATTGCCAACAATCAGAGGAACCTGCCAAGTGGGGGCAGGGGCGATGACAAGTGTATGTGGAGTCTGCAGAAAAGTGCTGCTTGTGGAGAGAGCACCACCCAGATGACGAGAGATCACTTTGTGCCTTTTAAGAAACAATTTTCACAGCAAAGCTCAAGAAAAGAGAGAGGCCTCTTGCATCATGGGGACAAGGTAATAGGGCTATAAAAATGGAACTCAAATAAACCACACACAGAGCCCACATGGGCCCAATTTTCCAGGGAAAATAGCAATTGCACAGCATTTAGATGGGGGAAGTCACACTTGTGCCTCAGCACAGCAAACAGCTTTCAAAAATCATTAGGCTGCAGAAAAGTCACCAGGTTTGCCAAATTAGCAGTGCCAGCTCTCACCTGCCTCCTCTGTCACACTCACCTCTTTCTACAGATAAGAGGACAGGGACAGTGATACTCATCAACAGCTATGATCCCCCAGGAACACGCAGCACCCTGCAGCCAGGATAGGACACCTCAGCAGCTCCTGCCTGGGTCACCCTGCTGCCCCTCTCCCGACGCCCTCACAGCTTTCTCCTTGGCCCAGACCTATTCCTCAGGTCTCACCTCCTGGGATTCTCTGCAGCCCTGGGCCTCACTGACAAAATTCTTAAAGCTCGTCTTCCTGTGGTCCCTCACGGCTCTCACCAAACCCTCCTCCCATCCCCACCTCTCCAATCCCCCTCATCTCCAGCTCTGGTCTCTTTTCCACCTCTGTATTCCTGAATGTTGATAACCTCAGCCTCTAAACATATGGCATCTGTCCATCTTTCTGGTTCTAGTGACTGTTCTTTCTCCAAATCAGAGGCAGGACAGCTTCATGGTCAGAAGCACAGAGCCTGGAGCCAGATGAAATTGGTCTGATCTTGGCTCCACAGCAGTGTGATACTGGGCAATTAATTCATTGCTATATAACTTAGCTTACTCATCTGTAAAATGGGGTAATAATAGTACCTCATTTGGTGGATTATGTGAGTTACTACACATGAAGCTCTTAGAACCATGCCTGGCACCTGATACTCTCCATAAAGTGCTACTGTGCCCATTACTACAGGCATCCAATTCTTCAGCCAAATCCCAAACACTGCCCCATGTCCTTCCATCTCTATCTCCTCTACTCAGGCCTTTTACTTTTGCTGAGAATGTCCAGCCTCCATTTCAGCCTGTCCTTCAAGGTGTTGACAAACGCAACCAGTTCCATAAAACCTTTCTTGATTCTCTTGCCCCTTAGCCCCATCCTGCCCAGCAATGAGGCAGAACTCCTCCCTTCTCTGAAAGGATGGAGCTGACTTCTCCCAGGGCCCCCTTCTTAATCTCCCTTGAATAACCATTGCTTTATCCTTCCCACTCCCTGGTCATGAGCTTCTCAGACACACGGGTGCACTGGGTTCTTTCTCCCTAAAGTTTTATTCCTTGCAACCTTATATAGTGTAAACATTTGCTGGTTTAAACTGAAATGCAAAGCTTACAGCCCAAGTCTACACAATAAGCCACCAGAGACTGAAACAATAAAAACAACAACAGGCCGGGTGTGAGGGCTCACGCTTGTAATCCCAGCACTTTGGGAGGCCGAGGCAGGTAGATCATGAGGTCAGGAGATAGAGACCATCCTGGCCAACATGGTGAAACCCCGACTCTACTGAAAATACAAAAATCAGCTGGGTGTGGTGGTGTGTGCCTATAATCCCAGCTGCTCGGGAGGCTGAGGCAGAAGAATCGCTTGAACCAGGGAGTCAGAAGTTGCAGTGAGCCAAGATCGCACCACTGCACTCCAGCTTGTTGGCAGAGCGAGACTCCATCTCAAAACAACAACAACAACAACAAATCAGCAAGTCAGAGGAAGCCTTCCTCATCGCTCCAAAGCCAACACATACCTCAGGCTCAAAAGCAGTACTGGGGACCAAGTCAGTGCTGTTTGTCAATTTCATTCTAGTTATTTCCTAATGACCAAAAAATCAAATCCTTTCAGCAAGTCTACAACCTGCTTCCACTACTAAATGGCATTTCCAGAGAAGCTCACTCGCAATTAAGGAGACGTGTTTTTTCTCAGAAATCTTATTTACTATTTCTTGTTTTAGGGCATTTCTAAAAATATCCTTAAGAAGAGATCACTGTTTATTTTATTTTGTTATGTTTTCATCAGACGCAGGAATACAGATCTCTTTGATTTTCACAGGTAGATTGCTCCTTCCAAGGATTTATTGGCTCCTCTCCACACTCAGGAATAAACAAGTCACGAGTTACTTGTATACACACAGCCTTTCACTTACGACTAATTTCATGTTACTGTTTCCCTGCTTCCTCATTCATGAAAACCCCAACAAAGATGATTCCTAGCATTTTAAGTAAACTTTTTATATATCCTCATGACATTCTTCTTGAAAAAAGAAATTCTGATTCTCTATTAAATCTTGGGCCATTGCCATTAGCTAGACAAATGCCAACTAATGAAATGATTCCATAATACACAGAGATGACTTACGTAGCATTAGCTGAAAGAGCAAAAATTAGAAGCAATCTAAATGCTCCATAACAAGCTCATGGCTTACCGAAAACATTCCCTTGATAGAATATTATACAGCCATTTTAGATGGCCATAAGGAAGACGAGGGACCCATGGAAAAGGGCTGGGGCATAATGTTAAGAGTAAAGAGGCCACGGTGCAGGGGAAAGGCCAAGATCAGGGAAAGGCCAAGGTCAATTTAGAAATTCCATCCCCAAACAGCCAAGAGGAATGGGAAAGGAACTCTCCCTACGTTTGCAGAATGAATCCCTCTCTGGATGAGCGAACAACTTGCAGCCCCTCGGACACTCAATGTCAAGCTTGGCACTCTCCACTGTGGCCACCAAGCTCCCACCTGAAGGTCCAGCTCTTTCCAAGTCTCTGAGGCTAATGCTGAGCAAAGGCAGGAGGGATTTGCTTGCTTGCTGCTAATCTGACAGGTAAAGAAAGTGAACCAAGAAACTGGGCATCTCAGCCAAGGCCTCCGACTACTCAGCCCCTTGTCCTCTGTTGGTTCAGTTGAAACTCTGCCACCCCGAAGGTGCCTGAGAGCATGGGCTCTGCGTGCCATGTGCAGGTCCACAAGACAACTCCACCTCTGGAAGAGAAAATGACTCCAGAGCTTCTCTCCCAGTGCCCTCTCCCTCACTCCACCACAATCCCCAGTGTGGACCTCTCCTGCCAAATACAAGAGGCCATAGTCATTGCCCTGGAATTATAGTCTCCCCACGATGGCCCCAAACCACCTACCTAACCATGCCTCCCAAGGCACTCACCCCTCCCCAGGTATGGAACGGGCAGCTCTCCCGTTTCGTCTGCCACCCCTAGAAGCTATGCTCCCTTCACCAACCCAGATCCCTTACAGGCCAGCTCAAGCCTTTTCTCCTGCACCCTCTTGCCCCAGCCACCTCCAAACACATGGGTCTTACACTGCCTCCCTTGAATGACCCCAACCTCTCAAAACCTGAGTGGCCAAAAAGCCAGACTCTTATATGTGAAACAATCAGGTCACCTAGATGCTGTCATCCAAGAGACTCCTCTCTCCAAAATTTGCTCTAAATGTACCACTGGAGACTCTCATTTAGGTGACTGTCAAGCTCTACTTTGACACTCCTTGGGAGGGGGCACGAACATCAGACGGCAGTGATGCTGGAGCCAGGCCCCCTTGTAAGGGTCCTGATGGATTAAAGAGCTCTTTCCACCTCCCACAGCCGCCAGCAGCAAGCACTTCCTAAGCTCCCACCACATGCCAGCTGGGGGCACAGACCGCCTGAGATACAAATCTGAACAGGCCAGTCTTTGCCCCACAGGAATTCCAACTGGAACAGGAAAAAGTGTGAGATAAGCCCCACTACTGCAGTGTGATAAATGCCGAACAGAGAAGGCAAAGTGAAGGGGAACACAGAGCACAGGTGGTGGTGATTTAATTCAGCCTCAGAAGGGACTGCAGAAAGGCTCAGAGAAAGCCACATTTGAGCCAGGGCCTGGACAATTAACAGAGACAATGAAAATACTGGCAACCATGTATTGGGTGCTTCCTGTGTGCTGAGCACTGTTTCCAACACTTTACCTGTGTGCATCCAAACTCATTCACTCATGCATCACTGAGCCCCTACTGCCAGGCACTAATTCAGGCACTGGGGATACAGCAGTGAACAAAATTTAACACTGGTGCCTGCCTGCATCAAGCTTATGTTCTGTTGAGAAAAAATAAATAAATAAAAATAAACCAAACAAATAAGGAAAATGTATAATATATTAGATGGTGATAAGTGCTAGGAGAAAAAATAAAGAGAAAGGGAAAAAGGGAACATCTGGGGGCAGTGACCCAGATGGAACAATTTTAAATAGGGTGACATTTGAAAAAAGACCTGAAGAAGGTGAGCTAACTAGCCATACACACCTCTGGGGGAAGAATGTTCCAGGCCAAGGGAGCAGGCAGTAGGAAGAGCTTAAACAGGAAGCATACCTGGTGTGTTTGAAGAACAACACGGATTCCACTGCGGCTGGAGCAGAGCTAGAGAGGGGCAGGCAGGAGCAGCATATACAGCTGTACAAGTTGTGCAATGCATAAGTTGGGGAGGAAGCAAGTGCCACTTACATGCACCACAATGAGCTGTGCAGAACTCAGCATGATCAACCATACACCATGGCCCTGGGGTAGGAGATGAGGTCAGAAGTACCACAAAGCTTTGAGGGCCATGCTAAGATTTGGCTTTTCCTCTCACTGGGACAGGAAGCTACTGTGGAGAGGGTTCTGAGCAGAGGCCTGCCCTGATCTGATCCTCAGTCACAGGATCACTGTGTAAAGAATGCACAGTAGCAGGATGAAATTGGAAGCAGGAGACAGCTGTGGAGGCTACTGCAGTCACCACACTCAACTACAGTCTTATCCTCATGGTCCCACGCAGTAGGTTCCATGAGCACTCTTTCACAGAATAAAAGAATGAGGCTCAAGAGAGATCTGGTCACTTAACCAATGTCACTCAGCTAGGAGGGGAAGCATGGGGAAGAGAGCATTCCAGATGGAATGAACAGCATAGGCCATGGAGCAGGAGCTTGACAGGTCCTAGCACACTTGGGAAAGGGCAGGCTCATGGTTTGGGATGCCCAGAACCTCCCCTAGGGACACATGGCAAGGGCAATGGGCAAAGGCCTATCTGCGGCCTGCCCATACTCACACCAATACCCACCAACAGCCCCCAAGCTGGCACTGCTCCCTGGACCGGAGCAACTGCCTCCTAACCCATCTCCCTGCTGCACTCCTGTCCTCCTCACCACCGGCCCACAGGCAGCCAGAAGAACCCTTAAAAACATAAATCAGGTACTATTTTCTTGCTCACAGCACTCCAGAGGCTTCCTTTGATGCCAGGCACACAGTAGACCCTCAACTGATGCTGGACAAATGGGCGACTGCTTCATCCCTACAGCATTCTCCAGGCTTGTCTTGTCTCAAAACCAAGGTAAGAATAACTTCTTCCTTTCCTCCTTAGCACAGGGAGGTGACTCCATGCTGAGGGGAGCAGGGGTCTCCAGCCAGGTGTAGCTCATTCAGACCAAAGCCAGAGAGGGGAGCCATTCAAACGAACTAAGGGACCATTTACATATTCAACTCATTTTTTAAATAAAATTGCTTAGTACAGCGCAAACTGGATGTACTTTACCGTGCTGTGGCTATGTAGGAGGAGGACTGCAGAGACACCTAGGCTGTAAAGACAGCAGCAGGCACACTCCACATGGGAGCCCTGGCACCCTGAGGCCAAGCAGCACCCAAGTACCAATAACTCCTGACAACACTCACAGGCAGGAGGACACTGCAGGAACTGCCTGAGGCTGACAAAGCCACAAGCGCAAGGTAGGACAGGAACGGCTTCCCCACTGAGTCTGATTATGAATTTAAGGGGCAGAGCTGATGGCCATATTCTTATCTGCATGCTGATTACAGTGAGCCCAAACTTATCTTAGAAACTGGGAGAAACTATGACACTACAGCTAAACAAAACTTCACATATTTGAGCCAGAGAAGATTTGGAACAAAAAGAAGACATTTCCCAAAGGGTCACTACCACTCCCAGGGTTTAAATCCAGGCCCTCTGAGGGCCACATTCACAAGGGAAATACAGAAACATGTAGGTACACACATGCCTGTATGTAGATACATTTTTAAAGGAGGGTAATAACAACCAACAAAATGAGATAGTAATAAGCTCCCCTTTGACAAGAAAACAGAATTTAGTAACAAAGAGTCTTTCTAGTGGGCCTGGAAGGAGTATTCAACCACAACATGAACGACTTACTCTCGGGTTAAAATCAGTCTATGGGTGGGAGAGGGGTGAGGAAAGCTCTGAAAGCCAAGTGATTCCCCAGACCCCTTCAGGAGGCAAAGAACTTGCAGATTCCCATACTGCATCGGACAGGTAAGAGACAAGCTTCAAAGGCTTTGTTCTTTGAAAAGGAAGATGGGGGAAAGGGCTGGGAAAGCCCCATCACTGATGTCTCCAGGAGGAAGGGTTCTGGGTCTCCATGGAGTGAGGGTCCTGAGGGTTCCCAGAAGGAGGGGACAATAGAGCAGGACAAACGGCCAAGCCTCTAGACCTGACAAAGAAGTACAAAGGCAGACTCAACAAGGATGCTCAGGGAAATCGCCTAAGTTTGCCTGACACCAAGCTCCTCTGGGTAGTTCACAGCCAAGCAGACAGTGCTGCAGAAAGGTCCTGTGAGCACTGGTAATCAAGAGTTTCAGAAAGGCTAACACCAAGGCAAAAATATTCTTATTGCATGCCAAGGCCAGACTCTGAGCCACCAGGAAGGGGACTGGGGGTGGCTGAGTGATAGGGAGATAAGGAGTAGTTAATGAAAATTGTTCCCTGAAAACACCAGCCCAATATCCTTGCTGGAGAGGCACTGAGATGCTGGTATCTCATTAAAAGTTGAAAATAACGGGAGAAACTATAAGCTTGTCTTCAGACTAAAGCTACAGCATGCATAAATCTGGACTCCTGTATGCAAATTTGCTCCTCATTCTTTAAAAAACATGGCTGTTCACCTGGGGCAGTCCAGAGATGGGCAACTGGAGTGACCAAGAGAGTCAGTCCCTAGCTCATGCCCTCAACTTTTGCTATCTCCATCTGAAGGCCCCAGGCTGGCCCAGACTGGCTGAATGGGAGAAGCTCAGCCCTCCCAGCAGGGCTCCTCCATCTCCCCCTTCCCACCAGAAAGCCCAGAGGACACAGAAGGAGCCAGACTTTACAATCAGGGATATAGGTTCCTATCCTAACTCTGCCCCCCTCCCCTACTTCTCTACAAATAGGTATCTGTAACCTCCTCTGGGATCATTCTTACAACCTGTAATTATATTCTTCATTGATTTCCCTACTAATCATTTCTCTCTCTCTCCCTCTACCACTAGAATGAAAGTCCCATGACAGCCAAGGCCATGTCAGCCTTGGTCATCAGCCGGCATCTAGAACAGAGGCTGCCACATTGAAGGTGCTCAACAGATGAATGCGTGCCCTAGGAACTGTCTTCAAACACCAAGTAGCCATCTTCAAGAGCCACTCCTGAGCCTGCCCTGCCAGCTGTGGGCCAACTGCTGCTGGATGGATGGCCCAGTGCCTTCCCCCCGGGAAGCTCGGCCAGCTCAGCACCCCAGCCCTTCCCTGCAGTCTTGACGGCTTCTCTTCACCTCATCCCAGGAGCACTGCTCAAGCCACTCACCTGAGCAATGAAAAAGAGGAAGAGGAAGCTGCACAGGGACACGGACAGCAATGTGCTCTCTTCAGTCTACAAGAACACTGGGGGAAGAAGCCACAGCCAAATCAACAATGTTGTGAACATGAACATAGAACACTGGAAATGGCAGGGGCCCAAGACAGCCAAGGACAAAGTCATGCAATCCCAGGATAAGAAAGTCTGGGGACCCTGAGGTACATATGAGTACAGGATAAAGAAAAAAAAAATGGTGACACAGTGAACAGGGAACCCACAAAACTCATTTCCTTAGGTAACTATAATAAAGGCTAGTCAGATCCCAGGAGGAGAGTTACTCAGGACATCTTTCCTAACACATTACAAGCCCTTGGCTTGTTTCTTGATTTCCAGAAGGAAAGCATCATCTTTATAATAAGTTCCTCAATGGCTCACACAGAAAAGAATATGGATAGGTCTGAGATAGTGTGACAGTTTATAGTCCAAGCCAGGTTGTGAAAAATAAAAATTCGTGATTTGGCTTGAGAGTGTTAATTTGTGAGATTAATTTTTAACTGGTCTTTCATGATGACAAAAGTAATTCACACTCATTGTTACCAAAACAGAGATACAGACCAATGGAACAGAACAGAGCCCTCAGAAATAATACCACACATCTACAACCATCTGATCTTTGCCAAACCTGACAAAAACAAGAAATGGGGAAAGCCATTTGCTATTTAATAAATGGTGCTGGGAAAACCGGCTAACCATATGTAGAAAGCTGAAACTGGATCCCTTCCTTACACTTTACACAAAAATTAATTCAAAATGGATTAGAGACTTAAATGTTAAACTTAAAACCATAAAAACCCTAGAAGAAAACCTAGGCAATACCATTCAGGACACAGGCACGAGCAAGGACTTCATGTCTAAAAGACTAAAAGCAATGGCAACAAAGGCCAAAATTGACAAATGGGATCTAATTAAACTAAAGAGCTTCTGCACAGCAAAAGAAACTACCATCAGAGTGAACAGGCAACCTACAGAATGGGAGAAAATTTTTGCAAGCTACTTATCTGACAAAGGGCTAATATCCAGAATCTACAAAGAACTCAAACAAATTTACAGGAAAAAAAAAAAACAAGCAATCCCATCAAAAAGTGGGCAAAGGATATGAACAGACACTTCTCAAATGAAGACATTTATGAAGCCAACAGACACATGAAAAAATGCTCATCATCACTTGCCATCAGAGAAAAGAAAATCAAAACCACAATGAGATACCATCTCACACCAGTTAGAATGGCAATCATTAAAAAGTCAGGAAACAACAGGTGCTGGAGAGGATGTGGAGAAACAGGAACACTTTTACACTGTTGGTGGGACTATAAACTAGTTCAACCATTGTGGAAGACAGTGTGGAGATTCCTCAAGGATCTAGAACTAGAAATACCACTTGACCCAGCCATCCCATTACTGGGTATATACCTAAAGGATTATAAATCATGCTGCTATAAAGACACATGCACACATATGTTTATTGCAGCACTATTCACAATGGCAAAGACTTGGAACCAACTCAAATGTCCATCAATGACAGACTGGATTAAGAAAATGTGGCACATATATACCATGGAATACTGTGCAGCCACAAAAAAGGATGAGTTCATGTCCTTTGTAGGGACATGGATGCAGCTGGAAACCATCATTCTCCACAAACTATTGCAAGAACAGAAAACCAAACACCGCATGTTCTCACTCATAGGTGGGAATTGAACAATGAGAACACTTGAACACAGGAAGGGGAACATCACACACTGAGGCCTGTTGTGGGGTGGGGGGAGCAGGGAGGGATAGCATTAGGAGATATACCTAATGTAAATGACGAGTTAATGGGTGCAGCACACCAACCTGGCACATATATACATATGTAACAAACCTGCACGTTGTGCACATGTACCCTAGAACTTAGAGTATAATAATAAAAAAAAAGTAATTCACACTCACTGTTGAAAAATAGGAAACCACAGAGGAGATGAGAATAAAAGTCACCTCGAATTCCATGAGGTGAGAACCACTATTAATATTTAGGTGCATTTTCCTCCATCCAAGCATGAGATTTTAAAAGAGTTTAGAGCACACTATGAATATAATTTCAATTCTTGTTTTTTTCCAGTAAAGTCCATCTAAAAACACTCCACAGAGTTCCAAGAAAGAAGTGCTTTCCTTAGCAAATAAACAATTTAAGTAACAAAATGAATAATACAAACCCTTCATGAAGTTAAAAGAAAAAGAAACAAGACTAATTATTCCACTGAGCCCCCATTTTCCTACCAAAAGGAAAAGAAATCACTAATACTAGGCCCAGAAGATAGAAACATTACTTTTTTGTATCCTCTTATTTATGTTACATTTTCTATTAATACATATTGTTTTGAACAAGCCACACATTTTTTCCAAATCAACAGAAGCATTTTATAACTGCATCTTATTATTTTGAAGCAAGAAATCAAATTCTGGTGGCCTTGGGAAGGTTTCATCTTCTAACCTGTCCATGGACCAAATCATTTAAAAATCATTAGTTCACATCGAGTTCTGTTGCACTCGGTTACCTACACAGAGGAATGAGCAAATGGCCTTGCCAAGGACATACTACGTGTCATGTGCTACCCAGTAAGGAGTTGCTGGCATCTGCCCATGTGATTATTGGGGATCTGGTTTTACACACATGTCCAAGGCCTTGGCCAGTGGAGAGCAGAAACTTTCTGCCTGGTAGAGAAGACTGTCCAGGATTAAGATCTCCTTAGTATAACGCATTTTCCCCAACTCTTTTAATAGTTCACATTTCATTCAACAAATACACCCCTGGCAGGCCCTGGGCTGGGCAGACACTGTGTACATCTCCATGGGGCTGCAGTCTACACAGTACTTCCTCACCCTGCGGTCTCACACTAAGCCTGGGAGGCAGGAAAGGCCATCACTGTTATTGCCATTATCTAAACAATAAAGTAAATATTTTTGGGAGTATTTTGCCCCAGGTTATGAAGTAAAAGGGCAGGACTCAAACCTAGGTCTTCTGGCTCCTAGTCTAAGTGCTCTTTCTACTGATTCAGTCATATTGGTGAATTTCCTTTTACTGACAACCTAACGTCTTTTGGGTAATTCATATTCCCTTCCATGCTTGGGTGCTCCCCTACTGCTTAGTTTCAGAGCCAAGAGCTGCCCTGACCTCTAGATGGCTGCACATGCCCTGGTTTCTGTGTGCCTGCTTAGATTCTCACCCCTGACTCAGGCATCTTCCCAACTCTACTGACAACAGCTTCAAACTCTACTTATCCCTTCCATTGCCACCACAACGCAGCAGACTGCTAGTTCCCCTCATTCATTCCCCTCGCCACCCATAAAAACAGAGATTTTGCTAGACTCACAGCTTCCCAACTAAAGATATCTCCCAGTCTTCTTTGCAACTATACGTAGTTGCAAGTTCTGGCCACTGGAAAAAGAGAATGTGCTGCCCCTGGGTCTTCCCCTTAAAAATGACTGGATGTGTGCCCCCTTGGTTCCTTCCTCTGGGAGATGGTAAGTTTTTACCTTCAACCATCAAATGGAAGCCATATGTTAAAGATACTAGGACTGGACCACTATCTACTCGGGACTAGCACATGAGAGAGAAAACTTCTACCTGGTTTCAGCCATTGTGCCTGTGGGTCTCTTTAACAGAGGGACTTACCTGGTATCCCAACTAATACAAGAAGCTAGAGTGAGACCAGGTCTTCATTCTTCTAGCAAAGCCCCTTGCCACAATTAAACACTTTAAAGGGGTGAAAAAAAAGTGTTCCATTCAGTTTTCTTTCATGGAAAACTTTTAAAATATGAGATTACCAGGATCTCAAAGACAATTTATGCTTAGGTCACAGGAAAAACTGAGAGGACCCAGAAAAGCAAATCAGCCTCCAGAAGAAACAGTAGGGGAGAAAGCTGTAAGTGACAACCACAACCAGTGCTCTTCTTTCAGCAGTTCACTCCACTCCTAGGAAAGGCACTGAAAGCTGAAATGATGCAAGCCAAGGCTAATGTCTCCATGGAAACTGTTACAATTGAAGCTTGTGTTCCTGACCAAGAACTCAATGGTCAACTTTTTCAAGAAATCATACAAACTCCACGTTTTATCATCTATTAAAGCCTTGAGATTGTTAAAGCTGTTGTACCAATGATATCCCACAAAAGATATGTGTGTATTCTGTACCAAACAAAGTGAGTACACATCAATTAAATCTAACACAACAACCAATCATGTGACCTTTTATTTACTCTGATTCAGTAACACTGTATACCACAAAGAAGTTCACTTTAATAATCCCTTCTGACTTCTAAATACAGTGAATCAGAACATTTAAGAACTTCAATAGAGAAAGCAAAGATGAAACTTGAATAGATAGTGAATTAAGTCACAAAGCTGCCTCTGCCACTGACCAGTTGTAGAACTCTGGACAGTTGCTTAAATTCTAAGCAATTTCCCAGTCCACAAGAGGAAATGTCATAACACCTGTCTCATAGGGTTGTGATGATGACCAAACAAGAAATTGTATGTAAAAACTACTTGTGAATTACACAGGAATGTTCTATGGTATTGTTATCAGAATCACAGCATTTGGAAAGGCTTTTATAGGGTGACTTTGATGAACATCTTCACAAAAACTTTAAGCAGAACACAAGCTACCAGCCACTCTTTAAAAACTGACCTAGAGAAATTTCTTTTGCTGTCTTTAAAATTCACCTACACACACTAGCTGGCAAGAGTTAGTCTTTCTGCCGCATTCACCACTGGCATCCATTTGCTCACCAGCCAGAGTATCAGGAGGACGTCCGTCACAAACTATGAAGAAAAAAGAGCTGTGCTGAGCTGAGCCTCTGTGTGGCAACCAGTCCATCAACCAAAAACACAGTCAGAAACCTCAAAACCAGAGACAAGAAGTATTTTGAGGTACCAGGAAAAGAGAGAAAGGAGAACATAGCAGTTACGCATCCAGGCACTGGAGTGAAACTGTTTTGAGTTTGAATCATGGCTTTCGCATTTAGCATGTATCATCTGAAGTGCCTTTGAGTTTCAGTCTCTCTAACTAGAAAACAGGACCACTTAGCACAGTTGTTGGCATACAGTAAGTAGTCAAAGGTTAGACACTAATATTAATAATAATAACGATAATAATAATAATAAATATACTTGTAATGCTGGCAAAACTTAGATTTGGTAGATCTCCAGTCAGGCTTTGCTGCCAGGTATTACCTGGACAGCATGCTGGCTCAGTCATGAGTTCCCCCAGGCTAATCAAGGTTCCTCTGGATCACTGCCTAATGCCCCAGGATAGGTGAAACATCCAAGAATGACAGATTGGCCAGCTGGCTAGATTCTGACACTTGTTTTTCTGGTTCACAGCTGCCTGTCACTATCCTGAAAGGTGTTTGCAGATAATAGATTCACATGGCTATCCATGCCTAACTTTTCCATTCATGCCCAGGCTTATGGGGTGAAACATAATCATCTTTAAAACGTGGCCCTATCCCAAAGGATATGAACAGACACTTCTCAAAAGAAGACATTTATGCAGCCAAAAGACACATGAAAAAATGTTCATCATCACTGGCCATCAGAGAAATGCAAATCAAAACCACAATGAGATACCATCTCACACCAGTTACAATAGCAATCATTAAAAAGTCAGGAAACAACAGATGCTGGAGAAGATGTGGAGAAACAGGAACACTTTTACACTGTTGGTGGGAGTGTACACTAGTTCAACCATGGTGGAGGACAGTGTGGAGATTCCTCAAGGATCTAGAACTAGAAATGCCATTTGACCTAGCGATCCCATCACTGGATACATATCCAAAAGATTATAAATTATGCTACTATAAAGACACAGGCATATGTATGTTTATTGCAGCACTATTCACAATAGCGAAGACTTGGAACCAACCCATATGTCCATCAATGACAGATTGGATTAAGAAAATGTGGTACATATGCAACATGGAATACTATGCAGCCATAAAAAAGGATGAGTTCATGTCCTTTGCAGGGACATGGATGCAGCTGGAAATCATCATTCTCCACAAACTATCACAAGGACAGAAAACCAAACACCGCATGTTCTCACTCACAGGTGGGAACTGAACAATGAGAACACTTGGACACAGGGCGGGGCACATCACACCCTGGGACCTGTCAGGGTGTGGGGGGCTGGGAGAGGGCTAGCATTAGGAGATACACCTAATGCAAATGACGAGTTAATGGGTGCAGCAAACCAACATGGTACATGTATACCTATGTAACAAACCTGCACATTGTGCACACGTACTCTAGAATTTAAAGTATAATAAAAACAAAACAAAACAAACAAACAAACAAAAAAACATGGCCCTATCCAACAAAATAGTGCACATCAGCACCCACCTGGTGGACAGCGCCAGATCCCTAAACACGCCCTGGAAGTAGGGGAACTTTTTCTGGTTCTCCTAGGCTATTCCTGTAAGGGCCACTACGTCTTCACTATTTATTAAAACTGCACTGCTGCTCCCTGCAGCCAGGAAGCAACTTTACAGCTTCAAAATGCCTATTCTTTCCTTAGCTCACACAAGCATCACACATACACTGAAAAAGGCTCAACAAGAATCGTTATACCTGTTCCACAGATAAGGAGTCAGGCTCAGTTTGAGACATTAAGTGATTTGCTTTGGCTATATGGTGATTAAGCAGCAGAAGCAGCCTAAAATGCAGGTTATTCGACTCCTCCTAATCTGGTGCTCTTTCCAGAAAATGTGGGCATTTGTTTTACAACATTCGACTTCCATAATGGCACGTTCTGTCTGGAGAATTCATTAACTAAGGTATCTTGGTCACAGTACAGTGCAGAGTCACACACTTGAAAGCCACTCACACAGGCAGATGTTCACCGCACTCTAGAAATCTAAAGGGTGACTGATAACAGCCATGCTGATTAACATAATTGACAATTAATTCCCAGTTCTGGCTTCCTCTCTCTCCTGCCTGGATTAATCTAGCAGCCTCCTGTCAGGTCTCTGCTGCATTTAGTCCTTCATTGCTCCAATCCAACTGGAACACGAACACTGAATTGATGCTTTAGGGAGAAATATTTCATGTCACTAAAATCATGATCATAATAAAACAACTCCAGTGGTTCTCCATTGCCTACCAATCTCTGACTCACTAGGCAAACTCCGAATTGCCACTTAACCTCACTGAGTTTCCTCAACTGCAAAATGAAAGAGCGGGTTAAATAGAGCCTTGCCCATTTCCAGCTCATGACTCTAAAACCCCCAATCTCAGTGTCCACTACAAAAAAAAAAAAGAAAAAGAAAAAGAAAAAGAAAATCCCCAATCAAGCCCAAATCCTGAATCTAGAGACTGCTGGGAGACAGCCAAGTCCAGTGCCAGTGGTCCAGAGCTCCCATGGCCTTATTTTAAGCCTGGATCTACCACTTATCAGTTGTCACTTTAGGCAAGTCACTAGATGTCTAAAATGGCTTCAGGTTTGGGCCTTCAGTGATCTTCCAAACTTAAATTTCCACCATTATTTAAGAACCTTCCATTTTAGGCAAGTCTGTGTACATGAATGCAAACTGGTCCATTCCTACTTCTGTTAATTATGCTATGTTTCCACCCAGCACTTCCTGGGAATACCTGTCCTCACCTTGTCTGTGAATCGAAATCCTACCATCCTTACAGGTGAAAGCCTGACCTGTTCTATGAAGCCTCCTCCCTTCTACAATGCTCACAAACATCTTCCACAAGGCAAAGAAACTGCAGGCTCCTTGGTCACAACAACAATTTCTGCTCTTCCTTTGGGTCTAGCAACATTCTTGGTATATAGGCTTACAGATATTTGTTGACTAAATAAATAAATGTGTAGTACTATGCCTAAATAAATTCAAACAAGTTTTCTTTTAGTTAATGTGGCTCAGCTATAGATTTGCTACAGCCTGGAGCCAATTGAAGTTAACAGAAGATGAACATCAGCAGGGCAAGGACAACTATTAGCAGTAAAAGACACTGATATCCGACCAACCTGAAGAATAAGAAAAACACAGATGTCAAAAAGAAATGGTAACCTAAACTGCAAAGTATCTTGCAAGATCAACCTCATAAGCCTACACTGTTAGAGAGTGGAGGAAATTAGAGGTTTATCCAAAGCTGAATTCACTTTTTGAATAAATAAACAAGTATTTATTGAGAGACTTTCTTGTACAGACACTGTTTTCATTGCTGGGGATATAGCAGAGAACAAAAGAGATGACATTGCCGCTGGTATTCCAGCATCCAAGAAGGCAGGCTAGGTATAACGCCACCCTCTAGCTCCAAAGTGAAGTCTACGAAGCAACAGCTTCTTGTACCAACTCCTTGCTATGCCTTCAAGTAAGGAAAAAAAAGAACACACCATTCACGACTGACCAAATAGAGGCAGTGCTAAAAGTGCTCTGTCACTCCCTATGAGGCATTCCTCACCCTAGAATGCACTGGGGAAGTTTGCAGCACGGCACTCTGCACCTAAGTCATTTGAACACTGCCAGTTGAGCCCTGCCACTAGCGTCACTTAAATATCAAACCTCTCAAATGGCAAATGTGGCTCATGATGTCAAAAACAAAACTCAGAGGTGGGAAGGGAGGGTGGTAGTTGGTTAAAGGATCAGGTACTTTTCACCACTGCAAAACCTTAGGTTCCTTTCTTCTTTGGAGCAAAAACCTCTTCTATCCTCTAAAACCTTGAAAAAAAATTTTTCTTCCAGCAGGGTACTGAAAATAGCTTTGCATTTAACATTTAAAGTTGTTTTTGATCCCACACTCTTTCAGCTCTGCTCTCTCCTGCAAACTCATTCCATTCCCTAAGGGCACTTATAAGTATATTTTATAAGCAGGCAAACCAGAATCACCATTTTTATCCCTAAGAGTTAAAAAGAAAAAACAATTTACATAATTATATGGAAGATAAGTTGGCCAAGAACACAGAAATCTTATCTGGACCAAAAGTTCTGGGACAAAATTTCTTTCAACTCATCAAGAAAGATAGCAGATCAAAATCAAGGTTCCTACTGCGAATGTCACTGCAGAGCTCTACACATGGGAACTGCTTGAGTTTCTCATTGCTGAGTGCCATATACTTCTTCAAGAAGAAATCAGAGGCAGCCATTTGAGGGCAGGTTTGAACAATGAAGTATATCTATTTTTCCCTGCTATGGTGAGAAAACAACAGGATTTTTCAACCAAGAAGAACCTGAGAAATCAAAGTTCAAAGAGGATAACTTACTCGAAGTTATACTCAGCCAGTCAGTGGCTGGGCCAAGACTGGAGCCCAGGCCTCTCCCAGCTCCCAGTCCAGAGTTTTCCCCACTCTCTGCACTACTGTCAAATTTATAACACATGAAACCAAATCTTAGAGATATAGAGGTAAAACATCCCTTCTATAAAAGTTTAACAGACTGAAAATATAGTAGGAGAAGTGACTGAGGTAAATGGGTCCTATGAACGCTAGTAGCAAATGAGGCACAATGCTACTGAGAGGAGGGTCTAGCAGCAGAGGGCTTGTCGACTGCTGATACTAACCAGTATGTTTTCAGGTACAATCACCACTAAATAGCTTTTGTGGGCTCACCTAGGAACTAAACAACTATTTAGTTCATTTTTTCCTATAGAAAAATTTATCCCAAGTTTCCATCTAGTGCCTTACAAATAAACTTTTGGAACAAAACCTGTTTTTAAGATGGCTGTGCACATGAAGCAGAATTCTGAGGTCTAAAGTTCTGCACTAAACACAATTAAGACAGTAATATTTGGTGAAACATGCTAGGAGTACATTTATAAGAAAACCCTTCAAACCCTTAATTTGTTTATATGCAATATAATGTTTTATTAAAAGCCTTCCAAGCAGGGTATGGTAAATTACTATTTTATAATATATAACCAAGGACAAATGCTATAATTCTGTATGCAAGTATTTACAAGGCCTTTCTAACCCTGGACTCAGGGTTAAAGAGAGTATAAAAGAGGCAGAAAACATGTGTACACAAGCAGTTCATAATCGAGTCACACTAGCCTTTACTTTCCTCAAAAATATCAAGCACCTTTCAACCTCAGGGCCTTTACACATGCTGTTCTCTCTTCCTGGGATACCTTCACCCAGATCTTTCTGAAGCTGAGCTCAAACGTCACCTCATCAGAGAGGTCTCCCCTGTGATCCAGATAAGGCACCCTCCCTCCCACCATACCTCATCACTACTGCTTTACTCTATTTGCTTGCCATCCTAGCACTCCCAGCACTTGTCACAGCAAAGCATGAACGTGTTTCACTATTAATCATCTGCCTCCTCCTCCTGGCCCCTTGTTTTGTTCACTGCTGTATCCTCAGTGCCCAGAACAGTGCTATGCATCCAATAAACTTCACAGACAGAGTAATTGAGTGAAACTGGAGAGTGGGAAGTAAGCACAGATAATTAACCATGAAACAATTAAAAAATGAGAGAACTGGCCATCCTGATTCGGTATGATATGGTAATTTGCTCATTATGACATACCCCTGCTTCTGAACAAATGAACGGCTGGTAATCAAGAGTAAAAAGGAGAGCACACACGAAGGGAACAAATGTCATCAGAGGTACTTCACAGAGAAGTGAGATCAAAGGCAGGCAGGGGCAAGGAAGAGAGGCCTCAAGGGAACAACTTAAGCAAAGACCCATCCAGCCAGAGGGAGAGTGTGAAGTCAGGAGGCCTAGGGAGGACAGCGGAGAGGCAAGGAGAACTGAACCTCGGGCACAGGGCTGTGGCTGGGAATGGAGGTTGGGTGGGGAAGCAGGGTTGCGGAGGAGGAACAGGACTAGACCCTGGAGAGCCTGGAAGACTGGACACAGGGGTGCCACCTGCATGCCACTGGCAACAGGGCTGTTCTTAGCAGGCAAAGCTGGCCTGTCGTGTGGGAAGACTGAAAGGAGGTAAGCAGAGCAGAAAACTGGTCAGAAGATGACCTGGGTGGTCTAAGTATGAGGAGGCAAAAAGAACTTCTTCCCTCTGCTTAGGCGTGAGAAAGATACAAGTGAGCAAGATGTGAAGGCATCCCCAACCCCCCGCCAAAAAAAAAGACAATTTCCAGAGCATCTCACAGTAGCACACCATGGCAGATTCAGGCCAACTTCCCATCCGTCCTGCTCTTGGTGCACTCAAGAAAGACAGAGCTCAGGATGACAGCTCTGAGGGCAGGGCACGTCCTTCCATGCCTCCCAAATCTGAGGTTAATTATATTCAGGACAGCCTGTGTTTATTATCTTTTTATTCTTTGAAAAAAAAAAAAAGTGGTATCTAATTTCACTGTGCAGTATATATTTGAACATTATATAACACATTTTTATGTAACAGGTTTTTGACATAAAACAATGTGTCCCTTACTATCTAAATGCATTTGGGGAACAACTGGCATTAAAAACATACACACACACACACACACACACACACACCCCAAGGCTGTGGATATACCAAGGTTGTGGACGTTGGTCTTCGGGGAGAAAAGCACAAAGGTGAGAGACCTTTGAAAAGGTCCCCTCCGTGGTGAGGAGCTCTGCAGATGGCTAGATGAGGCTAGAAGGTGGGGTTAGTGAGTTAGGTTAAAAGGTTCATCTCACTCAAGGAGCTGCCTGGGGAGGAACTGGCTGAGCCACAGGGGGCCTGGGTCAGAGCAATGCTGCAGAGAAGGCAGGAGGAGGCCAGAGACAGCCAGGTACAACAGAATGTGAGGAGAATGCTCACAAGCCCCTGGAGGTGCTGCTCGGGTAGCATCCAGGTCCATGTCCCTTATGCGGAGGGTTTCAGCCAGCCCTGCTCTAAAAGAGACTCATACCACGTTTGTCAACAATAACACTGGTTCCCAATTGCTGTCGGCCTACTAGGCTCCTGGCATGGTGCGGTTGAGTGACGTAAGGGATGTAACGGGGTGTTTCCTCCCAGTAGGCATCCACTAGGGTGTTACAGGGCACAGTCTGGAGTCCACCGGCACAAATCCTGCCCCAAGCCATAACAGCTGAGTGACCTTGGACAGTTTATAAAACCACCTCATTTGTAAAGTAAGGATAATAGTACCTGCCTCATGGAGTTGTTATGGGGGTCTAAATGAGTTAATAAGCAGAGGTGACTCACATATGTGCTGGCATATAGAAAGTGTTCAATAAATGCTGGCTATTACCATAAAAATTGTTATTCCTATTTTGCACTCAGAGAAGCTAACTAACTTGCCCAGGTCACACATTTCAAACAGTGATTGAAGGAATAATTACAAGCCAATGCTTCATTCAGTACATGCACAAAACCCGGTGGGTAGAGCATTAGCCAAATATTAAATTAGGCAGACAAGCCATCCTTTCTTTAACCAGGCTAGATAAAAATTAGTTTACACTATTTAAAAGGACAGCACGTACTAAGGTAAAAACCACACTCCATTATATGCCAGTACTCAACGTTCCCCTGCAGCAAAGATGACTAAACCTTATCGAATCTTATCTCCCCCCTGGGGTTAAGTCCCCAATTCAAACTCTCATTCCACGCAGACCTAAGTACTCATGGCCTTGTCCACTTATGGCCCTGTTGCACCCCTTGTCAATGCTTTTTCCAAAGCTTTAACTCATTCAATCCACACCTCAACTCTTTGATGTAGGGGCTACTATGATCCCAGTTTCACAGATGAGGACACCAAGGCATAGAGAGTAAAAGAAACTTGACCACAAGTCACAAAGCCAGTAGGGAATACTTAGGATGTGAAATCTGGCTCCAGAGTCTGTATGCTAAACTACCCAACCAAACTGCCTTTTAGGACAGCTTGGGGAATGAAGGGATGTAGGCTCCAGCATGTCATGAGGACTCATTGTGACAGTGCTTGCAAGCAGTCTGCAAACCTGTAACTCCAAGGCCACAAATGCAGGTTACAGGCTGCCATTAATGTCCACAATGGCCTTGCTAGCAGAACACAGGAGACACAGGTCAGAGCTAAAGAGGGGATCCCGGGCCACAGATGGTGTGAATAGCAGAAGCTAGGACAGACATTTATCTTTACAGGGGTGCAAGAAGAGAATCAAGAAACCAGCATGACCCAAAGGCTGAGGGAGGAAAGAATTTCAAGGGACAAAAAAAAAACAAGTAAGGTAAAAGCTTCAAAGGGGTTGAGCACAGTGGCTCATGCTTATAATCTCAGCACTTTGGGAGGCCGGTGTGGGTGGGCCACCTGAGCCCAAGAGTTTGAGACCAGCCTGGGCAACATGGTGAAACTCCCATCTCTAATAAAAATGCAAAAATTAGCCAGGTGTGGTGGCATGCACCTGTTGTCTCAGCTACTCTGGAGGCTGGGACAGGAGGATCACCTGAGACTTGGAAGGCTGTAGTGAGCCATGGTTGCACTACTGCACTCCAGCAGGGCAAGAGTGAGACCCTTTAAAAAAAACAATACTGCAAAGGGGCCAAGAACAACCACTCAGGAATAAGGATGGGCAGATGGGCCCCAGGAACTCAAGATAAAGTTTTGGAGAAAACTTTGAGAAGAAATATAAAGGAAGTTAGTAGAGAGAGAAGCCAGAGGGCAGGTACTAAGAATGGAGCAGGGGATGGGAGAGTGGGGGAAGCTGGCAGGAGGGAGGAAAGAGAGAGGCATACGAAGCCGGGGTACCAAGTAAAGACACATGTAAATTGCCTGGCACACAGCAGGCTCGCCACAAGTGTTTCTGCCTCTTCCATCCTTCCTCTCCTAAATCAAGCCTAAGGTTTTCAGGGTGGGGAGGGGGAGACTAAGGACAAACAGCACAAATAATATTCTAGTGACAGGACCCGGGCAGAGGTGAGAAGGAATGGCAGCTGGCACAAAGGAAAGGCTTCCTGTGTGCCAGGCATTTTACATGCACCATCTCCCTTAATCCTCACATAGACTCCATGAGGCAGGCACTGCCATTACACCAAGAGGAGAAGCCTGAGGTCAAAGGAGTCAAGCACACATCCAAGGCCACACAGCCCAAACCTGAGTCATAGATTCTTCTGCCATCTAAGCCCAGGCACTTGCCCATGGTGAGAGGCCAAGAAAAAGAACAGAGGAGGGGTCCACTTGCTTTCTCTGAACTGGGAGGAGAGGAGGCGATGATGGGGATAGAAACAGGACATTTTGGGCAGTAAGCAAGAGATGCTGAGGGGGGTTGAGTCAGAGCAGGTCTTATTTCATGAGGGTGAAGAAAACACAGGGTGGGTATGTGGGATAAATCTGAGTCTGGTGATAATGAAAAAAGACTGTGGAGAAGGATAACATGCCTGTGTCCCTAGCTCCCAACTAAACCTCAAGGTCTAGAAAGAATATTTTACTTCCCTACAAGTAACTACTTTAGTTATCATGATGATTCCTAAAATCACTGCATGTAATCAGGGAGCTGAAACTGTTTATTTAATATTGACTTTCTCCTACCACAGTGAGAGTTGATGATGAAATCACAAAGAAAGCTCAGATATATTATAACCCTAACACCAAAGAGAGATATTAACTATCTAGTTTTTACCTTTTCATATGCAATTTTGTTAATACAGCCAAATCTTTCTATGGTGCTTGTCCATCTTTTAGCATATAAATTCCACAGAGATTGTTGTGTGAAGGGATAAATCTTAAAACACCGCCACTTCCTTTTCCTGCCCTGTGGCATGCAAACCTCTTCTGCAAATAGCAGACAAACTCGTGAGTAGTCATCATTTTATAAATCATTTGAAATGGATCCTTTAAAACACCATCTGTTTATCTGCTTAACTTTCTTATGAAAATAGGGCTTCAGCTCAGATATTCTGGAGGTGCCAGGAGGTAAATACCAACCTGAATTCAGATGTATTAAATATTTAGAGACTTACAGAACTTTACAGCAGAGGAAACTTTGAGATCACCTAGTTCATCTGTCTTACTTTCCATCAGAGGCAAACACAACCCAGAAAAATTTAATAACTTTTAATAAATTTAATAACTGGAAAGGCCACGAGAGCCCAAGCATAAACTAGAACCAGGATGTCCAGCTCCTAACTCCCTTAGTGCTTTTCTACCAGACCTGTTTGTTCTTCAGAGGGTAGAATAAAAAACAAATTTAACTACAGTTTTAACTTATTGCTATCATTCACTGGCTACGCCTACAATCAAAACCAAAACGCTTCTACAGACCCAGCTTCAGATGATACAGGCAATTTCAAATCCTGCCCAGGAAATTTCCAAACGTTCTAAATATGTTCTATAAGCTGTTTTAAAGACTTATCAATAAAGTGGTCTGAGTAACAAAACATGGACTGAAAGATCGAATTTTGTATTTTCAAAAATATTTTGGAACTCCTTTGATATGGAAATCAAATATAACAGCGGCGATATTTTTTTAAGTCTTGCAAGCACAGAGAGCATGATATTATTCAAAACTGCTCAGGAGCAACAATGATTATTTTAAGTTTATGATTCAATGGGTACATTAATTAAAAACACCACCAATCCAAATTGACAGATCTTGATATCAATGAGTCCAGAAGAATTAAAATAATAGTCATATAAAAATAGATTAAAGAGGTGAACAGCAGCAGATGTCAGAAGGACAAATGACAAGCAAGCAGGTGTCGTGGGAAATGAATGCATCTAAGGAGCAGCTTTTATGGATTTTTAATAAAACGACGATGCTGGAAATACGGGTATACGGGTAGTGTCAAGAAAAGCTTGTTCACAAATACGGAATCTGATTTTTGGAAGCTGAGTGAGAAAACTTGGCTAATAATTCCTCGCTGAGGAGTAGCGGTGGAAGAAGGGAGAAGAGACTGCAAGCGCCAAAGCGCCAAAACAACGCTAGGTGACCGGGAAGGGGCCGAGGAGGAGAGGGGAGAGGGGTCAGGAGGTGCGGGGGGCGCGGCGGCAGCGGGTCTCTCACCGGCCGGCGAAAACTTGACAGCAGGCGCCGGTGTCCAGCACACCCCTTCCCTCCCCAGCTCCTGCCGGGCGGCACCTGCGCTCACCCCGCGGCCGGCTCTCGCGACCCCTCGGGGTGGCTGACATACACCCCACAAGGTCGACGTTCACCTCTACCTTCCTCGTCTTCTTCCAAGCAAACGGGGAGCTCTCTGGGACGTCAACGCCCGGCAATAGCCGAGCGGGAACCTTTTCTTCCCTGACATCTGTCAAACTCGGAGCTGGAGCCAGGCTCGCTGCGCCCTCCACCGAGCTCTGGGACTCCAAGGCCGGCCCGCACCCGGGATCCGGGCGACATCCCCACGCCGACGCGCACCTGCACGCAGACCCACGGGGCATCCTTGCGGGCCGCCTAGGACCTGGACGGCACAGGCCCCACGAAAGTTCGCAGGCTGGGGTCGGCCCCGTGCCGGCCGGGGATTCCCGGGTGCAGCGCCAGCCCTGGCTACAGGGCCGAAGGGGCGGGCGGACTTGGACTCCCCAAGCCCGACGGAGACGCCCTCCCCGCCCCCACCCAGCCTCGCGGGCTCCCGAAAGGGAAGTGAAGCGGAGAGGAAGGGCAGACGCGGCACCGTTCGCCCAACGCCCTTGGGGGGCAGCCGCCAGGGATGGTCCCCTCGGGGATCCCCGAAGCTCCCGGGGATACATCCACGAGTCCTCCTCAGCCGATTCACTGCCCTCAAGTGCAGAGCTGTCCCTTTAAGAGGCAGCTAGCTGCCCCCTCCCCCAGCCAGGTAGCGATGCCCGCGGAAAGGCGGTGGGTACTCCAGCGGACACTTTCTCGGCCCCTTCAAGGGCTCCTGTGGGACCTCTGCCTGCCCTAGCCCGCAACGGCAGCCCAGGCGAGGACGATGGGGGCGGACGGGCGCGGCGCCTTTAAGGGGCGCAGCCTCCCCGCGGCCCGGGTGGGGGCAGGGAGCGGTCACGGGCCCTTTAAGGCCGGCAGCGGGCACGTCGGGCAGGGTTCTTCGGTGGCCGGATTGCCCCCGGGGCGGCGGCAGGGGCGCAGCGCCCGCGAGGGTTCTAACGGCTCCCGACGGGGTGCGCGGGATCGCGCCGCTGGCCGCCGCCGGCCTGACACTCACCGTGGCTCGCCAGGAGCTCCCGCGCCCGCGCCCGCACTCGGATCCCGCGGCGGCGGCGGCGGTGAGTCCGGCGCGGGTAAACAGGCACCTCCGTCCCTGACCTACTTTCTGCCTTCCCTAAATGTCGCACCACTAACCTACTTTCCGACCAATCCGCTCCCCGCCGGCCCAGGCCCGGCCCCCCGCCCACCAATCGCTGTGCCCAACCCCCCTTCCCCGCCCACCAATGGAGGAGCCGCGGAGCCCGGATACCTGCCTCTTCCCGCCAGCCAATCCGAGCGCCCGAAGGGAGCCGGTCCCGGCGGCCGCCCCCAGCCAATCCGCGCGCGGCTCGGCAGCCCGCTGGCCAGTTGTGTGGCGGCTAGAGAGGCCGCGGACCAATGGCGAGGCGGCGGGGGACGGTTTACCTGCTACTTTCCTGCCACCAATCATTTGGCGCACAGGAGCGCACGCCCCGAGGAGAGGACCAATCTGCGCGCGCTCCCTGGGTTTCCTCGCCCCTGCCCTCTCCCTTTCGCCTCAGGTCTCCCACTAACCGCGGCCACTGCGGTGCCCACGCCGCGCTCCTCGGGGTCGCCGGGGATGTCCCTCTTCTCTGGGTGCCCTGCCGGCTGGCGTCTGGCCGCCCGCCCTTACCCCTCCTCCTTCTCCACTCGGGGCATTGCGACGAAAAGCAGCAGTTCCTGACTCCCCTCTCTCCAGCTCCATCTAGGAAACTAATTTTAGGAACATTGAGTGCCAGACCCTTCCTAAAACCCCTGGTGTGCCCAAGTCTAAACGATAGAACGAATACTTAGTATTTCTAGAAGGTATTTCCACCCCGAGGACTGCAAGTGTTCTCACGTTCTTTGCGTTCGTCATGACCTCCAAGTGTCCCACTGGAGCTGTCATTCCCGTAGTTCCAAAGAGAATACTCGAGCGCGGAGCGATTCCATTGCATTTCCTTCCAGTAGCCAGGTTTTGACCACTTACTGAGGGGTAGACACCAGCCCCGCGGCAGCGCTCTCTGCTGCCAAAAGCTGTCTACGGAGCGAGACGGAAGGAAACAGTTACAGAAAATAAAAATTTGATAACGACATGCAACTCGGTTGCTGAGAGAACAGAGACACTGACTTATTTTTGCATCTCAGGCACTTTGTAGAGGGCCTTTAGCACAAAGAAATCCCGGCCCTTCCAGATGTTAAACTCCCTGAATAGAAGGACAGCGTCTTCTTTTTCGTTATCCATCGTGCCAGCTCTCCTTTAGCGCCTGCTGGGGTAGGGTGGAGTGGTGGGGGTGGGACCGGCACCCAGCAAGTGCACCATAAATATCTGCTGGCTGGATATATAAAAAATGGAATTAAATCAATTGGCCTAATTCTGTTACCCAGACTGGCTCCCCGTGACTCTAGACTTCTAGCCTGGTAAGTTCCTTGAACACAGACACTGCGTTTTTTAATCTTTGTAACAGCATTGCCCATCCCCAGCTCATTGACAGGCACGGAGTGCCCAATATGTGCTTGTGGGCTGAATGCTGACTGTTTTCTAGGTCAACCAACTCGGTCGGTAGCTTGCTATTTTTCCTAAGTTTACACGCTGATGGAATCTTATTGCTACTTTGTCTCTGCCCCCATTTCTTGAAGAGATCACTCTAGGAAAGTGGGACTTAAGGGAAGCACTTGACAAGATATCGTGGACAAGATGAAGAAATACGGGATGGATGCTAGTATCATTAATTGGGCTAATAACTGGTTAAGTAACCATAACCTAAAGATGCTGATTAATGAGTCCACGTTGACCGAAAGGAAGATTGCAGGGAGTCAGTCAACATTCCAGCAGCACCTACTACGTACCAGACACTGTGCTAAGTACTTTCCCCGCATTTTCTCCCTTAATCTTTATAACCACACTGCGAGGAAACTTTTATTGCCCCATTTTACAGATGAGAAAACTGAAACTCAGAATTTAGCTAGCTGGCCAAAGGTCACACAGTAGGTGGCAGAGCCATGATTCAAACCAGACTTTTTCTTTTTATTTCAAAGCCTCTATACCACACCAGTTACCCTCAGAATGACAGAAGCCTCTCTCCCAGGTCCAGACATCAGAACTTTTATCAGTGTCCTGAAGGAAAATCCAGAAGATTCGCATCACATGTCCAGATGACACAAAGCCAGGAGGGGAAGAGACGCTATTATATAGCACAAACCACATACAATATTGGAGCAGTGGGCTGACTCTAACAAGGGTAAATGTGGAGTCCCACCCTGTGTGAAGCCAGCCGGAGGCAGAGGTGTCTTAGATGCTTATAGGAGCAAGATAAAGGGTCTTAGGTGACAATCTGAGTCCACAGTGAATTGTGGCTGCCAACATAAATAAATGCTCTTAGGCTGCATCAATGGAAGTCTGACATGTAAAGCAAGATAGGTGTCATTGTGCTACCTAGTGTTGGTGAATACCCACACGAAGTATTGTCTGCAATTAAGACTTGGCAGAAAGAAATTATCTACCTGCACAAGTAGAGGGACCAGGATGCAAAGAGGCTAGAACCTATGTCATATGAGGAAATATTAAAGGAAGCAGAAGGTTTTGCCCTAGGGGTACAAGGTAACTGTCCTGATATATGTGAAGAACTGTCAAATAGAAGAGAAATTAAACTTATTCTTCAGGACCTTAAGGGGTTGAAGGAGAACCTGTGGATAGAAACTCTAGAATGAATCAATATGAACAATTTTCTAACAGCTAGAACATCCTCTGCCTTGGTAAATTGAGTTTCTTGTCACAGAAAATCTCCAAGTGAGAATTGAATTACCATGCAGTGGGAGGGGGGCTGAAATAGGTGTCTTTTTGGACTCCATTCCTCTGAGATTCTCATCTTGTACCCTGGCTTTCCTCTTTTAATGGTTATCACCCTGCCTTATCCTACCCTCAGTGGCCAAGCAACTGTCTCCCCTCATGTGCACCTGTTTTTCCCTAGGTAATTACACCTTTCTTTGTGTTTCTCTCTGTTGGAGATCCCAAACACCTCCTTCCACTACTACTTAACTTCCCTTTTCTTTTCTACTTTCCAGGATACTGAACTTTCAATTCTTAGGGCACTGCTAAGGTCAAAGTATTGTCCTGGGCATGAGTAGAATGATGTGGATAAAAGGAAGATAAGAGAGAGCATTTATTTGCACCTACTGTGTACCAGAGGCTTCAAATACATTATTTAATATAATCCTCACATTAACCCTAGCAGTTGATATGCTTGCCCTCCACACTTGCTAGCTGGATGACTTTTATCAAATTGCTTAACCTCTGTGTACCTCTGTTTCCTCATCTGTAAAAGGGAGATAATCTAGTATCTACTTTATAGGGCTGTTATGCCTGGCATACAGTCAAGATTCAGTACATATTAGGTATCACTCTTAACAATTCTATGAAATTGATATTTCTTGCTCCTGTTTTACAAATGAAGTTAGTGAGGATAAAGTAGTATAATCTACAGTAGTTTCCCTGACTCTGATCCAATGATTGGATCCATCAGAATTACTTGGAGAGTTTTTAAAAATACAGACTTCTGAGTCCCATTCTGGAAGATTCTGATTGCTTTTCACTGGGATTTAACATTTGTGAATGGTTTGATCTGTTAACCAAGGTTGACATCTGGGTGTACAAAAAAATGGGAATTAAAAAGATCAGGCATTAATGAGTTAATCAGTGTTTATAGCTTTTTCAGCTGCTTTTGAAAAGACCTTCCTTGGCTCTTTTTTGAATGAGATGGCCATAGCAGTTCAGAATGGGAGAGCAGTAATACCTCATTTGGAATGTGTCCTAGACCGTGTAATTAGGCTTTAGACTAGATCTTGCTTACAGACATGGCCAAGATTCCAAAGATCTTGGTGCTCAGATGTGAAAGGGGCTTTTCCATTTGGCTAGAGGGAGCTAAAGCACCAGTGGCCACATGGCTTCTCAACAGAAGCTCTGAAGAACAGATAGACACTATCTTCAAAAAACTGGCATCGATTTTGCCCTGCTTCACTGGAATGAGCAGACTAGAATTCACTTTCTGGAGATGTAAAAGAAAGGAAGAATCTATTCAAGTTAGTATAGCAAAGTGAAGTGTTCAGGCAAGCCATTTCAGAAATGCATTAGCTCAAAAAAATTTACAATATGCTTTTGAAAAAGAAAAGAAGGGATAGATTGGGGGAATTAGATCTCATACATTATCAAAGTGTACTATTAAACTGTGGTAATAAAATAGTCTGGTATTAGTATAGAAACAGACCAATAGACGAATTAAAAGGCATGGCATTCAGAAACAGACCCAAAGTATATGAAAGTTGAATTATAACGTGAATTTTAAAGGATTGGGGAAAAGATGGATTTTTCGATAAATGCTATTGAAACAACTAGCTAGCTGTATGGAAACACATAAAATTTGCCCCCTACCCTGTACTTACATTAAAACATAAACCATAGGAATAGAGAATTTAAGTGCATATAATCAAACCTATAAACACACTAGAAAAAAACATGAGTAGAACTTCTATAATCTTGAAAGGCACATCTAAGTATAACACAAAATCCAGAGGCTATGAAAATAAAGGTGGATTTCATACACCTCTGTGTACGAAACCTTTGCACACACACACACTCTCCATATAAACGAAATAAAGGAAAAACCAGCATGCAGGCCCCACAACACATTATTAATGCACGATATACACATTCCAGTTAATAAGTCAGCAGCTGGCATGGTGAGATGTAAGCAGTGATGTCATTTAACCTGTCATTGGTAGAAGAATTACTCCTTATAAAGAATTACTCCTTGTAACATTGCCTTACTTCATTGGCCCTCTCCTTCTCGTTTGGTGTTTTAAAAATAAAAGTTTATAATCACCAAGCACAATCTCTAGCATTGAAGGTTGTTCAGATCCTCTGCAGTGAACTCTGGGTCCTTTGCTCCACTCACATAAAAGCTACAGACTCAGAATTTACCTAAGGAAAACTCTCATCTTGTACACAGATGTATGTGCATTGTAAGAACAACTGCTACTCAAATCTCTCCTTTCTCTTTGGAAGAACAAGAACATCTATTGCTTTTTTTTAAGATTATGAAATCAATTTACATTTGTGATCAAAAATTTGGAAAGCACACACATAAAGAAGAAAATAAAAATAATCTATAATTCCATTAAGAAGATATAACCCCCGTTAAAATATCAACGTATTTTCTCTGTAACTATATCATATTTTGACCCAATTTTTTTCTTTTTCAGAGACAGAATCTTGCTATGCTGCCCAGGCTGGACTTGAACTTCTAGACTCAAGCAATCCTCAAGCCTCAGCCTCCCAAGTGGCTGAGACTGTAGGCATGCTACCACACCCAGCTCTTTTGATCTAATTTTTATCACATCAAAGTTTTGTCATCTTGCTTTAAAAAATTATCACAAGCATTCTCTCTGGTTACTGAGCCTCCTTCTACAACAGGCTGTCTAATGGCTACAGCATTTTTATTATATGGAGAAACTGTACCTCATTATGCAAAACTTTCTCATTGAAAATATTCACATAGTTTCTAGTGTTTCTTTATCATACAGATGGCCCTGGACTCACAATGGTTTGACTTACGATTTTTCTAGTTTATGATTGGTGTATTGGGATATTAAATGTATTTTCAACTTTCAATATTTTTGACTTACCATGGGTCTATTGGGACATAACCCCATCATAAGTTGAGGTTCACCTGTAAACAGTTTTGAAAAGAACATTCTTTGGGATTTTTAAACCTCAGGGCCCTCTGGAAGCTATAAGCTTATGGGACCAGCCCATAGCTTTCCTACTCTACTTCATTACCACACTGGGTTTCAAAGAATCAGCTGGTATAGACAGGAAATACAACTTACATATTTTTTTCTTATAAGGTTTCAATGCTATCTTCTCCTGCTGCTGCTTCTCTCTCTGCCATAAAACTTATTTTAAAGACATGGAAAATTATATGCACTTGAGTTAAATACAAAACCACAAGTGACTATAACTTGATAAGTGGTCTTTGAGAAATTTATGAGCCAAAATCTGTGTCATAAATTGATAGCACTCTAGCTAACAAAATATGGACAATAAAACTTACTGTAAATAAAGCTATCCAAATCTTGAGTATGAATAAAGTCCATTTAGTTTGGGTTGTATTATTATTGTTGTTGTTTTTGACTCCTGTGCTGTGTGTACATTTTCTTTTATTCATCTACTGCTAAATCATACATTTGCACATTTACCAGAGAAAGACAAGAAAATATAATCAAGTGATATTACTTCTTAGCCCTTGAAAGATTTGGATAGGTGAGAAAGGTGAAAGTCAACAGCCAAAAAGAGAAGAAAAGAAGAAAAAGAAAGAAAGAAGAGAGAGAGAAAGAGAAAGAAAGAAGGAAAGGAAGGAAGGAAGGAAGGAGAAAGAAAGAGAGAAAGAAAGAAAAGAAGGAGAGAGAGATGGAGGGAGGGAGGGAGGGAGGGAGGGAGGGAAGAAGGAAAGAAAGGACAGAAAGGAAAGCAAGCTTGCACACTGATCCCCCTGCCTGTAAATTTCCCTTACTTCCATTGCCTTTGACCCGTGAATCTGGCTCACACTTGCTTCACTGCTTAAAGGTCACTTCCTCAGGGAAACCTTCCCTGACCTCCCAGCTATAAAAACCTACCACAATAGCACCTGGTACTTCCTCTTTCAAAGTACTGTCACACTTGTAATTTCTCATCTTCTCATAAACTCTGTGAGGCAGGTGCCACACCTGCATGGTTCACTTCCATATCTCCCATAGCTATCAAAGCAGTGGCACATTCATGAGAACAAATATTGTCTGAACAAATTAATAAAAAATGATAAAGAGATGCGAAAGTGAGCTGTACCAATTGCGTGGACACACGCAAGTCATCACCTTCCAGAGATACACATAGGATTTAAGCAATGGCTTCAATTACCCCCTCATCAGAGAAAACCTCCCATCCCTTCTGAAATATTACAGCAGCCTCTGCATTTCATATTTTTACGCTTCTTGAATTTTCTTTTCGACACATATCACTATCTGACATTTTGTTGTGTATTCATTTATTTATTGCATGCTTCCCACAGTAAGGTCTGTGAGGGGAGGGTTATTGTTACTGCCATATCTCTCACATCTAGAATAGTCTCCAGCAGGTAGTAGGTGTGCAATAAATATTAGTTAAATGAATGAATGAATCAATCAATCAATCAATCAATCAATGAGATTCCCAAGTGCAGCACATTGAGCCATTTTGGCTCTCTAAATAGTCATATCAACTTCCAGCAAAAAGCACCATATTTCATAATATAGGGAAATAAAAGAACAAATAATTTTTAAAATATTTTCCTTTAGTTGAGTTGTTTCTATCATTTGTTAGTCAATTTTTAAAGTTGCAGCTATCAAAATTTTTTATGTTTTTCTGCCTCAGTGAGTTGACAATATGTTCAAATAAAGTATCTCATTGGGTATGAAAATAAACTTTTTCATAAGCTACAG
This sequence comes from Piliocolobus tephrosceles, assembly GCF_002776525.5. Lineage (NCBI taxonomy): Eukaryota > Metazoa > Chordata > Mammalia > Primates > Cercopithecidae > Piliocolobus > Piliocolobus tephrosceles. The sequence continues at coordinate 51,332,965 of NC_045446.1, forward strand.
TGTGAATGTTGATTTAGTTGTTGTTGTTGTCGTTGTTCAGAAGTCCAATAATAAGGACTAGAAAGTTGATTCACTTTTGAGAAAATAAGTAGTTATATAAGCTGGATAAAATACAATGTCATCCTTTAAAATGTTAAATATGACGTTAAACCATAAATATATAGAAAAAAGTCAAATAATGTAATATGAAAAGTGAGACTCCCATCGTATACAGAGTGACTGAAATTTTGTAAATAAGATGTGTATACATGGACAAAGTGATAAGTATTCTAGCGGTATCTCACTGATTGCATTTTATTGAAGCGGTTAGGGGATAAACTTTCTGCAAAGTTGTTTATAACAATAAAAATAATTTTAAAAGGAAACCAGGAGAGCCAAGTGTCCCAGAACACTTCATGTGTTTTCTGGCACCACTTCATGTTATTCTGGTTTTTTCTTCTTAGTCACCAGTTATCCACCTTCAAATTGAACAGCTTTTGAGATGACTTGCCCTGGTTGGGCTGGGATCCCTGGAAAATTCCAGGGTGATCTGCTTTTATGCCTTGGAGTTCCTTTTAATCTCAATACACTGATAGAGAAATACCAAGAGTTGTATTGTGAATTTCCAGCTCCAAGATGAAATTCAACATGACTTACAGTTTTAGTGGTGCTTGGCATTATTTTTATTTTTTGGACATTCTCCAGCTTGAAGCTCTGCTTCTGGGGAAGACACTGCTGCCCAGGAACATTCATAGCTAAAGGACTTCTGCACTGTAACACCACAACCCCACACACTACGCCAGGTCAGTGCCTTAACCAGGAGCCCCGGTCTGGGCCCAAAGTGGGAAAATATAAATTTTTTCCTGAGGCTATGGTCTTGGTGATTTCATGCTTCCCAGGGACAGCAGGCTTTGGAAATTAGAGTGAACCGGCTCTTCTCACATAATCCCCACCTTGTCTACTCCTCCACTCTCTTCCCCTAATGCAGAGTGCAATATTGGCACCGTGGAAGGTTGGCCATGATTCGTGGTCCATTATAAGGTTTAGGAGTTAACCTTTCCAAGTAGATGAAACTAAAATAGTTGGTAACCTCCCTATTAAAATAAAACCTTTTCCCTCACTCCTTCCTAATCTTAGGACTGGAGAATATGAAAGACAAACAGCAATTCCACTGTACCAGGGGAAAATAATACGGTAAGACTCTCTATTTAATTCTTCAGACAGGGTTTTAAGCATCCAGCTGTCTTCATTTGCAAGGCATTAAATATTTTCATATTCCCCAAATGGGGCTATTGAACAATGATAAATGAAGTCTAATGCAACTATTTTTAGTATGGCAGTTGCAATTAAAATGCAGTGGAATAATAATCTTGCCCAAGCATGTCTGAGATCTACTTTCCAGTTTTTTCAAAACAGTGCTTTCTATGTCTGGCTGCAGACTTGTTGCTTGTTTTCCTTCTGCTGAAGAATGGGTAACACTTGACATTCTTCCTAAACCAAGTGAATGTGCAGCTGAAATTGTGGTTTTGGCTAGACATAATCCTTCCTTCTTTCTCCATGTTTTCATTTACACAATCTAGGGGATGAAATTTGTTTCCTATACATAGAGATAAATTACCATGAACCAAATCAGTTTCCTAGGTAACTATTATCTATCTATTTATTTATCTTTCCATCAATCTATCTATTTTTAAACTTAGGAGAGTTCATTATTGTTGTTTGAGAGAGAAAACATACCTAATAAAATAATAATAATAAAAACAAACACTTTTATGGTACTTACCACATGCCAAGTATTATTTGAAACACTTTATACATACTGACTCAACCCGTCACAATTGACACAACTCCAGAGGTAAGTTTCTATGTTATTATTCTTTTATAAACGAAGAAACTGATGCATGGAGAAGTTAAATAACTTGCCTATGGCTCCCAGCACGTAAATGGCAGAGCTAGAATCTAAACCCAGACATCTGACTCCAGAGGCAGCTCTCGGCCCATGTGCTGGCCTCACAGCAGCAATTTTGGGATGTAGGCATTACCCCCATTTTATGGATGAAGCCACTGAGGTTCAGCGAGGTAAAGCTATTCACTCAACATCACAAATCTGGTAAGCAGTTGATCTAGGATTCAACTCAGATTTCAGGTGGCTTTGGCTCTAATATTTGTGTTTTCTCCAACCTGAAATAGTGCTATTTATTTAATACAATACCTTTTATTAGTAGGAATAAAAAGTTCTATTAAAAATAATAGAACTTTCTAATAAAAAATAGAACTTTTTATTCCTACTAATAAAAGGTAGGATAGTCCTACTTATAAAAGGTATTATACGTCCTGCACCAGGCCCAGTGGCTCACTCCTGTAATGCCAGCACTTTGGGAGGCCGAGGCCAGTGGATCACCTGAGGTCAGAAGTTCAAGACCAGTCTGGCCAACAAGGTAAAACCCCATTGCTACTAAAAATAAATTTTAAAATAGCCAGATGTGGTGGCACATGTCTGTAATCCCAGCTGGTCGGAGGCTGAGGCAGGAGAATCGCTTGAACTCAGGAGGCAGAGTTTCCAATGAGCTGAGATCGTGCCATTGCACTCCAGCCTGGGTGACAAGAGTGAAACTCCATCTCAAAGGAAAAAAAAGGGGGTATTATATGTCCTTTTAAATACATCATGGGTTAACGAGACTTGTGTTAGTATGAAAACATAATGAAAATAACACTTTTTCCCTATTAGAAAGTATTTTCAAACTTCCAAGGGATCACCTTATAAATGATGGTCTGTAACTCACTACATTTGAAACTCATAGACTAGTCAAGTTTAGAAAATAAAATCTGATTTTAAAATATTAAGTACCATAGTCTCTTGAAAACATTGTTTCTTATTCTGCAAGGAGAGAAAGGGTCTACTAAGTTGATTGAACTAGAAAAATGCATTTTCTCTTTTAAAAAAACCACACACACACCAAAGAATAAAAAAATCGTAATTAATTTTTTTGGTTTGTTACTAACCATGCTTCTAAACTGCATTTATTCTCTGCAAGCCTCTGTAAGAGGCCATTACCTGCAATGCAGAAGCCTTATTTATTTATTTATTTATTTATTTATTTATTTATTTATTGTTTGAGGCTGAAAAGCTTTCAAGTTTCTGTTTGTAGGATAGTCCTTGGTGCACGTTTGAACACACTGGGAGAATGCACTATATGAGCTCGCCTTGAGAATGACTCTGAAGATAAAAGCTCCCTGAAAAACAAGTGGTCAAAATTGATTATCATAGAATCCCAAAGAATATTCCATCACTCATTTTTTTTTTTTTTGTACACAAGATGACCCGAAGGGCAATATGTTTGTTTTCTATTTCTGCTTCAGCAAATTTTAAGCTGCAGTGTGATTTCCAAGTTCAGCATTAATGAGGATTTTGCTGTACTTTGAAATTTGCTGTCATCCCATTTCCTGTGCTTTACTGTCTTTGAAGCCAATTCAGCAATGACAGGGTCCTGCTTGCTCTGCCCTGCCAGGGTCATTAAAACCAAATTTATTAATGGTATTCTTCCTCTTACTGGGGTGTTGCCCATTTTAAATATCTATCCTGTAAAAAAGCTTCGTTTTTAAGTGCTCTTTGAAAAAGTATGCTTGGGAATCCACTGGTAAAGAAACCTTGGAATGAAACATTAAAATAAGCTACATGTGAATTTGAACATTTACCTCATAGAATATAGAGAAAAGAATTGCAGGGCTTCAGATTCAAGAATACCTGGTACATTGCATTAAAACCATTTCAAATCTGGTATATGTTGCTAATGCCAATGGAAACATTTAGTTCCTATAGATAAGTTGTTCAACAAAGAATTGCTATTATGTTTCTCTCTCTCTCTTTTTTTTTTTTTTTTTTTTTGAGATGGAGTTTCACTCTTGTTGCCCAAGTTGCAGTGCAATGGCACTATCTCGGCTCACCACAACCTCTGCCTCCCGGGTTCAAGCAATTCTTCTGTCTCAGCCTCCTGAGGAGCTGGGGTTACAGGCGCATGCCACCACACTCAGCTAATTTTTGTATTTTTAGTAGACATGGGGTTTCATCATATTGGTCAGGCTGGTCTCTAACTCCTGACTTCAGGTGATCCCCACTCCTCAGCCTCCCAAAGTGCTGGGATTACAGGTGTGAGCCACTGTGCCCGGCCTATCTTTCTCTCTTAAGTAATGCTATACTTCTCCCAAAAAAGTTGTCTATACTTGTGGCCTCTTGTTATAAACTCTGAAATCCTTCCTTATCCTTCTATATGCCCATTTTCCTGAATAAAGGTTTTTAAAAGTCACCAATGACATCCTAAACACCAATTCAAATGACTTTTCCTTACGTCTTCAGTCTTCTTAACTTGAGAACAACACAGAGTTTAATGAAAAATAATTACCAAAGTTAATTTAACATATATTAACTGATATGCAAAAAGGTTACTTCTTAGTAATTGGACATGAATATTAAGCAAGTATTATAAATAGCTTTAACTGATGGTGTCACTTTTTCCCAGCCCAATCCGTTTTCATTTTTTAATTCTTCCTTTTGCTTTATTTTATCAAATAGTACATTTTATTTCACTTTTTCTACGTGCCAAGCACTATGTTAAACATTTTATATATGTTGTTTCATTTAATCCTCACACACATGCAAAGATTAATGTCCTTATTCTACCAATAATGAAAGGAAAGTTCAGAATGATTGGGCATTTGGTCCAAGATTACATGACTATCAGTGGAGTAACAAGTTCAACCCATTTTGGTCAGACAAGAGAAACCTTGCTCCCAATTCTCAGTATCTACACATAGTATCATTTGGATGGTTTTTCCTGTGTCATATAATTTAATACTCATTAAACACATCCATTTGGCCTATCAGTTAGTCTAGTGGTCCATAAACATTCAAGTTTTAACTGTGATACTGAGAGATATAAGATATAGTTCCACCTATCAAGGCATTTCTGGGCTACCAGGGAATACAAGTCAATAAACAAATTTACAATCCAGTGAGATGGTTATCATAATAAAGGGATGTATTAAGTGTGATGGGAGTGAGGAATGGCCAAACTCTATCTGGGAAAGTGAGGAAAGTCATCAGAAAAAGGCTTTGATTTGAATAGAGACTTTTAAGGACAGGGCAAAGAGATGAATTGGGATGGAAAGCAAATGGGCCCCACATCTGGAAGCTGAGATTGCTGTGCAACTGTTTTGGAAGTCCTCTGTACCTCCAAAACATCTGCAGTTTATGCACTTAGCTGGAATAACCCCAGCTTATCTTTATCAAAGAAAACAACACAACTTAAAGACAAGAGGTACCAGATTCTTCTGACAATACTTTACTAACACCCTATTCCCCTTCTTCCTAACGCTCTATTTCAATGGTTCTCAAAGTGTGGTCCTTGAACCATGAGCAGTAGGAGCAACAGCACCCGAGAACTTGTTAGAAATGCAGATTTTTAGACTACACTCCAGATTTACTGATCCAGAAACTCTTTGAATGGGGCCCAGCAATCAGTTTTAAAAAGCCCTCCAAGTGATTCTGGTCCATGCAGGAGTTTGGGAACTACTGCTGCACCCTCCTGCATATACTTCAGAACAGTGAAGCTAATTTCCCTAGCGAGCTTTGAGGTGTGGTGTGTCTATTGTATTCACCCTTGTGCTCCCAGCACCTAGCTCAGCATTGGACACATATGTAGTAAGTATTCAATAAACATTTGTGGAAAGAACGAATGAATAATTAAAAATGCATTTCACAAGTGCATAAAAAGCTATAAATGCCAATACTCCTAGCAGAGATAAAGTAGTTTCACTAATTTCTGATAAGAATAGAAGGTAGCAGAAAGTGAAAGGCCTTGGGAAGGAAGATAATGAACATTTCCAGAGCACTGACAGTGTGCTAGGGGCTTTTCAGAGGCTTTCTGATATCTTCACAACTACCCAGGAGGTAGATATTATCATCCCCACCTGAAAGATTAACAATACTAAGGCTCACAGAGAAAATGTTCCCAATCACCAAGCTGGCAGTAGGTAATACAAATCCAGGGCTCTCCAGCTCCAGGGCCTTACTGTTTTCTCTTCTCCATGGTACCTCTAAGAAACACCACCAGCAGCAAGAAAGGGGAAAATGGAAGCAGAAAAACCCTTGAAGGGAAAGAAAGACTCCATTAACTTCACAGTTTTGCCTGGGGTCATCACCATCACCTGTCCATGTCTGCTCATTAATTGGCAGGACACTGCTAAGAGGTATCAGTAACCTGTGAGTAATGTGTCCATAGGCATTTTTTACTATATTGGTGTCTTCTTAAGAACCCTGTCCTCCTCTCCGTTGGCCATGACCTCACACCATCTTCCAACTCCTGTCTGTCTGAATGTGCCTTCTCATTCACTGACCCTAAATGAAGACAGGAATCTGTCAATCCGCCCATGTCCTGCCTGGGTGAGGTTTCCCATGCTGGGTCAAATTAAGTTTCAGGCTCCACTCATGATCTTGCTCTTTACAGATTCCTTTAAATTTCTGTTTTGCATCATATTCTCCCTAGAACCCAAAGGTTTGATTCCCAGAAGCACTTCTCTTTTCCTTCCTTCCCTGACCTTTAAAGGTTTCTTCCATTCTGAGACACTAAATACTATTTCATCACTCTCCACCTAGCATCTCCAGCCCTGGTCTGGTCCTGAGTTTTAGTCCTGCATCTTTCTGCCTGGTGGAAGTTTCACCTAGGTGTTTGGCCTCACTTTAAATGCAACATGTTTGAACCAAGCTCTCAATCTACTCTTTAATCTTATTCTCCCTCCCAAACTGTTTCTGTCATTGGCAGCACATTCTACCAGTCATTAGACTTTTAAAGCCGCCCACTTGAATAGTTGACCTCTCCTTCCTTTGCAGGCTTTCCTTCCTTCCTTCCTTCCTTCCTTCCTTCCTCCCTCCCTCCCTTCCTCCCTCCCTCCCTTCCTCCCTCCCTTCCTTCAACTTCTCTCCTCTTACTCCTTCCACAGATCTGCCCCCTACCCACTTACTATGGCATATTTAATAAGCACTTACTACATGCCAGTCCAGGTTACTCTTTGCCTTCCTGGAGCCTACAATCTGGTAAGAGAAACCCACAAGCAAGTAAACTAGTGATAGCTTCTGTCAGGTACAGTGAAATAGACAGAGGGCTGTGTATGGGATAATGAAGGGAGCAGACAAGAAAGGGCTTCCCTGAGGAGGTAATATTTAGACTGAGACCCATGAGAAACAGTGGATATAGGCGGGTGGGTTGCCCATATGAGGTCCAGTCGGATGCCAGAGCTTAATGAGCTGGCAGGAGAGTGGATAGGCCAGGAAAGAAGTGAGTAGCCGGGCACAGTGGCTCACGCCTGTAATCCCAGCACTTTAGGAGGCCGAGATGGGTGGATCACGAGATTAGGAAATCGAGACCATCCTGGCTAACATGGTGAAACGCTGTCTCTACTAAAAATACAAAAAATTAGCCGGGCGTGGTGGCAGGCGCCTGTAGTCCCAGCTACTCGGGAAGCTGAGGCAGGAGAATGGCGTGAACCCGGGAGGCGGAGCTTGCAGTGAGCCAAGATCGCACCACTGCACTCCAGCGTGGGTGCCAGAGCAAAACTCTGTCTCAGAAAAGAAAAAAGAAAAAAGAAGAAAAGAAAAGAAAGAAAAGTGAGTAGAAGCAGATCTGGAGGGACTAGAAGGGCTGGTGAGTCTGACTTTATTCAAAGTGCTTTGGAAGCCTTCAAATGGCTCAAGTGAGAAGGAGCTTAATCCGACTTACACTTAGAAGAAGCATGGGGTGGACAGTGACCTTCTCAGCTGTTTTCTGGAGAAATGATTGGAGAGAAAGTGGGGAAACCTGTGGGTTTGCCAGTCTCTTCCAAATCTTCCCAATATAATGTTTTTCTAATTAAGACTAATATTCCTCCTTGCAATCAAAAGGGTGAGAGTTACATTCTGCACCACTCAACAGCCATGCTTCAGAGAGGGGGTCTTGGGTACTGGCAATGAGCAATATCAACAATGCAACAACAGTAAAGCTTATGGAGCATAACTCTGTGTACTCAATATGAGTACTTACGTACATTAGATGTTTGAGTGCACAACAGCCTTATACGGGTATATTACCACCTTTATCTTTTATTTTATTTTATTTTTTTGAGATGGAGTCTTGTTCTGTCGCCCAAGCTGGAGTGCAGTGGTGCGATCTCGGCTCACTGCAAGCTCTGCCGCCTCCCGGGTTCATGCCATTCTCCTGCCTCAGCCTCCCGAGAAGCTGAGACTACAGGCGCCCACCACCACGCCTGGCTAATTTGTTGTATTTTTAGTAGAGATGGGGTTTCACTGTGTTCGCCAGGATGGTCTCGATCTCCTGACCTTGTGATTCGCCCGCCTCGGGCTCCTAAAATGCTAGGATTACTTTACAGGCGTGAGCCAAACCACCTTTATTTTACAGAGAAGGACAAAGAAGTGAATTAACTTGTCCAAGGTCACAGAGCAGCTAAGACAAAAATGAATGAAGAAACTATTTCCAAAGAAATATAGTCAGTCTTTGATTGATTTTTCGTCCTGTCTTCCACACTCATTGTGAAAAATGCGAACTGTACAAAACTGCATAAAGTAGAAAGTTAAAGCTCCCTGTAACCCGGCCCCTAAGGTGAGGTTTTGAACTTGCGCTCTGTGGTTTTTCCCCCAGTAGAGCTAGAATACTTTTTATCTGCAACGTGAAAAGCTCTCAGGTACCTGACCTCTACGAAGGGGCTGGTCCTCTCTCAAGCCAGTTTAGAAACAGAAGAACATAAAACCACTTTCTTACCATTTCTGCTACAGAAAATGAATGCCAAACCATTCTGGCTACAAAGAGAGCCACACCCATTTGAAGTGAAAGCTTTCATGAGTTTACATCACTGCTTAGAAGGACAGGCCAAAAACCACAGGAGGAGAACAATGAGAGGTTACCTTCATCCACCAACAATGAAACGAGAACAATTTAGAAGAGAAATCCGGTGGTTCATTTCTCCTCATTTTTATGTCTCATAAGAGAAATCATTTGGGTTTCCTCTGTAAAAAAAACAAAACAAAACCAAAAAAACCCTACAGTTTTAGCAGCAAAACTAATCACAACAAAACGATATTCTGGTGTCATTTTATAAATTCTGAATAAAAGCTGGAGGTATTCAAATTTCTAAACCCTGCAGCACAAAAGGCAGCTTTCCAAACAGGGCTAGGCCACGCTAACTGTTGAATAGGAAAACTAATTAGCATCCTGTGTGAACTATCTTGTCTTTTTTTAGGACCGGAAATCAAATGGGAAGGGTTCCCTCCTGTTCCAAGTGAGTTCCAGGAGAATTACTCACGCTCCTTAACCTATGAGTCAGACAGGAGTCTAGGAGAGTGTTTCCAAAACAGGCTGACAATAAGATAAACAAAGCAATTGATCTGTGGCAGTCAGGAGAGGCAGGGCCGCCACTGGTCAAAGTGAGGGATCGGGTCGAAAGTGAGAAGATGGTAAACCTGGGATCCGCTGAGTCTCCCTGGAGAAGCCGTGCATGACCGGAGCTCTGCAGACCAACCAGCCCGAGCATTTCCTGAAAGTGAATGTCCACAGGGAGGTTTGCTTTAGAACCTTTATTCAATTTCATTGATTTAGTATATGGAATTGTAGCATCTTTCTCCCCACATAACTTGAGGGACTTGTCTGCCATCACACTGCACTGCCTAGCCTGGCTCTCTAAGTGCTTTGGCTATCCATGCATTTGGACATCTCACAACACAGGATATTAATCATTTCAGGACTCTGGGCCTGTTCCCAGTGTCCATGTTTGCCACTGTTGAGCTGCAGCCAGAAAAACAGTTCCCAAATGACAGAGACGTTCCTAAACTGAAATATAAAGTAATCAAAACTCAGCTTAGGAAATAACCCAGCACCAAGCAGGTACTCTCCTGGGAAGGTAGAGGATAAATTTCCTCGTTGCTCCCTCTAGGAAATAGTCTGAAGCCAGGGCTCAGCTCTGCCTGCAGCTGCTACAGACCTACAGGCATCTCCTAATGGAGGATTTAGGGGTGTGCATGAGGCCTCATGAGGACACTGCCTCGCTAGCCTGATCCTCCCTTCCAACTGCAGTATGGATGTGCCGAGGTCGGCCCTGCCATGGAGGAAGAGCAGAAGCTGACTGGTGTTTTTCTTGATCCGCCATTAGACCTATTCGTGTACAGAGGCCAGGCTGAGGAGTGGGTGGGGTGGAGCAGGAACAGTGTCCTAAACAAGAATCCTGTCTCAGCTGCTTGCCCTGACTTGCCCCTCTGTCCATCCGTCACGCAGTAGCCAGTGATCTTTCTAAACACAGCTCAGATCACCTCCCTCTCCTGAAAACTTTTGAGGGAACCCTCCCTGAATACACACCTACAGAAATTCCAAAATTCTTCATAGGCCATCCAAGACCCTTCACTCTTTGACTTTCTGCCTAACTTTCAGATTCATTACCAGCCACTCCCGGAGCTTCTAACCACATTTGCCTGCTCATTATTTCCTGAAAACATTGTGTACTTTCAGCTCTGCTTTCTTTATTCATGCTGTTTCTTCTACCTGGAATCCCATCGCCTACTGACTGCCTCCTGCTCAGCCCTGCAATGCGCCCCCCACATCTCACCTCTTTTTGCAGGAGTACTCCTGGCTCCTGTTCCCACCCCTGCTGAGTTTGTTGCTCCCTGATCTGTGTTTGCATGGCACTAGATGTGTGCCTCTCTTCTAGCAGCTATTACCTTGTATGGGATCGGTCCATGCTCTTTCTCTTCCCCATTAGACTGTGGGCTCCCCAGGGATAAGTACTGTGTTTGCTCCATCTTAATTGAATCAAGGAGAGTTTACACACCAGCTGTTATACTCTTTGCCATTTGTATAATGGCCAAAAGTTTAAAAGAAGTTGCATTGCAACAATGGTCAATCCTGATGCTCTCCTCCGTGCAGCTTTTTGCATTCAATGTGACTTTCAGCAACATTTGGCTTGCACCAACACTGAGTATTCAGTTTCAAAAGAGCAACAGTTTCAGGGTGCATGATTTCTGCATTTAATAGTTTAAGATAGGAACAGATAGCAGCATACCTAAATTGCACTCCAAGTCTCCCTCTCCCTCCCTCCTTCTCCTCTGTTTCTCTCTCCCTCCATCTCTCTGTCTTTGTTTTTCATTTGCTGTCTTTCCCTCTGTCCCCACACCCACACAGATACACAACACACAGAGTAGAAATGCCTAAGGATACGTGAATGAAGCTTAGGGTACAAGATTTAGTATGAAATAAAAAATTTTAATGCCATGTCAAACAAAAAACCCATTAGTTAACAGGTGTTTGCAGAAGGGCATTCCAGGTCCTCACCCCTCAGCCAACCTAGGTGCTATAAAGGAATACCATATTAGGCAAATTCCTGGTATTGCTTTGGAAAATGGTTATACTGACTTTCCTTCCTTTCTCAAACAGACTTTTCCTCTCTCAGTGTTCGCACATGGTGTTCTCTGCCTGGAAAACCTTTGCCCTTCACGGCAGTGCATCCATTAAGCGCATGCTTTGTCATTCTTCAACTTTCAGCTTGAGCAAAACTGCCTCAGAGGGTTGTAGTTATCTCCTTAACCATCTCCATAACTCTTTTCATTGTGCAAAGCTAAAACTCTGTACACATTAAAGAGTAACTCCTCATATTTCCTCTCCCTAGCCCCAGGCAATCACCATTCTATTTTTCATCTCTGAATTTCACTACTGTAATGGCTTTAAAAATAGTGTGCATGTAAACTGAAACATAACTGCCTGGACCCATCTCCCGTATTCTCCACTTCAGCACTGTCAGTACTTTCTTTAAAGCCCTTGCCAATTATTTAATTTTATCTTACTTAAATTTAAATTTAATTTAACTTTTTGTGTGCCCCTACCATTAGACTGAAAGCGATTTGAAAGGAAGAGAATTCATGTGGGTTTTGTTCTAAATCACATAGTAGTTCTCAGTAAATACTTTCGGATGAAAGAATGTACTCTTTCAAATCCACATTCCACTTGGAACTTGGGGAAGTTGATATCATCAACTAAGTGCCTTTTCTTGCCTGGTCACACCTGTTCGTCCCCACCACTGACAGGTGTCCTGAACTTGCTTCCAAGGTGCCTGCCTCCCTCAGCCTGGGGAGGCCTTTCATCACCTTCTCCACTTAGCACATTCCTGCTCACCTTACAACAGCTTTTCACCCCATTCTGACACTTTTTGTAGGATGTTAGTTACTTCTGCTTCTAGGCTCCACAAACACTTTTATTTTCTCCTAACCTTCTCATGTTTGCTTCTCTTATTACAAAAATTAGAAAGTGCTCCTAGAAAACCATGAGCAAACATCACAGAGGTGTATAAAGTAAAAAATGAAAGCCTCCCTTTCCATTCTCATGGCTCCAGGTGACCACTAGTACCACTGAGTTCTTTTCTTTGCATTTGTAAGCATATACTAAATCTTTTCAATTAAATAAAAAAGGGACCATTGTATACTTTTAGAAAGTAAAAAAAAGATCATTGGATAATACCAGTTAGTGAGTTACTTTTCAATTGCTATCTCTCGTATTTATGTTTCATGTTGTAATAGAGAGAGCAATTTTGCTTTTTCAGTGGCTGATTACTGGTTCATTGTGTGCTTGTACTATCATTTTAGAAAATCTGTTTCTTTATGGCTATTTAGGTATCTTCTTTTTTTTTTTTTTTTAATTTCAAGCAATGCTGGTATAAATCCCCTTACACCTTTATAAATTTCAGTTGCTATTTCTCTGGAATATATATATATATATTTTTTTTTTTTTTTTTTTGAGACAGAGTCTCACTCTATCGCCCAAGCTGTAGTGCAGTGGAACAGTCTCGGCTCACTGCACCCGCTCACTGCACCCTCCGCCTTCCCAATTCAAGCAATTCTAGTGCCTCAGCCTCCTGAGTAGCTAAGATTACAGGCATGTGCCACCACATCCAGCTAAGTTTTGTATTTTTGGTAGAGAGGGGGTTTTGCCATGTTGGCCAGGCCAGTCTCGAACTGCTGGCCTCGAGTGTATCCACCTATCTCTTCTCCCAAAGTGCTGGGATTACGGGAGTGAGCCACCACTCCTGGCCTGGAATATATTCTAAAAATGGAGTTGTTGGATCAAATGGCATCTCATATCGTATGTTGATAGCTCCAGCCTGATTGTCTTCTAAAAAAGCATTCTACTGCCCATTTCTACTCCCACACATGGTGCATAAGAGTGTCAGAAGCTCACACTATAAGTGGGTATTATTGCTGTATTTAATCTGTGTTACCTAATTGGTCAAAAGCTTTCTTGTTTTCAATTGTTGAGCGTGATAGTTTTTGATATTTAACCACCATTTATGTCCTTCATCCATGAACTATTTTTATATCCATCAATCATTTTTCTATTGGAGTGTTCAATTTCATTTTTATTCATTTGCAATGGGTTTTTAAAAAAAACATTGTGGTAAAAACACCTGACATAAAAGTTACCATCTTAACCATTTCTGACTGTACAGTTCAGTGGAATTAAGTACATTCACAATGTTGTGCATCCATCACCACCATCCATCTCCATAACGCTTTTCATCGTGCAAAGCTGAAACTCTATACCCATTAAACAGTAACTTCTCCTTTTTTCTCTCCCCAGCCCCTGGAAATCATTATTCTACTTTTCATCTCTACAAATTTGACTACTGTAATGACTTTGAACATAGTATGAATATAAATGTTTATCTGTTAGAGAGGATGGACATATTTTCCAAAATTTTTGGCTTGCCTTTTAACTTGATAATGCCTCTTGTCATATAGAAGATGCACTTTTTTTTTTAAGCTTCACACTTTTATATTAGTAAATATGACCATATTTTGCTTTTTGGCTTTTAAATTTTATGTTTTACTTTAAAAGACCTCTTTACTCTAAAATGATAGAAGTATTTTCCTGATTTCCTCTAGTTATAAAAGCACTCTAGTCATGTCTGTATCTCAACACTTCTCCTTCTGTATTCTAATGAATAGTAGTAGCTGACGTTAATGAGAACTGTATTCCAGACACCGTGCTAAGTTCTTTCCATGTATTATCTCATTTAATCTTTGCAACAAATTGATGAGGTGGGTCATATTTTTATTTATTTATTTATTTATTTTTGAGACAGGGTCTTGCTCTGTCTTCTAGGCTGGAGTGCAATGGGGCTATCACTGCTCACTGCAGCCTCGAACTCCTATGCTCAAGCAATCTTCCCACATCAGCCTCCTGATTAGCTGGGACTACTGGTGCATACCACCATGCCTGGCTAATTAAAAACAAATTGTAGGGACAGAGTCTCATCATGTTGACCAGGTTGGTCTCAAACTCCTTTCCTCAAGTGATCCTCCCTCCTTGGCCTCTCCAAGTGTTGGGCTTACAGGTATGAGCCACAGTGTCCAGCCAAGGTGGGTTTTATTATTATCCACATTTTACAATGAAAAAATGAAGATTTATAGAGTTTAAGTAACTGTACTTCAACTGGCAAAGCTGTAGTCTGGACCTAAGCTATGTAACTGCACTCAATCACTAAGCTATGAATCTATTTTCTCTGTGAAAGGGTGTTTCCGAAGGGTATGACTGTGTCTCATTTGTATTCCTACTCCAGTATGTAGATCCTCAACAATGATTTTCGGAGCAAATTAATTCCTTTCACTTAAACTCAACATGCTATGCACAAGCTCAGACATGGCCATTCCTATCTATCTTTTCCTCCATCACCTCATTCATCTATGAATTCAGTCTTGACTTCTAAGCCCCACAGAGCTGCTGCTTTCTACTGGGAACAAACTCCCTAGGATGTTCAGGGTCTTCTCAATCATCACTGTCACTTTCTCAAGGTGTTAAGTCCCCTATCAAGACGTTGCTCCCCTCACAGAGTTCTCTACTGGGTCTGCTAGTATTTCACCTCTGTCCTCTCAATAAGCTGATGGATTCATCTGTAGCTTATAGACCATAATTTTACCCTTATCCTAAAACAGCTTTTCCTCTTTTGGAGTCCTTAAGAATTTTAGCACCAGGCTCACAGCCTTCACCTCTCCTCCTCTCTTTGTCTCCCTTTAGAGCTCCAACCCTCATATTGATAACCCTTCCAATGCCCTGCCTGAAATCCTCAATTTTCACAATCAAATATCCTTTCTCTCCTAAAGTTCGTAACATCAGCCCAGCCTTGCCCAGATTCAATTATTGCAAGATGCTGCTTCCTTGTCTTGCTCTCTTTTCTTTCTACTGCAGCCCTGCCTCTTTTACCAATTTCCAGACCTGGACAAACCCCTTCTATTTTCTCCACTCTTTCACATTGCTGGGGAAGTTCAGGAACCCAGGATGTTTGGATCTGTTACAACTTTGGGAGGACTGTCTCCGTGACTTGGCCACTCTCTCATCACTACCACCTGGCTTCTTGTCCATGCTCTGTAGCATCTCTTGTAAGCCTTTCACTCTCAGCTGGACTCCACTTTCCAAAGATGCCTTTGCCTCTTCCTTCACTGTGGAGGGAAAGCCACCTCACTGGAGCTCTCTTAACTTCCCTACCCTCCACCACACTCCCTTCTTTCACTTCTCAGAGGAGTAAAGCTTCTCCACGTCATCCTTTGGGGTGCCCAAGAAGTATAATGGGGAAAAATGGATTTTGGAAACTGACAGTCTTGGGCTTGAATTTGAGCTTAAGTAGCAAGCAGTTTTATGTCTGGGAGCAATTTATCTACTGTTTCAAGCCTCACCTTTTTCACCCATAGGTGGGGATGACAATAGTACCAACCTCAAAGAGATTTGTAAAGAGGATTAAATGGCTGGATGCATGTGCAGCTGAGGCATCTGCCCTGAATTTCTGAATTTTCTTCCCACCCCCACCCCCCCAGCTTCTCCATTTGAGTCCCAAATTCCATTCCCTTTCTCTTCGGAGCTTTGCCCCATCAACTACTTTGTACTTGTTTATGAATGTTTTGTAATTCCCTTTAGCTAAACTTTTCCTTTTGACTTTAGAAAATGTAAAATTCTTCTTCACCTCAGGAATTTGTTTTGGTGACTCTAACAAATTCAACCTTCATCTTCTCCTTCTCTTCTTAATTTTACTGCCAAATCTCTTGAAAGAGCAGTCTACACTAGCTGATTCTATTTCTCTGCCACCTACTCTCTCCTCAACACCTCTTCTCCCTCCCTCATCACCATATTTAAATTGGGTTCCTAAAGTCACAGTTTTCTAGGCCCTTTGATTGCAGGTTTTCCTTGGTCTTCAGCTTGCCATGTGCAACTGCAGTATTGAACAATGGCAATGCCCTGGATCTACTTGAAAAGTCCACCTTGACTTCATATCATTGTATATATATTTTTGTTCTCCTCCTGCTTCTCTTGTTACTGCTTCAGTTCACTCACAGAACAATTTTTTTTATTTTTAACTGAGCATCTATTATACACCACAACTGTGCTAGCTGCCAGGATATAATGGTGAACATCACAGGCATTGTCAGTGGCCCACTAGTCCTTTAAGCTTATGGTCTAATAGAGCAGACATCAGTCATACACACTCTTTCTATCAGCTATCTGCTGCATGTGTGCATTTACATATTTACAATATATTATAAAAGCATATAATAAGGAGGAAGCTGGGAGAGGGGAAAGCAAGTTAAGGAAGAATAGTTTGAGGAAGTGATATATCTCGAAGCTGAGATCTGCAAGATAAAACATGTTAGCTGAGTGAGGAGTGGCAAAGTTGGAGAGGTGGCTTCCAGGAAAAGGAAGAAGAACTGTGAAGGCTCTGGAGTGAGAAGGAACTTGGCAAATTCAAGAAACTGAAAGAATACTAGTGTAGCTAAAGTGTAGGGAACAATGGTGGAGGGATGAAGTCAGAGCCACGGACAATGGGCCAGATTATGTGTGATCTTGTAGGGAACATGGAGACGGTTTGGGATTTATTCCCAAGAGCAATGAGTGGATATTGAAAAACCTGTCTTTCCCTGCCTGCTTCCTCATTTTGAACACACTCATAGATGGGTTGTCTACGCTTTTGTCCAGCCAGTGTCATGGCTGAATAAATGCTCTTTATGATTGATTCCTGAACCCCAGTGCAAACCAGAATTCCAGTCCTTTCCTAGCTACCTACTAGGATTCTCCCATGATATGTCCAGCTGGCATTGCAATAGTAAATGTTAGAAACAGACTTCATCTTTCTTTTCAAAATTCTTTCTCCTTTTGTGTTTCCCATCCTGGTTCATGGCAGTTCTGCTGGCCTCCCATCTATCCAGATTGGAAATGCTAGTGTCTCTTTGACTCCCCCTTTCGTTTATTCATTCATTCCTTCTGAGGGTACAGCATGGACCAAAACTGATGGCACTAGCATTCTAGTATGGGTGACCAAGACTAAACACATCAATATCAATGTATATTATAATGCCAGTTAGTAATCAATAAATACTATAAATAAAAAGCAAATAGAAAGCGATGGGGTGGGGATGCTGCTTATTTTCATCAGGGAAGTTCTTTTTGAGAAGATACATTTGAGCAGGATAAAGAATCAAACCATGTGGATATTTGGGGAAAGAGAACACCAGGCAGAGAACGGCATATGCAAAGGGCCAGAAGTGGGAGCATGCTTGAGAAACAGCAAAGAGGTTGGTAGCTGGAATGCATCAAGTGATAGGTTGATAGTAAAGAGACAAGGCCAGAGAAGCAGCACCTCCAGATTGTGCTATGAGATATGGAAAAGGGTTTGGAATTTAATTCTAAGTGTGATGAGAAGCCATTGGAGGGTTTCAATCAGAGAAGCAACATTCCTATGGTTTGAATATTTGTCTCCTTCAAAACTTGTGTTGAAATTGAATCCCCAATGTGGCAGAATTGAGGGGTGGGGTTTTTAAGAAGTGATTGGGCCATGAGAGCTCTGCCCTTATGAATGGATTAATCTTTTCATGGATTAATGAATTAAAGGATTAATAGGTTATCATGGGAATGGAACTCATGGCTTTATAAGAAGAAGAGAGACTTAGCTGGCACACACAGCCCCCTCACCATGTGATGCCCTGCACCCACCAGCAAGAAGGCCTTCACTAGATGTGGACCCTTGACCTCGGATTTCAGCCAGCATAACTATAAAAAATAAAGTCCTTTTCTTTACAAATTACTCAGTTTTCGATATTCTGTTATAAGCAACAGAAAACCAACTAGGACAGACATGATCTGATATGCATTTCAAAGGGTCCCTCTGGTTGCTCTACGAAGAATAGACTGTAGGGGGCAAAGTGAAGACCACATAGTAATCCATGTCCCCCTGACATTCACAGAGTCTTGCCCACTCCATCCTCCCTTCCCATCCTCACAGCTGCTGCTTTAAGTTAATTCCCTGCATATGATACGTGAATTATTAGTGTGGTCTCATAAATGATCATCCTGCATCCTGCTACATTTATCTTCCAGTTGCAGAAATTTGAGCAGGCTATTTCCTTGATCAAGACTCCCATTGTTCCCTACCCTTAAGTTTACATTAAGTACAACCTTTTCAGCCTTATATTTAAGGTCCCTTCTTGCCACTAACTGCTTCTCCAACTGCTGCCTTTCACATACCCCAAGCTCAAGTTACACTGAACTACTCAGTTTACCATATAAGCTTCTTGCCTTCTCACTTCCATGCTTTTGCTCAAGCTATTCCATTTTCCCATAAAGCCTTCTCTCAGCCCTCATCTCTGTAAGGCTCAGATTTCCTGAGTCTTTCTTGATCACCCTGGCAAAAGTGATTCTTCTTACCTTTGGCCTCTTACACTTTCCTAGTGACACTGATCATTCTCTACCTAAATTATGGCTCTTTTTTGTACATGTCTTGTCTTCCCCACTAAATTGTAAATTCCTACAGGTCAGGGTCCAGGTTGATATGTCTGTGTACTTTCCATCCACAGTGCCTAGCCTGATTCTTGTAGTGAGTACACAACAGATATTTGTTGAGTGAATGAATTTCTAGCCTCAGAGGATTTTAACAGTCTATTTAAAGAGACATAACAAGTCCTAAAGCCATGCAAGTAGAAAATATAAGACAGTGTGTAATGGAAGAATACATTATGTGGCACATAGCCTATGGGCTGTAGGAATTCATAAGGAAGGTCAATAGTAGGTGGACTGGTCAAGAAAGAGCTTTAATAGTGAATGTTTCTGGAATGGTGACCACATTCTAAGTTCTAGACTGAACACTTTACATGCATTACCTCACTCTTCTCAACTCGTCTATGCTACAGGCACCACTATGATACTTTCTACACTTTAAATGTGTCTCCCAAAGTTTGTGTGTTGGAAACTTAATCCCCAATATAACAGTGCTGAGAGGTAGGATCCTTAAGAGATGATTAGATCATGAGGGTTCCACCTTCACGAATAGATTAATGTAATTATTAAAGGAGTGGCTTTGTTATAACATTGAGCTCAGCCCTGTCTTGCTCTCTTTCTTTCTCTCTCTCACCCTCTCTTCTTCTGCTATGGGATAATGCAGCAAGAATGCCCTTGCCAGATGCCAGAACCTTGATATTGAACTTCCCAGCCTCCAGAGCTATGAGAAATACATTTATGTTCACCATAAATCACCCCGGTCTATAGCACTGTGTTATAGCAGCACAAAATGAACCAAACAATTCTTATGTATAGATATGGAAATAAGGTGGTAAGGTGAAGTTGTTTTCTCAAAGTCACAGTGCTATGAAATCTACAGAAGTGGGATTTGAGCCCATGCCTATCTGATTGGTTAGATTATACAAATCGCTCCACTTGTCTGCCTTTGAGAACAAAGGAAAGGCTGTGCTTAAAGACAGCATTTGTGTTTTATCTACTATCTCATCCAAAGTGGATCTGAAACAGCTAAACATGAGCTGAGCCATGCCTGAGAAGACTAGGGCTCAAAGATGAGGCAGGTGTTTTGGGTTAAGACAGCAGCTTTTTGCGGGTTAAAAAGAGTAAACCTGTTCCTGGATGAAAACAGACTGATTTGGCCAGTTGGAAGATGTGTTTAGGGACTAGTTTACTGGGTAAGTGGAGACAGTGTGCGGAAGACATTGAATGCCAAGTAGAATGGTTGAGTGTTAATATTCCAGTACACAAGAAGATATTATAATATTTATGAGTAGGGTCAGGACATAACTCTATTCAAAGAACATTCATTGGGAAAGAGTTTGCCCCAAGCAGATGGCTGGAACTGTAGAATTCCCTGAGAAAGCTCTTGCTCTCAAAGAGCTAACAGTCCTTTGGAAGAAATAGCCCATAGAATGCAAACAAAGCACAGTAGAGACAGCTGAAGAATAAGAATTTTAACAAAGCATCAGAAAGAACTTCCTAAAAGCTATGGCACTTGAATTAGGCCTTACAGAGGGGTAGAAATGGAAGGATGGACAATGGGGCCTGCTTCTGAGCTAAGGGAAGATGGTATTTAGAGACGATTACCCTGGTAATTGCGTACTGACAGGCCTATTAAGCAGTCTCTAACACGTTGAGATTTCTGGGGAAGAGATGCACTTAAGGCCAGAAATCCATCTACACAGGCAGCAGTTCATGTGAAAAAGACATAGGAGTCTTAGCATTCAGCAAGTTCAGTGAGAGAATGGAGATTCTTCAGTGTCAAAGGAGCTATGCTAATCTTCAGCTGCCTTAAAAGACATATAGTGTTGCACATCCAGATCCCAGATTATATCTGGAGAATTTTATCAGTTTTGGTGGCCGTGCTCTCCACCTTGTGGTTCACAACTGGGGGTGTTTTTGACCCCCAGGACATTGGTAATGTCTGGAGACATTTCTGGTAGTCACAATTGGAGGGAGTGCTACTGGCATCTAGTGGGCAGAATCCAAAGGTTTGGCTAAACATTCTATAGTATATGGGGTAGCCCCTGACTCCCCGTGGCAAAGAATTACTTAGGCCAAATGTCAATAGTGCAAAGCATGAGAAACCCTTCTCTAGTTGATGAGGCAACTAGAGCATGGTTAGTGGAGGGAACAGTTTTTAAAACAGTATTATTAGGGAAAATTGAAGAAACTGGTGACTATCCTGGAGAAGATTTAGGGACCTGAGAAATATCTTAGAAAAGCAAAAGGACTGAATCATCCAGAGCAACTGCCCAAGTTTCTACCAACATTCTCCCTAACCATTGTGATAGGGGTCCAATCAGATCCAATGTTTGGAAAACTAAGGAAGTCATTTTTAATAGCAAACACTTGTATAGTGTTTACTGTATTTCAGGCACTCTTCTAAGAGTTGTACACATATCAACACATTTAATTGTCACAACAAACCTATAAAACCCATTTTTCAAATGGAGAGACTGAGACACAAAGAAGTAGGTAAGTAACTTGCCTAAGATCACAACACTGAGAGCGGAAGAGCCAGAATTTGAGCCCAGACAGCTGTACTCTTAACTGCTGTTCGATATTGCTTTGCTGTACTGGAAAGGATGGTATTGTAAAGAGACAGACCTGGGTTCAAATCTCAGCTTTGCCACTTACTAGTTTGTAGCCACAGGCATGCCATTTAAACTCTTGAATCAATTTCTTTATCCTGCATGATAAGGGTGTCTGATAGTAACATGATAAACATTTACTAGGTTCTTCTGCACTGTGATGAATGTACACTTGTGTTGTTTAATGACAGGGATGTGTAATTGAGAATAGTTAGGCAATGTTGTCATTATATGAACATCATAGAATGTACTTAAATAAACCGACATAGTTATAGCCTACCACACACCTGGGCTATGTGGAATAGCCTATCACTCCCAGGCTACGCACCTGTACAGCATGTTACTATACTGAATTCTATAGGCAATTATAGCACAATGGTAACTTTTTGTGTAACTAAACATAGAAAATGCTTAGTAAAAATATGGTATAAAAGATAAAAAATGGTACACATATAAGGCACTTGCCACAAATGGAGCTTGCAGGACTAGAAGTTGTTCTGGGTGAGTGGTGGGTGAGTTGTGAGTGAGTATGAAGGCCTAGGACATTACTGTACACTACTGTAAGCCTTATAAACACGGGACACCTAGGCTACAACAAATTTATAAAGAAATATTTTTCTTTCTTCAATAATAAATTAGTCTGTCTTGCTGTAACTTTTTTACTTTATAAACTTTTTAATCTTTAAAAAGTTTTCGCTTTTAAAAATGACACTTAGCTTAAACCACAAACATATTGTACAGCTGTACAAAAGTATTTTCTTTCTTCATATCCTTATTTTATAAGCTTTTTCCATTTTAAAATTTTTCTTTTTTACTTTCTAAACTTTTTTGTTAAAAACTGAGACACAAACATACACATATTTGCATAGGACTACACAGAGCCAGAATGTCATCAAGATGTCACTAGGTGTGACATTATACATATATACACATACATATGAAACACATACATATTATATAAATAACATATTCAGATAAAACGTATATATTTTCAGCTCCATTATAACACGGATCACTGTTGTATATTCAGTTCCTCATTGACTGACATGTTGTTATACCACATGACCACGTTTATTATCCTCATTTCACACACGTGGAATTACATGGTTTAGAGACATTGAGTGACTTGGCCAGGGTCACACAGCTAGGAATTAGAGGGTCAGAATTTAAATCCGTGTCTCTCTGACTCCAGAGCCTGTTTTTTAACCACAAATTCATTCTATTTGCAAGCTTATGATGGTAATAGTACGAGAAGGCATATGAAAATTGCTGGGACACCATAAGCAATTAATAACTGCTTATGATTAGATTAGTAATCATAGCTATCATGTTTATTACCAGCTCAGTCAAGTGTGTAGACAGTAGCACATAATCTAGCTAAAAGGACAAGATCAGCAGAAAATAGATGATGCAGTAGCTTGTGTGTAGATCACAATCCCCTAGCCAGCTGTTCCATAATCCTGAGCTTCAGTCTCCTGGTGAAATGTTGTCATTTTTTATTCATTCTTCCTGCTGTCTGTATGGTCTACTATTCATAGAACAGGAGTGGGAGGAGCAGGGATAGTGTGAGGCTATTTAATGTCAAGGTTCCACAGTCCATACATTTCATAGAGTCCATTTAGTCATAATTTTAAAAAACCATGAGTATAGTACCTTGCGCAAAACCACAAAAGTGACCACACACTCACAGACTGCACTGAGAATAGAACCACAGCTCACCTGATGGTTAATTCCACCCAGGAAGGATTTCATCTTAAAACAATTGCCTGAATTCATTGCAGGGAACACTGTGAGTGTTTTCCACAGAGGGGGTGGCATCTGCCTAGCAATTAGAAATAGGCTAGAGGGTTGGCAGCACCCAGATTCTGCCTGCAGTGGATTCTTAAACATGAAGTTGTGGCCGAAAGGATGTCAGACAGGAAGAGACCAGAGAACTGCTTGGATTATATCTGATGGCAGTAGGTAGAAAGGGCACCGGGATCCTTGGGCAGGGGCCACTAACTGCCTACTTGGTGGCGAGTGATCAGAGAAACTTAGAGAGGGGATATTTGAGCTGGATCTTGATGGATGAATAGAAGTCTGCCAGGTGGAGAAAGGGGGCGGGTATACAGAGAGGAGAGAATGATAATACTACAAATTTATGTGACCTGGGAGAACATGGCACTCCTGAAATGCTTTGTGACAGATGCTGGCAGGAGCTCAAGGACAGGAGCATGACATGAGGGAGATGAGGCTGGAAATAAGGGTTGGAATCAGCTCACAAAGGGACTGAAGCCCCACAAAGGCTTCTGGACAGTGAGGTGTAATGACAAGGATTTCTGGCAGTGCAGTCTGAGGAGAAACAACCCTGGGGGTTTAGAGTGAGTCAAATCTGGTTTTGAATCTGAGTTCCATTACTTACTGACTATGTGGCTGAGGACAAGTGATTTTGCTTCTCTGAGTCTCAGTGCCTGTGTCTATAAGATGGGGACATCATGTCCACCTCACATACAGAGGAGTTATTTGAATGAAACAAGGCAAGGTATAAACTCCTAACATGGCCATGGCATATCATCATAGCTCTTGGTGAATGCTAATTCCCCCTTTGTTTCCAGTTGGGCAGAGTTTCAATCAGATTTCTATTTTAGAACAATAACTCCAGTGGATTGCCTTTGGAGGAGTGGAACTGGGGGACTGGAGGCAGACAGAAGACTCAACTCTGGGAGTGAGTTGCTTTGCTAGTCTCAATCTGTAAATGCTGAGTTCTAATAGCTTTAATTTCGGGAGTTTACATCTTCATTAACAGAACAATATCCTTCTCTAAGAAGACTGGACAATGAATGAGCCAGCTTAGCTGCCTCAGTTTTTCCAACGTGAAGAGACCAGTCTGAAGGGACACGGTTAAAGCAAATTCAAGTTTATTTGGCCATGTGTACTTGATCTCTTGTTTTCCATTTAATTTATTCATTTGTTCACTCATCTAGCAAACATTTACTGACCACCAACCATTAAGTGGGCTGGGTGGGTGTTGGGGATATGGTTGTTCACCCTCCCATCTGCGTGATTTTGTATGATCAGATCTTGAAGGAACAGTGATCCCGTCTCTTCCTAGTGCATGCACATAGCTGCGTCTTCCTACTGGCCAGTTAGACACATCCCTGAACTTTGTGGAAGATAATGAGTAGAACAGAGAACATGGCCCAGGGGAGATTCCTGCTGGAGAATACTGAACCATGCTACACTTTATCGAGCTCTATTTCCTAAAATTTTAGCACAGCATTTTGAATCTACGATCAGAGATCCTGAACTCTTGTCTTTCTGAGAAAGAGTTCAGAAAAATATAAATGAAAAGGAATAGTTGGGCAGAGTGCTGGGGCTCATGCCTGTCATCCCAACACTTTGGGAGGTCAAAGCAGGAGAGCTGTTTGAGGCCAGGAGTTCGAGATCAGCCTCATCAGCATACTGAGACCCCCCCCATCTCTACATAATTTATACATTTTGAAAACAAGTAGCTGACAGGCGATAAAAAAGAAGGCAGTCTGGCTTCTTAATACTGACTGAACTTTTGGAAATATGCCCAGAGGGTTAAGTTAATTCCACTATTTGATTAATCCAGAAATCTTACCTCAAGTTAAGGGAATTTGAGAATTTACAAGAAAAGCAAACAACAAAACAACGACAACAAACTGTATCAATGAGGTTAAACAGCAGCACCATGACCAAAGCAACATATGTCAAAACTTTGTGATGTCAAAACTTCCACATCTCATTAAGACATTCTAAAATGCTCTCTTTTCCCTCCTGAATCCATATCACTGTTTGTTCCTCTTATGGAACATTCTAAGAGCCTCCTAAGAGTTTGGCCACTATGGCAGCAACACACCCCCATCCATACTTTATGGAGTCTTCAGAGTCCCCAGAAGGAGAGACGGACCCTGGTTGCTCCCCAACTCTCAGTCTCCCTCAGAGGAGTGTCCTGCTCCTGGCTGAAAATCAAGGCTCTGCCAAGCCAAGGTCTCCTGAGCTCCACCCACTAACAGGCCCCCATCGTTTCTCTCAATCTCTGTTTTTCAGCCAGACAGAATGGGGAAACAATGCTCTGACTTTATACCTTGGAGTTATTTCCTTTTCCACTCCCTTTTTCTTCAAAATCCAGCCCAGTTATCACTTCTTCTAGACACAAGTCCCTTAACTCTCTCTCTAGGGGGTTACCCACTTCGACATCTGCAGGGCCACCTCTGTATTTTAATGTTTCGAATATAGCTCTTCCAAAGATGTATTATACTTTATTGTCTGACGTGTCTTTCTCACCTGCTGTGACCTTTACACACAAGGACAAGGACTCTGCCTTATTATATGTCTCTGTTTCTCCACTGCCATGCATAGCACCTGGCACATAAAAGACAACTCTGTATGTGATTTTTTTTCTGGTTAAATTGAATGATGAAACGGAAGGGAGGGGAATAGATGTTCTGAAATAGAAGAAAAGAAAGAAAACCAGGCAAGTCTGTCTCCTCAGCCAACAGTCAACACCACTTTATTGTGAGGGGCTGCCTTGTGCTAGAGATGAGGCATTTGTCCATGAGCATCACAGAGACTTTGCCCTCCTATTGTTTAAGAGTGTGGACTTTAATGTCAACCTGCCCGGGTTTGAATCTCAGATCTGCCACTTGCTGTATGACCATGGTTAAACTACTTGACTTTCCTATGCCTTGGATTTTTATCTGCAAAATCAGGGTAATGATGTTCCTTACTAGGAAAAGTTTATCATGACAACTAGTGATACAATCCATGTCTTGCACTTACAGCAAGCAGTGCCTGACACGGTGGGCATGGGGTAAATGTCAGCTCTTATTGAAGAGCTCAGTCAAGCAAGCTTGCAGTAACATGAAGATCAAGAGAGTCGTTATTAAGAAAACTTTGTTTTCTTTATAAAATCTGCACACACATCTTCAGAAGGCTTTAAAGCTGTTGGGTAGATTCTTTAATAAGATGTTCAAGAATGAGGCTTTGATGCCAGAGGCATGACTGGGAGAGAATAGATGTGATGGTTGAAATGTCTTTTATGGAGGCTGGGAATAGCTAACTCCCAGATTTTTTTGGGATATTCAAGGCAATGCCTAGAGCCAATTTGTTGAGAATACCAGGAAGAAATGGGTGGTTTGAAAGAAAGGAAAGAGAGGGCCGGGTGTGGTGGCTCAAGCCTGTAATCTCAGCACTTTGGGAGGCCAAGGTGGACAGATCACTTGAGGTCAGGAGTTTGAGACCAGCCTGACCAATCTGGTGAAACACTGTCTCTACTAAAAATACAAAAATTAGCCAGGTGTGGTGGTACATGCCTGCAGTCTCAGCTACTCAGGAGGCTGAGGCACAAGAATCTCTTGAAGTTGGGAAGCAGAGATTGCAGTGAGCAGGGATCGCGCCATTGCACTCCAGCCTTGGGCGACAGAGCAAGACTCTGTCTCAAAAGAAAAAAATAAAGAAAAGAGAGAAGAAAGGGCTGCTAACACCCAGGGAAAGGGCTTTCACAAGGAAATTGAGTTTTTAAATCAGAGCTTTTGATCAACTTTTCTGTCTGGTATGTGATGCAACCCTCTCCTTAGCCTTTGCATGAGGTCCTCAGTGAAATCTCCCTGACTCTCTTTGCTGCTGGAGTTAGTTTGCTTTCTTTGGGAATGCAAAGAGTCTGGGTTTGACATTTTCATTGAGGTCAGTGGTATCCCCAGGATGCCAGCCACATCTGGGCTACAGATCATTACAACCCAGTGGGAGAGGTTCCCACATGAGAAAGGCGCTTTGGGTACACGAGGTGAAAAAGGAAAGAGCACCTTTGGGCGCAGCTGGAGAGATCAGTATGTTACAGCTGCTAAATATATAGTGGAAATGTACAATAGAGTCAAGTTCTAGAATCTCACAGCAGCCTGTCCAGTGGGCAGGCACTAGATGAGCTATCTAATACTAAACACTAAGTGTCTCTGGGAAGTTACTATCGTCTCTCACATTAAATTCAATTATGCTGTTTACAGCTGGGACAGGTAAGAAACGTGACACCTACCTGCCGAATTGGCATGAATTGCTCTTTGTGCCTGAAACACCAGAAAGGGCCAAAGGACACAGCATTGGAAAACCTCCAGAAGCCTCCATGGTATTATGCACTGGTTAATGGATCAAGCACTTGGAAGACCTAACTCAAATTTGAGTTCAGGGCTCGAAACCTAACTATTTCGAGTCATTGTTCAATTTTTCCATTTTTAGTGGAGTAACTTTGGGCACTTACTACCTGCCAGGTACTGCTATGTGCTTTACTCGCACCATTTCTTTTCATCCTTTCTAAAACCCAGTAAGTTTGGTAAAATTGTTAGTTTTACATTACAGAAGAGGAAAGTAAGGGTGAAAGAGATTGACTGACTGCTATAAGGTCATAGAGCTTGCAAGCAGTAGAACTGGGATTTGAACCCAACCAGGTCTCTTGGACTCCAGAGCTTAAGATCTTAATAACTATGTTAACTGGTTTGGAAAGAACCAGAGATTGTCCAACTCAACCAACTGTATACCTAGAGGGAGCAACCTGCAATTTGGAAGGGCATGCGACTAGGAGTCTGCTCTCGTTTCGTCTGAGGCTCTGCTGTGTAACTGAGCAAGTCACTAAACCTTCTGGGACCCCAGTTTTCCTTTGCTATCAACTTTTGATAAACTGCTCTGTCTTCCTCACAGGTTTGTTTTAAGGAGCTTTACGTGAAAGCCCTATATAAGAAGTGGAACAGGACAAAAGCCACCCATTTGTCTTACTAAACAGACGGCAGGCATACTCTAGTCCCCTTTTATGGGCTAGCTAATTTCTGATACATCTAGCCAAATGTGATTAACAGGGAAATGTTTAATATAGAACCACTTGCTTTTCTGACTCACTAAGAAAATGACATAATCTTGAATATTGTACTAAAATAAAGAATTTAAAAATTGAGTTTGATATTTGGCTGCTCTATGCTTAAGCATTTTCATATGCATTTAATCTCCAGTAGAATAAAATGAGGCTCCAGATGGCTACATTTTTTTGCCTCCAATCACACACAACTAATCAATAGGAGAGTAAGAATTAGAAACCAGCTCTACCTGGTTTTACTTGCAGGTGATTTTCCATACAGCAAGGGATTAGGTGAGATCCATCTGATTACAGAAGGCAACAACTCTGTCTTCATAGGACCTCATTGCTTCCAGTGAAGTCACCATAATATCCCTAGGACTACTCCTTATGCCTCCATGCACCCTAATGGGAGAGTTTTCTGTTTTATCCTTTGCTGTGTCAAAGTCTAAACATTTAGCAAAAATCCAGCCTCATCTAAAAAAAACTAACCAGGCTCAAAGCATAGATAAGCTGAAAGAGATAAAATACTATATCATATGTATCTCTTGATGAGAAATAACTTTCCTAGCTTTGAAGTAAAGGAGGAATTAAATTTCTTTCTAAATTATGGACAATATTGAATTTGAAACTTGTTTAAAATGTAAAAACAATGGCGTGGGATTGAAAGGAAAATATGTAACCGAAAATGATTAAGACTCAACTGTATGTATGAAGAAGTAATTCAGATTTTAAAAGAAAAAACCCCAAGATCTCAATAGATCAATGGCTAAAGGACACAAGGAAAACATTTACATAGAATAGAATACAAATACTAAACACTTATCCTAGAAAACATTTATCCTGAGTAGTAATCAAAGAATTACAGTTTAAAACAATCTTTATCATTATAATTACACATAATAATTTTACAGTTTTTGATATTTACCAACTGCTTTACATATATAAGTTCATTTAATCCCTAAAACCACCATAAGAGATAGTGCTATTTCCATTTCATAGGTGAAGAAACTGAGGCACAGAGAGGTTTAGTAACTTGCTCGACTCATAATTAGTTAGGGGAGATTTAAATCCAGTCTGGCTCTTACATTCATATTACACTTGGGAAATTAATAGAAATAAATATATCTAAAAGTAGACTATTCGGTTCTAGGAATGTTCTTGAGAGATCCAGTGCTAGTGCTTTATAAATTGGTACAACTCTTATGCAAAGCAATATCGTGATAGATAACAAAAACCGTAAGACTATACATTTCATTCTAGTAAGCTCACTCACTGGACTGTAGATTGTGGGAGGAATTCAATGGAAGTAGAAATTTATAGGCAGATAGTTGTACACTGAAGTGTCATCTAGGCAAACACTGTTCAATATAAATATAATACACACCACATTTATAATTTAAAATTTTCTATGAATCATATTTAAAAAGACAAAGTGAAATTAATTAATTTTGATAGTTGGTTTAACCCAATATATCCAAATAGCATAATTTCAACATCAATATAAGCATTTACATTGTTTTTCTTATATTGTCTTAGAAATCTGGCACATATTTTATACTTACATTACTTGTCAATCCAGACTAGCTACATCTCAAGTGCTCCATAGTCGCATGCGGTTAGTGGCTGTCATATTGGATAGCACTGATTTAGAACATCAGACGATGGGAAATGGACAATAATATCCAGTGATGCGGAGAATGATTTAGAAAAAGTATGGTATGTCAGTCTCTGGAGTTGTATCAGATCATTACCAATAGCAATAATAAAAGCCATTAAGAAATATACAAGGCTGGATGCAGTGACTCATGCCTGTAATCCCAGCACTTTGGAGGGCCAAGGCGGGCGGATCACTTGAGGTCAGAAGTTCAAGACCACCTTGGCCAACATGGCAAAACCCTGTCTCAAAAAAGAAAAGAGATATGTAAAATGTTTATGCTACATTAAGTAAAAAAATCCAAGAACACAAAATATTAAATTAGTCGATATTTAAAATGTGTTTGTATGCAGGCTGTGACTGAAAAATAATGTGCAAATATTAAAATAGTTGTTAGCATGATGAGATTTAAGGTTGATGTTTTTGTCAAATGTTCTTTTCACTTCAACAGGCATACATTTATTTTTATTAATAAACTTTTTAAAACATAAAACAGACAAAGAAAGGATCCTTCATGTAATGACAACAATATTTCGGGGTTTAATTTTAACATATTTTTAATATACTATACTTTAGTATTCTCCTGATAAATACTTCGGAATTTTTGAGTATTGGATTTTCTTCTGTTTATATCAATGTTCTTTAAAGAGTTGAGTTACTTAAGAAAATTATTCACAAGCCTTTGGATAACACATTATTGAGGCAATGTAATAATAGGACCATCCTTTCCTCTTTGTAATATATTTAATATACATTACTGATTGATTAGTTGATCGACTGAGACAGGGTCTCACTCTGTTGCCCAGGCTGGAGTACAGTGGTGTTATCTTGTCTGACTGCAACCTCTGTCTCCTGGGTTCAAGTGATTCTTGTGCCTCAGCCTCCCGAGTAACTGGGACTACAGGTGCATGCCACCACACCCAGCTAATTTTTGTATTTTTAGTAGAGACTGGGTTTTGCCATGTTGGCTAGGCTGGTTAATACACATGTTTAATATTGCATTTCTTTTATTTGACCTATGAGCTATACCGAAAGCTGACCCAAAGATATCCAATTGTTTCGGGGGTTTCTAGAGATAGAAACTAATGAACAAAATCCCAACTACTTAGGAAAAACTTTGAAATTCTGATTTCAGTTTTAATTAACATATCTAACTGAGAACTAGAGAAGCAGAGACATGGATGGGTTAGATAAAGAAGGATGACTGGAGTCACAGAGTGCTGCGAACCTGAACTTGGAAAGTCAGCATCTGCAGAGAAGAGGGCATGGGATTGGGGTCAGAGAAAACAATTCTGGCCCTGCCTCTGCTACCTTAGGGAGTGCACAGTCATTCCCTATCTGTAGAACTGGAGATCATGAAATCAATCACATAGGTAGTAAGAATTAAATAAGATAATCTACTTCTCTAAAGATCTGTAATTCTCTGAGGTCATTAAGTGCAATCCTTTATTTTACCAATGAGGAACACAGGTTTAGAATGGCAAAAACAGATTTGGAATCTGGATGTCTTGTTTGAATTAGGGTTCTTTGAGCACAAAGACCCAGAGCCCAGGCCTGGAATCAGGGTCCTTCTGTCACTGTGCAGCTTAGTTCTGACACTGTCACAGTGTCATAACACTATAACCTTGAACAAGTCTCTTACATTCTCTCATTTTCCCTATCTGTAAGGTGGGGAAAATAATTGTGTCTAATTCAAGATTGGTTGTGGAGTTTTAAAAAGTCAAACTACGTATTATGTCTGGCACATTGCAATCTCTCAGTATCTGTTATCTGTTATTGACAGTAGCCGTCCAAAGAAACCTTCTTTGGATGCTTTTGGTGTCCCCAAACCAATCTTCACAATTGTCTTTACAATCAGCATGTATATTTTACTCATCAATTTGTTGAATCTTTGCAGCTTAAACTCTGCAGAATTGTATTTTGGAACTTCATAGAAAAATAAAATAGGAAGTTGAGGAAGGGTGGCATTGGCCCACCACTAGGGGGAGTGTTGGTGAAAGTTTATCTTAGACACTCTCAGGCGGGCAGGTTCTGCAGTGGGTAAGGATTTGGTGGTGGAGGGAAGGAAGGGAAGAGGTGGGCGTTCAGGAAAAAGCTGGGTGGGACTCAGGAAGGCATGGAGGTGTGGTCCTGTTGGAGGAGGGCTTGCAAGAAGGACCAGAAGGCAGCGTGGCACATTGGTAATACCTCTCACTGAGCACTTGCTGTGTGCTAGGCTCTGTGACTCTCATTATTAGTTTCTGTTGCTGGAAAATGGGAATGCTGATAGCTTCTCCTTTCTAAGAGTTATTGCAAGCACTTTGAGAAATACTATGTACAACATTTTTGAACAATGAGTGCTTGAAACATGAATGTTTGTTGTTACTATTATTATTTACTACTAAATCCTTCAAAGCTCAGATGAGGAAGACCAGGGAACGTGTTCAAAACCATGGAGCTATGGAGCTAGTAACCGACAGATATCCCCTGTTGCCTGGCAAGTCAAGCAGAGTCTTCCAACTTCCCGCTGCCCACCCTTCAGCCCCATCTCTCAATCTTCCAGTGGTGTTGCCAGGGTGGACCTAGATTGGCTCAGAGCCCCCGTTCTGCCTCTTCCTGGCTGCAAGACCAGAGTAAGTCACTTTGCCTTTCTGCAACTCAGAAAGCAAACTTCCAGTTTGCTCATTTGTGACGTGGTGGTCATGTTTCTTATAGGGATTTTGTAGGAATTCAATAACGTTTTCCAAGAATAGTGTGTAGCTCACTGTTTGGCACATAATTACTCAAGGAGTATTAAGCTGTTAATGTGAAGTGAGCCCTTGGGTTCTTCCTGACCCAAGTTTCTCTAGCCCATGACATTTCCATACTTAACCTTTATTCTGGAACAGTCTGGGACATAAGAGACATATCGGAAACCTAGGCTTTGACAGCCTTCTCTCCCTCTTTTTGTAACACACCATTTTCTTAATTCAATGCTGTATGAAGCAATACAGCTTCTAAATTCATTGATGGTGTCTGCCGGCAAGGAAATGTCAGAGCACTTGGATCCAACTGTCCCATTGCCGTTCTCTGGCTTTCACTAGGTGAATGGTAACATTTTCAAACGAATAAAAATCTCCAGGCAACATTGCTCTCCTCCCCCAGAGCAGATTTATAACAGAGTAGTTGGCATTTCCACATGCTCTGCACTTGTCAGTGTCAGATTCACATACGTTCTTAGGTCTCTGTACATATATAGGCATAATTTAAATCTCCGGTGAACAAAGGCTATTTTTCTAACTTGGAGATATTCCAAAAGATCTTTGCATTTCATCTATTTTAAATGTTTGTGTGATTTAAAAGCATGGTGATATCAAACGGTACAGCGGAGGACTGAATATTCAGCTTCCAGCAACTGATCATGTGCTATGTGTCAAGCACTTTATATACAATATTTCACTGAACTGTACGATACATATGCATGATCCTCAGTTTGCAGAAAGGGAAACTGAGCAAGATTAGTGACTTGCTCAAAGTCACACGTAAGTCACATGAGCTGAGAATGGTGGGAGTGCAACAAAAATCATTCTGATTCCATATTCAATGTTCCTGACATTTTATCACAGATGCCTCTGCAGAATAACATGCATGCATTCATTCATAAACAATTTACTGAGCATTTTAATGTACCAGGCACTATGCAAGGCTCTGGTGATCTAACAGAAGAAAAACTAAGCAAC
Source organism: Piliocolobus tephrosceles (assembly GCF_002776525.5). Taxonomy (NCBI): domain Eukaryota; kingdom Metazoa; phylum Chordata; class Mammalia; order Primates; family Cercopithecidae; genus Piliocolobus; species Piliocolobus tephrosceles. The sequence continues at coordinate 51,366,588 of NC_045446.1, forward strand.
AATTCTTGCTTTCAAAGGGCTTACATTCTAGTGGGCAAATAACATGGGCCAATTCTGTAACTTGGTGAAAATTTCATCTTCATTGGATGGGATGGATGTAGAAGAAGAAGGTAGAATGCAAGGATGGCTGGGATCATGGTCTCTGTTCCTCCCAAGATCAAAGCCAGGGAAAGCATTTGGGGAAGGTCTGAGAATAATGATGAGGCATAAATCTGTGACAAGTCCTGCCAGGCCTCTATTCTCATCTGTAACACAAAGGTTGCTCTCTTTTGGGGCACAGGATTTTGACAGCAAACATTGCTGCTCTAGAGCAAGGAGAGATAAAAAGTGGGCTATTGAAGAGAGCAAGGCATGAGGAAGGTGTTTTTAGGGACAGTAAAAATAGAGAAGGGGATGAAAGTGCCAGTGTGCCTACAACAGGCACTCAATAAGTGATAGGAGGCAGACTGTGACCTACTATTACTACTATCCAAAATTTGTAGTGTAATCCATGGAAAATTTAAAACAACTTCCTGTTCATTTTCAAAAGCAATATTGCTGGCTACATTCATTAAGCAACTCCTATGTGCCACTCACTGTACCATGTTTCTTGTATCATTGTATAATTTAATTCCCAAAAAATGAAGTTGCTGCTCAAAGAAGCTAATGAATGGAGAAACTTGCATTTCAAACCCAAATCTGTCCAACTGTAAAGCTCTTGTCCTTTTTGTCCACACCAAGCTGCCTCTGTGGCTCCTCAGAAGGATCTTAAAAGAAAGTAAAATTAATTTGTAACTTGCTCTGCATCCTACATCCTTGCAACTCAAAGTATAGTCTGTGGACCAACCACATTGGCACCACCTAGGAGCTTACTAGAAATGCAGAATCTTAGGTTCCACCCCAGACCTATTGAATCATAATCTCCTTTTTAACAGGATTCCCATGCACAGTAAAGTTTTTTTTTTTTTTTTTTTTTTTTAGAAGGAGTCTCACTCTGTCGCCCAGGCTGGAGTGCAGTGGTGCGATCTCGGCTCACTGCAAGCTCTGCCTCCCAGGTTCACGCCATTCTCCTGCCTCAGCCTCCTGAGTAGCTGGGACTACAGGTGCCCACCATCACACCCAGCTAATTTTTTGTATTTTTTTAGTGGAGACGGGGTTTCACCGTGTTAGCCAGGATGGTCTCGATCTCCTGACCTCGTGATCCGCCCATCTCAGCCTCCCAAAGTGCTGGGATTACAGGCTTGAGCCACTGCGCCTGTAAGTTTAAGAAGCAATCTGGTCTCGGTGGCTCACGCCTGTAATCCCAACAGTTTGGGAGGCCGAGGCGGGTGGATCACTTGAGGTCAGGAGTTTGAGTTCAGCCTGGCTAACATGGTGATGGTGAAACCCTGTCTCTATTAAAAATAAAAAAATTAGCCGGGCGTGGTGGCACTCAGCTACTCAGGAGGCTGAGGCAGCAGAATTGCTTGAGCCCGGGAGGTAGAGGTTGCAGTGAGCTGAAATCATGCCACTGTACTCCAGTCAGGGTCAAAAAGCAAGACTCTGTCTCAAAAAAAAAAAAAAAAAAAAAAAAGAAGCACTGCTCTATATCTCTTGCCAAAAGACATGACACAGACACTCCCAAAGGTGGTGAGAGATACTTCTCTCCGGCTCTAAACATTATCATTTTAGGAATTAAATTGATGGCTATTGTCAAACTTAATCAAAAAATCAAAGTTTTAAGAAACCTGTCTGGGTGCCTGTTAAATCAAATTGGAATGGAAGAATCACTGTGTGATCTCAGAAGTTAGCTAAAGTTTTGAGGATGATTTTCTACTTTTTGTTTTCTTTTTCCTTACCCCTGAAACCTATGAAAGAGGATGAGTTTCTATTTCAAGGATGTTTTCATAGGCTTTTTAGGAAAGGTTTGCTCATTGTCAATGAGACTTTTACCCCCAGTGGGAATCTTGACAACAGTTTGGGAGATGCATAAGGGATCCCTTTCTTTTCTGGTGTTAGTGTGTTGAATACAGCCCATTAATCTGGATATAGGGCAAGGTATGATGGACTGGAACTTTTATAACAGATTTGTCCATTGATTCTCTCTATGATCTTGGGCAAATCATTAAAACCTCCCCATGTATCAAGTGATGCTGGCCTGGGGAAAGCCTACAACATCTGACTGTTCTTATGCCATTATAATGATGATAAAAGAAACGTGTGTGTGTGTGTGTGTGTGTGTTTAAGATAAGGTCTCACTTTGTCACCCAGGCTGGAGTGCAGTGGTGTGAACATGGCTCACTGCAGCCTTGACTTTCCGGGCTCAAGCAATCCTCCCACCTCAGCCTCCCAAATAGCTGGAACTACAGGCATGCACCACCATGCCCAGTTAATTTTTTGTAGAGAAGGCATTTCACTGTGTTGCCCAGGCTGGTCTTGAACTCCTGAGCCCAGGCGATCCACCTGCATTGACCTCCAAAGTGCTGGGATAACAGGTGTGATCCACCACACCCAGCCAGAGAAATTTGTTTTTAAGGCAGGATATTGGTAGGTTAATATTATGGACTTCAAAAATTCATAGGCATTTACTAAAATGCTTGCTAGTCCTTTCATCAACAAACCAATCAATCAAACCATTAAAAAGTACTTGTTGGGAAACTGCCCTCTGTCTCAGAATACAAAGTGGGTAATGCTTCTGGGGCAGAAAATAGTAATTATGAATCACTTTCCACCCATTTTCAGTTCCACAAAAACTAAGTACCATGGTGAGTAGAAAGGGGCTAAGATGACAGAACCTGGGCACAGGGTATTAGGTGGGGGCAGAAGGGCACTGTGGCTCTTTTCCTGTTTACCTGCTCACTCAAGGCATGCTTCGTCTTGCCTGACATCTAGAGTAGAATCTCCAAATCTACCCCCGGAACATGAACAAGTTCAGGTGCCATGCTTCTAAGGCAGAGAAAGTAGAGGCTCAGTCTTGCCTTAGCTCTTCCTCTCTGGCTTCCACATCCAATCCCCAAGTCCTAATCTTTGTAGCTCAGTAAAATCTTTTCTGCCTGCCTCCACATTCCATTTGTTAGCTCAAGCCCTGTGTTTTAGGTCTTTCTGACATACAGGACAAAGGAGGTCCCTTGTTTCCCCAACAGTCTTGAATGGCAAATGAATTAACCTATCTGAGCCTGTTTTCTCCTTGATACAATGGGGATAATATTAATGTCTGTTTCATGGGGTCATTGTAAGGATGTAAATCAATGGAAGTTCAGAAATATGCAGCTACCTCTGTCTGTACATCTACACTTCTGTGACCTTTCCCTTTTCTTCTCTCCACACATCCTCCTTCTCTTTCACCTGACTTCTCATATCAACTTTTCAGAATCCCAACTTTGACAACACTTTTTTCTGAAAGTGTGACCCTCCCATATCTATGGGAAGTGCCTCCGGTATGCCTTCCTATATGACCCCAGCCCTTTTCTGCCATGGTCCTCATCTCAGTGTGGCATGCTTGACTTGAAATGTTAGTAACTAGACCAAGAGCAGTAATATTTGTTGAGTTCTTACTATGTTCCAGGGCCTATGCTAGGTACTTTTCATGCACTGTCTTATTCAATCCCCACAATGACCCTAGGAGATCGGTTTTATTATTGTCATTCCCATTTTACAGATGAGGAAACAGAAAAGAATAGATTCAGTAAATTGTCCAAGATCACCCAGCCAGCAGGTTTCAGGACTGGAATTCAAAACCAGTTCTGTCTAACTTTGGGCCCATGTTCATAATGCTGGGCTAAATGTCTCTTGACCAGCACATGCCTGTCACACTCCAGAATAGGATAAAAACACATGCACACATATACAACCAATACCATATTTTATAAAAAGTGCTTAGTAAACTGATAAGTCTTTCATCTTTCCTCCTTTTCTTCTCTGGGGATGTCTAGGGAAGAGAAGGTTTATCATTACATGGTCTGCATCATGGTTTGGGCTGGGAAACTCCTGCTGCAGTTAACTGAGCTCATTAGAAACCCACGGAAGTGAATTATAGAAACATGACTTGTGCCAGCCTACCTAGTCACATTTTAGGATCCTGAGACATATGGGCACCAGCTCATTTAGAAATCATTTTTAACAAAAGCACACAAAAAAGATGTTCAGCATATGTTAGAGTAGGTAGGATTCATGGAATCCTAAATCAACTTGCTTTTTATAGTCATTTGGAGAGGGGCAAATTAGTGAGAGCCGGTTTTTCCTTCAGTGCACATTGAGAAGGGGCCAAACTGGGGAGCAGGTGGAGTAACCAGTATCAGTGCTGGTGGATTGGAGGGTCCCTGACAAGCTCCCAGCCCCCATACTCTCTCCCACCCACCTGCACATTACATGCTCATCCTCTCCTAGCAGTGCCAACTCCAAGCATGCCATAAAAAAGTCTTAAAGATGATATAAGTAACACATGTTAATTAGAAGTAGGTTTAAGAAAAAAAAAAAAAATCATCCTTACTCCCACCTTCCTAAAGAAAACATTTTGGTATCTATCCTTCCAGCTTTTTTTTTTTTTTTTGGTTGTTGATATTTTATACACACACACATATATACTTGTGTATATACAAGGGACCTCCTTTGTCCTCTATGTATGTATATATTCGCTTTTACCAAATTGAGATTATATCAAATGTTCTGTAATTTACTCCCTCCCCCTCCAAACTTAACACTACCATTTCAAGTCAATAAGCACACATTTACATCATCATTTTAAATCACTGTATGGTTTATTATAATTTATTTACTAATCTAGTGCTATTGGACATATGGTTGCCTAACCACTTTTTGTCAACAACACCTCTAGGAACATTCTCATATATACCACTCTGAGCACCTGTCCCCATTGCTCCTTAGGACAAATTCCCCAGGCACCCTGCCTTAAAAATAAATTATCACTCCATAGTAGCTTGGTGTAATCACTCCTTTCTTTATGGTAGTTATAAACCCCGACAAAAAGGGAGGTTTATTGGGTATGAGGGTGGGTGGGTGTTTGAGACAAGAATGGAACAGGAGGAAGAATGTCTCAGGGGCATAAGACATTACTAGAGGAATGTAGGACTTGGTGCCATGGGACTAATTAGCTATTCTAGGGTCAGACTGAAGGTGTTGGATTAAAAATTAAAACAGAAACCAACCAATCAACCAACCAAACAAACAAAACACAAAGTGGAGATGGGAAGCCTTCAACATTTGCAATTTCACCAACACTGGACCCTTGGCATGAAACCTTGGCATGACTGTCTTTTTGGCCTTTTGGAAAATGTTTTAGCAATCAAGAACCACAAAAACAGTCATACTATTTGATTTAGTAGTAGCACTTCTGGAAATATAACCTAAGGAATTAACACCAAAGAAAGATAAAGGTATGTGGACAAAGATGTTTTGCTACTTAAAGTAGCAAAACTTTTATCCTATGAAAATAGTCAACAGTTAAGAAAATTATAGTACAGCTACATGACAAAATACCATGCAGCCATCTGATCCTTACCAGCTGTGATCTTGGGGAAAATTACTTAACATCTCTTAACTGTTAAGTGGGGAAAAATAATCTTTATTATTGCAGGCTTGTCAGGATTAAAAAGATAGTATTTTAAAAGTGCCTAGCATAGTTGTTGGCTCATGATAAGTGTCAAATAAATATTAATAACAGCTAAGTATACAAAGAATATTTTACAGTCATGGAAACAAATATGATAGGATGAAAAGCAGCCCACAAAAGCATGCATGCACGTGTCAGCCATGGGGAAGCCTGCATCGGGAACTGGAAATATTTTTTTGCCTCACTATGGACTTACTGGATGTGGATCTCCAAGACCTGGAAAGTGAGTTTTGTCACAACGGCCAGAGGTGTCAGGCTCTGAGAGGCTGTCTCTACTTAAAAGAAAATTAATGAAGGCCTGACCTAGACATTAGAGTGCCAGTGTATTGACTTAGAAAGAGAAATACAGATATCATGTGGAACGGAGATACCTGTCCCAGCACTGTAATGCTTTCTCTCCCCAGAGGCAAGAAGCAGAGGGAGCCAATGCAGAAGCAGAAGCCCCAGCATATGATAAAATATGAGAAGCATCAAACCCTAATGCAAGAAGCAACAGAATTGTCCACTGTTAGATAAATGCAAAAACAAAACATGGTAAAAACATACAATGGAATACTCTACATCCTTAAGAAAGAAAGGTATTCTGAAACAGGCTACAACATAGATGAACTGCAAAAGCATTATGCTAAGAGAAATAAGTCCAGACATAAAAGGACAAATATTGTATGATTCCATTTATTTATTTATATATTTTGAGACAGAGTTTTGCTCTGGTTGCCTAGGCTGGAGTGCAATGGCATGATCTCAGCTCACTGCAACCTCTGCCTCCCTGGTTCACAAAATTCTCCTGCCTCGGCCTCCCACATAGCTGGAATTACAGGCATGCGCCACCACGCCTGGCTAATTTTGTACTTTTAGTAGAGGTGGAGTTTCACCATGTTGGTCAGGCTGGTCTGGAACTCCTGACCTCAGATGATCTGCCTGCCTTGGCCTCCCAAAGTGTTGGGATTACAGGCGTGAGCCACCATGCCCAGCCATGGAGTACCTAGTAGGCAAATACATAGAGACAGAGAGTACAACAGAGGTTACAGGCAGAAGGGGAATGGGAGTGACTGTTTAAAAGGTATGGAGTTTCAGTTTGGATGATGGTAAAGTTCTGGAGGTGGATGCTGGAGAGAGATGGTTGCACAACCATGTGAATGTACTTAATTCCACTGAATTGTATGCAAAAAAAGTTATGGTGGTAAATTTTATGTGATGTATATTTTACCACCAAAAAGAAAAGGAAAAAACCTAATGAGAGAGGCAATGTGACTTGGTGATCTTCAGAGGGCATGAGCTCTGAAACCAGGCCGCTTAGGTTCATGTCCTGGCTCTGCCCGTTACTAGCCACGTGTCCTGGGGCAAATCCTTTGCATTCTCTGTCACTCATCTGCAAAATGGAGGCCGTAGTGGCATCTACTTTCTGGAATCATCATGAGGATTAAAATGAGTAGATCTAGGTAAAGTACTTTAGTTTTATAGCAATGCTGAACAAATAGTGAATCTTACATAATCCTGGGAAAATTTTTTGAAAGTGACGTTCTTGGTTTCTCTTGAGAGAGCATTGTGATGGGGACAGAAATACTCAAAGTCAGTGGGACTGACACATTATCTTAGTGCAGGAAGATCTACTGGGAAGGGTAAGGTTGCTTGGCAAACATGGAACCAGAACAAAACAATTAGAGAAACTGTGTATCTAATAGTATGCAGTGAAGACAGCCTGATTTTATCATAGGGATTGTCTTGCCAGCAGAAGTGGAAACACTCAAAACCCATTGACTAAAGCTCTGTGTCTCCCTGGGACTGCGCTGGGCAGGGCGGCCAAGGCTTGCTTTTGTGACTTTTCTTTGCCAGCACATCTAAGGCTGGCCAATCCTTCTCCAAAGCATTCCAACATCCCGTCTCCTTTGGGTGAACTGCCTCAATCTGCCCCATTCTAACATGTGTTGCCTTTACTCTTTAGTTCCCTGACACTTCTATTTTTTTGGAAAGAAACATGGAAAAATGACAGCAGCCTGATTTATTGGTGGTTGCAGAACTGTGGGTGAAATATTTTCAGTTCTGTTACTGGAGCTATAATGGCTGTAAAATTTTAAAAACAGATTTTAAACAATCATGGTTGCCCAGTGTTTTTGCATTTGTAAGCTCTTTTCTATTGGATGGGTCTGATTGTTCAGAGCACAGCAGGCAGCAGGAATAATGAGATATGAAAGGGATGGTAGATCATGCTCCTGGGCCCCATATTCATTCCAGCCTGTTACCCGTCTCCCGATTGTCTTCAAACCCTAAGTGAGCCTAATGAGGGGCTTGATGTGGTGTCTGAATTTATGATGAACCCCATTCATTTGCTTTTACACTCCAGTAAACAGCTGTTGAGCTTCTTCCTCTAAGTGGTTTATTCTTAGCCTTATGTGGCTTAAAGTAACTTTAGAAACAGCAATGCTGTGTACACATATGTGCCTGCATGTTAACACCCCTCAGGTCAGAATCTGCCACTGCTGCCTTAGGATTTGATCACAGGTATGGACCCACCTGAATGGCTGGGTACATGCCTCAAACGAGTGCCTTTAAATCTTACCTCACTCTAAAGAGGGGCTGGATCTCCCTGGACAGTGTTGGAGTCCGAGCTGATCTCTACTTCTTGTACTTGGCTGGTAAGAGGAGAAGGAAGCAGGGGAGGCTGGGCTCCCTGGAGCATGGGGTAGCAAATGTGGGCAGTCTGCTAGTCACATTCCTCAAACTGTACTGAGCCAGGGTTCATGGGCTAACCTTCTATCTGTGTCTCTGTGTCTGAGGACTTCGTCTCAGAACTGCTGCAAGCTGGAAGTGCCAGGGGAGTTAACACTCCTAGGAGCAGCCTTCAACCAATGATTCTTGCTAATTGGGGCAAAAATATTCCAGTCCCTTCACCCCTTGAGTGGGATAATTGTGAGGCATGTGTTTTATATTGTTTCCCAGATTTTTCCCATGAAATTCAGCTCCAGTTGCCCACTGCCATAGTAGGCTCACTCCACACCCCTGCCTGGCTCCTTTTCTTTGCTCTGTCACTTTCATTCTCCTCCAGTACTTGTCCCTGAACCTCCCAAATGCACTTACTGCACTAGAACCCCTGTATCAAGGCCTGCTTCTGGGAGAACCCACATGAAAACACATGATATAGAGAAAATAGCACAAGGTTTCAGACTAGAAGACACCAGTTTTATCCTAGCACTGTCACTTATGTGTCAATGACTTTGGGTAACTGACTTTAATCTCTCTGAGTTCTAGTTCCCTTAACTATAAGAAGTCAGAGCATAATAAAATCTACCTCATTCATTGGGCCATTCGCAAAGCCTGAGTGAGAATATGTAAAAGGAGGAACTGAATAGGATAAAGTTCTTTAGAGATATTCATTATGTGGTTACGTGTGGTTCTGCCATCTCCCCTATTGTCTGCAGAATCTAGCCCCGCCCCCAGATATTCCTCTACACCATTCTTATTCCGATTCATGCTAATAACCTGTGTACATCTCAGGTGAATTAACATTATGAAAACTTCAGCTTTTGAGCACTTTATGGCTAATTCTTTCTTTATAATTCTTTTTACCTCTGTTAATTACTATTAACATTTTCAAACTAAAGAAGAATTGAAAGAATAGGCCACTAAACCCTTGATTTGAATTCAACAACTTTAAACAGTTTGCCATATTTGCATTATCTATTGGTCTACGTTGCTACACTGTTAGAAATTAATTTCTAGATGCCATGATGCTTCACCCTTAAGTACTTCAGTATACATCTTCCAATCTCGCACATGCGCAATTCCCTTCATACACCTAAGAAAATGAACCTGAATTTCATAATATCATCTAATATTCTACCTATTATATTCAAAGGTTCTACTTCTGCCAAGAATGTATTTTATAGCTCATTTATTGTTTAGCTAGGATCCACTCTAGGTTTACTGCAGAATGTCTTTGCTTAGAAACAATCATTCTGTCTCTGACTTCTGACTGTGTGTGTGCACGTGTGCGTGTGTGTGCACATACCTGAAGTATGTGTTAGAGATGTTCCCTGTGCATTCTTTCTCACTGAAACCAGATCAGCAATGTGGCTCTCTGGTCCTTGGGTGACAATGGGACAACCTGAGCCTTGTTTAGACGTGTGATCTTGGCTGGGCTGGTGGCCTCCACCAGCAGCAGAGGGTTCTAAGTGGGTGGTGACTGGCAAGTCTGCCTGGCTGTCTGTGCATGTCAGGGCTGCACCAACCACGTCTGTGGCTTCCTTCAGCGGTCACCTGCCAGATGCTTACACAGAAGTGCTGCCAGCAACGTCAGCTGTCAGTTGAGGAGGAAGGCAACCTGCCCACTGATTTAATGAGAGATGGATTTTTTTCCTTTTGGGGGAAAAAAATAAAACTATTTGGCAGGTAGAATGCCTGTTTAGACAAGTCAGTAAATGCTCTTATTCTAAATGGATGAATGTTCTTCTGTCCCTCCCTGTCTTCACAAAGATGTTGAAAAAATAGAGACAGAGGTTGATGGAGTGTGTTTAGAGAGCAAGAAGCATATGATTTGCAATAATAGTAATACATAGAGTCCCCAATAAATATGTACTGAGTAAATACGTGAATAATACAAGCAAGCATTTACAGGTCTACTATGTGCTATCATCTCGTTTATTCTTTATAGCAACATTGAGATATAAGTGTTATCTCCATTTTATACATTAGAACCTGGGATTACTAACTGGCTCAAGACCACACAGCTAGTAAGTAACAGAGCCATGATTTGAACACAGCTGTCAGATTGCAACAACTGTGTTCTTTAACCAGAGTCCTAAGCAGTCAGTACTATGCTCAGTCTGTACATTAAGCATCTCCAACCACAGACACTGCTGCCACTTCTTTGTTAACATGCAGTACAGTGCATGGTACATTACATTTGTTCAGGTAATGTTTGTTGAATAAATGTGTAACCCAAGATAGGCACACAAAAGGTGACTATCAGATTCTCAGGACTCCCATTAATTTCCCGATGATCATATGCCTCCACCTGATTTCTCTCTCTCTTTTTTTTAAATCTTCCATGTCATTGTCTCTGTATGTTCTCCCACTAGCCCCAATTCTTCCCCACAAAACCCTCTCCAGCCCAAAGCAGCATTCTTCTATGTTGCTATTTCCTACAAAAATGTAACGAGTCCCAAATGCATTAGGTACTGGCATTCCTAGGTGTTTTCTTTCCCAACAAGTCCTTCATAGAGAAATGCCTTCCTGCAGAAATTAGAAGGGGAGGTGCTCTGCAGCTTCTAGAGACTGTGCTCTTTGGTTGTCTATTCTCCCAACAGGTACCTTTAGAGACTTACCAGAATAAAATGAAAGGTGCTGACATCTCAGATCTGGAAAGTCTATCTTAAAAACCAAATTTCTCCAAGGGAACCAATCAGGACACAAACTCTGCTTCATACTTTAGACCCTATAAATTCTGCTCTGCCAGTGAGTGAAGGACCAAAATAAAATAAAATCTGAGGGACCCTAAGAGTCACCAGCACATTCTCATTCCCTTTGGAGGTGAGAGGCAGCTCTGAGTGTCACATTCTTTTAGTTTGGTGAATCATAAGTTGTTTGGGACCTCCTGAATTCCCCATTTCCAATCTTTATCTCTTTCTACTCCAATTCAGGCTGGCACATAAGGGACCAAAGGGTGCTTAGTGCATAGGCAGGTTGGTGGAGGTGCATGTGGGAGGTGACACTAAGGCCTCAAGGGTAGGCTTAGCACTAGCCTAGGAATGCAGAGGGGAAAATGACAGGATGCAGAGCTATTACCCTGTGTTCAGAGGCATGGCCTTCACATTCATGGGGCTTATGGGCTGTTGGACAAATGATCAGGCAATCCCAGCAACAGGGGATGGTGCTCTGCTGTGACAAGGAGGCCAAGTGCCATAGAAGAGCTCCAGGAGAGTGACATCTAAACTGGCAGAGGAAGGATGAATAGGGATTAATCAGACCAAGCCAGAAGACTGGAGAAGAGGGGAAGGATGGCCCATGGGAGAGGAAGCATGATGGAGAAAGAAGAGAGGCATGGAGGGAGCCAAAAGAAGTGGTGGGAACATAGATTGTGAGGCAGTAAGGGCCATATGATGAAGTTAGAGCAGGAGAGCAGGACCTCAAACATGAATGGCCCTGTGATCCTGAGGCTGGAGGTTTGGAGGACTGTTGGAGGTGATAAGGAGGGAGGGATGTAGAGCAGCTGAGTTCCGAGAGCTGTTTCGCTGCCCTCTTCCTTGTCCTCCACTAGGCTGAACATCTCCATCTAGATTTCCACAATTATTGTATCCCACATGGTCAAAGTTAACTTAAATCCTCCCTACCAAAGCTTTCTTTTTCTTTACTATTTCAATTCATGACAGCACCATAGAGTCACTCAAAGTAGAAACCTTATATCACAGATGACAAACAGATTTACATTTGGCCATCAACTCCAATTACTAGGTAATAGTGGCCTGATGCACTGTGTTGAGGAGGATTCCAAGGCCAAGTCATGCCTCAGAGGGAAGGAGTACAGGGTAATGAGCCTTGCAATGGGCTGGGGAAGGAGGCTGGGGACACGAGGGCCCTATGTTTGTTAGCTGAGCCTTAGAGTTACCTAGACTTTTTTCTTTTTCCTTTCACATGCAGTAGATCCCAGAGTCCATTTCTCTCATTCTGACTCCTTTCTCTCCATTTCTATTCTCCTTCTCAGTTCTGGTCTTTTTGTCTTTCAATTGATCTCTATCACCAGGTTCCTAAGTGGGCTCCCGGCCTTAGGGCTCTTTCAGCTCTAATCTATCTTGCCCACGGCCGTAGGGCATGGCAATTTCTCCAAGCATAGTCTCACATTGCTGAAAATGCTCAGTGTTCCTGGAATTACTTTCAGTTCCCAATAGGCCATGCTTCTCCAGGCCCTCCAATCCCAGCTTTTTAGCCTATGCTGTGTTTCCTCTCTAGTATACCCTTCTTCACAGTCCTGGCCCCACAGCCTCATCCTATAATGTGCTGATATGGCATAGCCTATTCTGGAAGATTTTTCTGCCTGGCAAGCTCCTCTACTTCACCTTCCCAAAGCAGTGTGAGCGGCTTCTTCTTCCATGTGCTTCTGTAGCATTTTGTAGATTAAACTATTACTCATTACTTCACTGCATTTGCACTTATGTGACCATAGAGTCACTCAAAGTAGAAACCTTATATCACAGATGACAAACAAATTTACATTTGACTATCAACTCCAATTACTATGTAATAGTGGCCTGATGCACTGTGTTGAGGAAGATTCCAAGGCCAAGTCATGCCTCAGAGGGAAGGAGTACAGGGTAATGAGCCTTGCAATGGGCAGGGGAAGGAGGCTGGGGACACGAGGGCCGTATGTTTGTTAGCCAAACCTTTGGTGGTTCATTCATTTATTCATTCGACGGATATTTATTGAGCAGCTTCTATACACCCGGGGCTGCAGATAGAGTGATAAACTAAACAAAATCCCTGATCTCAAGGACGTTACATCCTTGTATGTGTGTGTACATACAATATGAAAATAAACAAATACATAATTTAATATCAGATGAAAAAGAAAACAAAGGTTGAGAGATAGTGGGGTGCTGTTTTAACTAGGGTGGACATGAAATATATTTTTAATCGAGTGACATTTGAGCAGAGATTTGAATGAAGTGTCAGTAAGCCAAACTGACATTTGGGGAAGAGAGTTGCAGGCAGAGGCAATGGTGTGCAAATGTCCTGACGCACTTATGAGGGATGTATGAGGAATAGCAGGAAGCAACTCTGGAAATGACTGAGTGAGAGGGAATGTGTCAGAGCTGAGGTCAGAGAAGGAGCAGAGATGGGACATAGCACATTGATTCTTTGGAACATAAAGGTGTTTGGAATTTAACCTTTGTAAGCTGGAAAGCATTTGATGCATTTTGAGCAGAGGAATGAAATAATCTGCTTCATCCTTGAAAAGGCTCGGGCTGGCTTCTGTAGTGTTGAGAATACATTACAGGGACAAGGGCAGAAGTAATACTCAAGGCTGAGACGATAGTGTGGACCAGTGTGGTAGTAGTGGTGGTAGTGAGGAGAGAATAAATTTGCAATATATTTTCAAGATAGAGCCAATAGGATCTCCTGACAGATTAGATGTGGAGAGAAAGAGAGAATCAGTCAATCAAGGGGACTGCAAGAAACTGCATCTTAATGATTCAGTCGCATGTTAGTATCTCCTTGTAGGCCAATAATTCTTAGCCTACTGCTTCCCAATCCCATTTGTCTTATACTCTGGATGTCTTTGAGAATCTGATAAGAGCTATGAAATTTTCTCCCTGAAAAAATTCACTGTCTGTATATATATACAGATGGGGTGTGTGTGTGTGTGTGCGCGCATGCATATGTGTGTGTGGGCATGTATATACACACAAAATTTTGTGTATAATTTCAGGGGTCACAGACCCTCTGAATCCTATTCACAAATCCTGGGATCAATGTCCCTGCCCCAACCCTTGAGCTCCTGGAGAGCCAGCCATGCCATATTCATCTTCATTTACTTGGCAGAGTAACCTGAACACAGTCGCTGCTCAGTAAATGTACTGAAATGAATGAGTGAAAAACAGCTGCTTCTTTATTTTAACACTTGATTCGTCCTGGCAAAAAAGAAGCATGTCCCATTTACACCCTGACTAGTAACTGGGCCTATCATTGCAATGCAATAACAAGCAAACCAAGCCAATAAACAAAAGCTGGAGAAGGGGGAGCAGGAAAAATGAGGCAAGAGAATTAAGGCAAAAAAGCATTTTTAAAAACCAGTTCAGTTCAAAATGCATTGGCAGAAATACACAGGGAGAAAAACATGTGAGTAAAAATGTAATCATTTTACTGGTAACATTGGGACATTTTCCACCTCAGCTGCAGGCAGAGGGAGTGGCTTGTTTTGAGGTTCCAGGGTCTTTGTTTGCAACCAAGCGCTAGGGCAGGTACTCAGAGGGAGTGGAAGTGAGAGCTTCATTCTAAGCATCCTAAACTCAGAGGAGCATCCTCAGTTCAGAGCCTTCCTGGGATGGGGGTCGGAGTATTAGAGAAAGGCCTGATGGAAAGGTCTGATAGAACCGAGGACCAAAGCACAAGCATGTCATCTAAACCCCGAAGCAGTGCAGTTTGAAATGATCATGCTGACTCCTGGGAGCCTGAAAATTAACCTGGTTGTGAGGACAAATTGATCATACAAGCAAGTGGCTTTCTAGAGGGTGCCAAGAGGATATTGTCTAGATGAAGGCCTTTCTCCTTGTGAATTTAACAAGAGCCTTATTTAGAAGTTGAAGAAATCCAGGAGGAAGTCTCCATCTCCTTTTAACTCCTTCTAACAACGGAGTTAGAAACCATAAAAATAAAGTAAACTAAAAGCAACCCTGAATAGCACAAATTCAGTTGGTTGTAATAGACTCTGCCGATTTTATACAGTTGATGATTCAAATTTAGCAGGTATTTATTAAGTCTGGCCCTGCCCTGTGTCATATTTGCTTTAACTCACATAGGGACCTGCTAAGTTGGTATTATTCCTCTTCTCCTTTCAGGTGAAGGATCTAGTGCTTGGAGAAGTATACACTGCTATAAAGCAATAGTGAGAACCAGGCCCAGACAGGGCTGACTCCAAGTCCCTACTCTGTCATTCACTAGGCTGCCTTTTTCATTGTCTACATGCTCATCCAAAAGAAAAACAATTAGCCCTCTTTTGTTCTGTGAGTCAGAGGGGAGGCTGGAAAAGGCTGTCTGCTCACCCTTCCTTCCAGGTTACACATCACAGGGAAGAATGCTATGTATGGGAGGCCCAGCCCTGGGAGATCCAGGCCTGGGCAGTCAGTTACCAGGAAACTGGGCTCCATCGTCCTGGGTTCTGTTGCTGGTGTCTCTTTGCATCTTGTTTGACAGCTCCTGCTTGAGAAGCCAGCTTGGAATGTGTTCCAAGCTGAAATTTCAGGAGAAAAAAAATGTTCCCTATCTTTCTGGGACAAGGTGGCTGGCCAGGTGGAGATATATAGCAATCAGGACAGATTAGATTCAGATCTTGTTCATTTTCCTACGTATGCCCAGGAGCCTGGGGGTTGGTTATCATTTTGGTCTTTGTTTTCAGGAAGTTTTGTTTTGTCTCAAAGTGTGAAAAGGCCATGGACTCTCTTATGATCTGCAGCAAATAGCAAGACAAGGTAGCAGGGGCACTTGGGAGAGAAGGCAGCCTGTGTCTCTAATGTGTCTCTTCCGAGCTTCTTATGGTAGAGAGAGCAGAACTCCCAGTTAGGGAAAAAAAATCTTAAGAGGCTCTTAATAGGAAATATGCTGCCACTTGTCATCTACCCAATGGCTCCTAATCCTCTTTTGTGAGCTGAAATCCCCTTGAATTGGATTATAACATTTCTCTTGGTAGAAGGCACTTCACTTGAAAACGCAAAGCCCTTGATAGTGAAAGAAAAACAAACACTAATTTGAATTTTTTTTTTTGCCCTAGGAAAGAAGATATGAGTAGAAACCTTGAAGGAGCCCTGCTCCTGCCTTTTGAACCCTCAGTCGCCTGATGTGCAGCATGCACTGAGGTCTCAAGAGAGAAGGCATCCCCCTCCTCTGCCAGCTTGAAGTCAATTGATATTTGCATGGGTCATGCTTACTTCTACTTCCTAAAAAAAATATTTTAGGGGGGCGCGCCCAAGATGGCCAAATAGGAACAGCTCCCAGCGTGAGTGACACAAAGATGGGTGATTTCTGCATTTTCAACTGAGGTACCGGGTTCATCTCACTGGGGAGTGCCGGACAATCGGTGCTGATCAGCTGGTGCAGCCTGACCAGTGAGAGTTGAAGCAGGGCGAGGCATCGCCTCACCTGGGAAGCGTAAGGGGGAAGAGAATCCCTTTTCCTAGCCAAGGGAAATTGAGACACACAACACCTGGAAAATCAGGTAACTCCCACCCTAATACTGCTCTTTACCAAGGGTCTTAGCAAACGGCACACCAGGAGATTATATCCCATACCTGGCCCGGAGGGTCCCACACCTACCGAGCCTCCCTCATTGCTAGCACAGCAGTCTAAGATCTAACTGCAAGGTGGCAGCCAGGGTAGGGGAGGGGCGCCTGCCATTGCTGAGGCTTAAGTGGGTAAACAAAGCCACCGGGAAGCTTGAATTGGGTGGAGCCCACCACAGCTCGAGGAGACTGGCCTGCCTCTGTAGACTCCTCCTCTGGGGACAGGACATAGCTAAACAAAAAGCAGCAGAAACCTCGGCAGAGGTAAATGCCCATGTCTGATAACTTTGAAGAGAGCAGTGGATCTCCCAGCACGGAGGTTGAGATCTGAGAATGGACAGACTGCCTGCTCAAGTGGGTCGCTGACCCCTGAGTAGCCTAACTGGGAGACATCCCCCACTAGGTGCAGACCAACACCTCACACCTCACATGGTGGGGTACAACCCTGAGATGAAGCTTCCAGAGCAAGAATCAGACAGCAACACTCGCTATGCGGCAATATTCTATCATCTGCAGCTTCCGCAACTGATATCCCAGCAAATAGGGTCTGGAGTGGACCTCAAGCAAACTCCAACAGATCTACAGCTGAGGGTCCTGACTGTTAGAAGGAAAATTAACAAATGGAAAGGGCACCCACACCAATACCCCATCAGTACATCACCATCATCAAAGACCAAAGGCAGATAAAACCACAAAGATGGGGAAAAAGCAGTGCAGAAAAGCTGGAAATTCAAAAAATCAGAGCGCATCTCCCCCTCCAAAGGAACGCAGCTCATCACAAGCAACGGAACAAAGTTGGACAAAGAATGACTTTGACAAGATGAGAGAAGAAGGCTTCAGACAAAGCTGGACAGAGAATGACTTTGACAAGTTGAGAGAAGAAGGCTTCAGTTGATCAAACTTCTCAGAGTTAAAGGAGGAACTATGTAACCAGTGCAAAGAAACTAAAAACCTTGAAAAAAGAATGGATGAATGGATAACTAGAATAATCAATGCAGAGAAGACCTTAAAAGAACTGATAGAAATGAAAACCATAACACGAGAAATACATGACAAATGCACAAGCTTCAGTAACTGACTTGATCAACTGGAAGAAAGAGTATCAGCGATTGAAGATCAAATGAATGAAATGAAATGAGAGGAGAAGTGTGGAGAAAAAAGAGTAAAAAGAAATGAACAAAGCCTCCAAGAAGTATGGGATTATGTGAAAAGACCAAATCTACGTCTGATTGGTGTGCCTGAAAGTGATGGGGAAAATGGAACCAAGTTGGAAAATACTCTGCAGGATATCATCCAGGAGAACTTCCCCAACCTAGTAAGGTAGGCCAACATCCAAATTCAGGAAATACAGAGAACACCACAAAGATACTCGTCGAGAAGAGCAACTCCAAGACACATAATTGTCAGATTCACCAAAGTTGAAATGAAGGAAAAAATGTTAAGGGCAGTCAGAGAGAAAGGTCTGGTTACACACAAAGGGAAGCCCATCAGACTAACAGCAGATCTCTCGGCAGAAACTCTACAAGCCAGAAGAGTGTGAAGGCCAATATTCAACATTCTTAAAGAAAAGAATTTTCAACCCAGAATTTCATATCCAGCCAAACTAAGTTTCATAAGTGAAGGAGAAATAAAATCCTTTACAGACAAGCAAATGCTTAGAGATTTTGTCATCACCAGGCCTGTCCTACAAGAGATCCTGAAGGAAGCACTAAACATGGAAAGGAACAACAACAGGTACCAGCCATTGCAAAAACATGTCAAAATGTAAAGTCCATCAATGCTAGGAAGAAACCGCATCAACTAATGAGCAAAATGACCAGCTAATATCATAATGACAGGATCAAGTTCCCACATAACAATATTAACCTTAAATGTAAATGGGCTAAATGCTCCAATTAAAAGACACAGACTGGCAAATTGGATAAAGAGTCAAGACCCATCAGTTTGCTGTATTCAGGAGACCCATCTCACATGCACAGACACACATAGGCTCAAAATAAAGGGATGGAGGAAGATCTACCAAGCAAATGGAAAACAAAAAAAAGCAGGGGTTGCAATCCTAGTCTCTGATGAAAAAGACTTTAAACCATCAAAGATCGAAAGAGACAAAGAAGGCCATTACATAATGGTAAAGGGATCAATTCATCAGGAAGAGCTAACTATCCTAAATATACATGCACCCAATGCAGGAGCACCCAGATTCATAAAGCAAGTCCTTAGAGACTTACAAAGAGACTTAGACTCCCATACAATAATAATGGGAGACTTTAACACCCCACTGTCAACATTAGACAGATCAATGAGACAGAAGGTTAACAAGGATATCTAGGAATTGAATTCAACTCTGCACCAAGCAGACCTAATAGACATCTACAGGACTCTCCACCCCAAATCAACAGAATATACATTCTTCTCAGCACCACATCACACTTATTCCAAAATTGACCACATAGTTGGAAGTAAAGCACGCCTCAGCAAATGTAAAAGAACAGAAATTATAACAAACTGTCTCTCAGACCACAGTGCAATTAAACTAGAACTCAGGACTGAGAAACTCAATCAAAACCGCTCAACTACATGGAAACTGAACAACCTGCTCCTGAATGACTACTGGGTAGATAATGAAATGAAGGCAGAAATAAAGATGTTCTTTGAAACCAATGAGAACAAAGATACAACATACCAGAATCTCTGGGACACATTTACAGCAGTGTGTAGAGGGAAATTCATAGCACTAAATGCCCACAAGAGAAAGCTGGAAAGATCTAAAATTGACACCCTAACATCACAATTAAAAGAACTAGAGAGGCAAGAGCAAACACATTCAAAAGCTAGCAGAAGGCAAGCAATAACTAAGATCAGAGCAGAACTGAAGGAGATAGAGACACAAAAATCCCTCCAAAAAATCAATAAATCCAGGAGCTGGTTTTTTGAAAAGATCAACAAAATTGATAGACCACTAGCA
This sequence comes from Piliocolobus tephrosceles, assembly GCF_002776525.5. Taxonomy (NCBI): domain Eukaryota; kingdom Metazoa; phylum Chordata; class Mammalia; order Primates; family Cercopithecidae; genus Piliocolobus; species Piliocolobus tephrosceles. The sequence continues at coordinate 51,386,128 of NC_045446.1, forward strand.
AGACTAATAAAGAAGAAAAGAGAGAAGAATCAAATACATGCATTAAAAAATGATAAAGGGGATATCACTACGGACCCCACAGAAACACAAACTATCATCAGAGAATACTATAAACATCTGTATGCAAATAAACTAGAAAACCTAGAAGAAATGGATAATTTTCTGGACACTTACACTCTTCCAAGACTAAACCAGGAAGAAGTTGAATTCCTGAATAGACCAATAGCAGGCTCTGAAATTGAGGGAATAATTAATAGCCTACCAACCAAAAAAAGTCCAGGACAGCCGAATTCTACCAGAGGTACAAGGAAGAGTTGGTACCATTCCTTCTGAAACTATTCCAATCAATAGAAAAAGAGGGAATCCTCCCTAACTCATTTTATGAGGCCAACATCATCCTGATACCAAAGTCTGACAGAGATACAACAAAAAAAGAGAATTTTAGACCAATATCCCTGATGAACATAGATGCAAAAATCCTCAGTAAAATACTGTCAATCCGAATCCAGCAGCACATCAAGAAGCTTATCTGCCATGATCAAGTGGGCTTCATCCCTGGGATGCAAGGCTGGTTCAACATATGCAAATCAATAAACGTAATCCAGCATATAAACAGAACCAAAGACAAAAACCACATGATTATCTCAATAGATGCAGAAAAGGCCTTCGACAAAATTCAACAGCCCTTCATGCCAAAAACTCTCAATAAATTTGGTATTCATGGAATGTATCTCTACATAATAAGAGCTATTTATGACAAACCCACAGCCAATATCATACTGAATGGGCAAAAACTGGAAGCATTTCCTTTGAAAACTGGCACAAGACAGGGATGCCCTCTCTCACCACTCCTATTCAACATTGTGTTGGAAGTTCTGGCTAGGGCAATCAGGCAAGAGAAAGAAATAAAGGGTATTCAGTTAGGAAAAGAAGAAGTCAAATTGTCCCTGTTTGCAGATGACATGATTGTATATTTAGAAAACCCTATTGTCTCAGCCCAAAATCTCCTTAAGCTGGTAAGCAACTTCAGCAAAGTCTTAGGATACAAAATCAATGTGCAAAAATCACAAGCATTCTTATACACCAGTAACAGACAAACAGAGAGCCAAATCTTGAATGAACTCCCATTCACAATAGCTTCAAAGAGAATAAAATACCTAGGAATCCAACTTACAAAGGATGTAAAGGACCTCTTCAAGGAGAACTACAAACCACTGCTCAGTGAAATAAAAGAGGACACAAACAAATGGAAGAACATACCATGCTCATGGATAGGGAGAATCAATATTGTGAAAATGGCCATACTGCCCAAAGTAACTTATAGATTCAATGCCATCCCCATTAAGCTACCAATGACTTTCTTCACAGAATTGGAAAAAAGTGCTTTAAAGTTCATATGGAACCAAAAAGGACCCTGCATTGCCAAGACAATCCTAAGCTAAAAGAACAAAGCTGGAGGCATCACGATACCTGACTTCAAACTGTACTACAAGGCTACAGTAACCAAAACAGCATGGAACTGGTAGCAAAACAGAGATATAGACCAATGGAACAGAACAGAGCCCTCAGAAATAATACCACACATCTACAGCCATCTGATCTTTGACAAACCTGAGGAAAACAAGAAATGGGGAAAGGATTCCCTATTTAACAAATGGTGCTGGGAAAATTGACTAGCCATAAGTAGAAAGCTGAAACTGGATCCTTTCCTTACTCCTTATACAAAAATTAATTCAAGATGTATTAGAGACTTAAATGTTAGACCTAAAACCATAAAAACCCTAGGAGAAAACCTAGGCAATACCATTCAGGACATAGGCATGGGCAAGGACTTCATGTCTAAAACACCAAAATTGGCAACAAAAGCCAAAATTGACAAATGGGATTTAATTAAACTAAAGAGCTTCTGCACAGCAAAAGAAACTACCATCAGAGTGAACAGGCAACCTACAGAATGGCAGAAAATTTTTGCAAGCTACTCATCTGGCAAAGGACTAATATCCAGAACCTATGAAGAACTCAATCAGATTGACAAGAAAAAAAGCAAACAACCCCATCAAAAAGTGGGCAAAGGATATGAACAGATACTTCTCAAAAGAAGACATTCATACAGCCAACAGACACATGAAAAAATGCTCATCATCACTTGCCATCAGAGAAATGCAAATCAAAACCACAATGAGATACCATCTCACACCAGTTAGAACGCCAATCATTAAAAAGTCAGGAAACAACAGGTGCTGGAGAGGATGTGGAGAAATAGGAACACTTTTACACTGTTGGTGGGACTGTAAACTAGTTCAACCATTGTGGAAAACAGTGTGGCGATTCCTCAAGGATCTAGAACTAGAAATACCATATGATCCAGCCATCCCATTAGTGGGGATATACCCAAAGGATTATAAATCATGCTGCTATAAAGACACATGCACACGTATGTTTATTGAGGCACTATTCACAATAGCAAAGACTTGGAATCAACCCAAATGTCCATCAGTGACAGACTGGATTAAGAAAAGGTGGCACATATACACCATGGAATACTATGCAGCCATAAAAAAGGATGAGTTCATGTCCTTTGCAGGGACATGGATGCAGCTGGAAACCATCATTCTCAGCAAACTATCGCAAGAACAGAAAACCAAATACTGCATGTTCTCACTCATAGGTGGGAATTGAACAATGAGATCACTTGGACACAAGAAGGGGAACATCACACACCAGGTCCTATTGTGGGGAGGTGGGAAGGAGGAAGGATAGCATTAGGAGATACCTAATGTAAATGATGAGTTAATGGGTGCAGCACACCAACATGGCACATGTTTACATATGTGACAAACCTGCAAGTTGTGCACATGTACCCTAGAACTTAAAGTATAATAAAAAAATAAAAATAAAATAGTTTAGGCCAGACGCTGTGGCTTATGCCTGCAATTCCAGCACTTTGGGAGGCGGAGGTGGGCGGATCACCTGAGGTTGAGACCAGCCGGACCAACACGATGAAACCTCATCTCTACTAAAAATACAAAATTAGCCAGTTGTGGTGGCACATGCCTGTAATCCTATACACATATACACACACATACATATATATGCATATATATATATATATATGTATATATATATATATATAAAACACTCAACAATGGGAAAAGAAAATCTTGTTTAGAAGCCAAAGAGACCTTTGAAAAAACCTACTAATTACCTCAAAGCTTCCGTCCATACAGGGATAAATGCTTGTAACTGGCTAAAGTTTGTAACCTGAAATTGGATTGACAAGTGTCAGACAATGAGGTCAGGTGCAGTGGCTCACGCCTGTAATCCCAGCACTCTGGGAGGCTGAGGAAGGAGGTTTGCTTGAGCTCAGGAGTTCAAGACCATCCTGGGCAACATAGTGAGACCTCATCCCTACCAAAAATAAAAAAAGCAGCCGGGTGCAGTCCCAGCTACTCAGGAGACTAAGATGGATAGCTTGAGCTCAGGAGTTGTAGGCTGCAGTGAGCTATGATTGCATCACTGCACTCCAGCCTGGGTGACAGAGCAAGACCTTGTCTCAAAAAAAAAAAAAAAAAAAAAAAAAAAAGATGATGACAAATGTCTGTGACTTGGGGAGGAGAAGGGAGATAAACTGGTGACTATAAAACACTGGTGAACAGAAGAAGGGCCATTGCTAGAAGCACATATTTCTTGCTGATTGTAACTCAGAATTCTCTTGTATATTCTCTTGTATAGACCACAGCATTTTTTCCTAGACCCATATCCCACCTCTGGCCTGTTCTCTTGTCTTCACTTACCTGATCCTGCACCCTCTCTTGCCCCTTGGCTTGGCAGTCACGTACCTCGGTTTTCTGAATGCTGCTGCAGGGGCAGAGGTGGGCCCTGGGGCTTTGCTGTGGTTGGGGGTGCAGAAAGGGGCCTGGGAAGAGCCAGGCCTTGGTGAGGAGCAGAAAGGGGCCCCTTATCAGCACCAGGGCAAGCACTGGGGCATGACCTATGGGATGCGATTAAAGATCTTGGCTCTCAGTGGTGCTGAGAGTCACTTCTGTTTAATCACTTTGTGCTTAATATTGTGCAGGGTTTAGAAAGGTCTGGCAATTTCGTGATTTCTTCAGTCCACTGTGGGAGGGCCTGTGAAAACTGTAGCAGTTTCCATACTCTTCGGGGTCTTTTGATCAGAAAGTAACAGGAATTGTGAATACCACAAAGCAAATGAGTGAAAGGGTCTCACTCCCAGCCTTACCCACACTGCTTCCTGCCCTTGCCTTAGACCTCAAACCTGGCAAGCCTTCTTAGGTAAGGAGCTGAAACCACCAGCTCATGGTGACACAAATTGCTTTTGCCTTATCTGGGTAGGGATGAAACATTTTCTTCCTATTTCTCAAAAACTTACAAGCCAAGCAAACAGGATTTCTAAACAAAGAGGGACTTAAAACGGGAGACTAGCTGTCATTACCGGTTTTCTTCTCCCAAAGCATATCCGCAATTGCTGTCTGGGAAAAGTGGTAGACCTGCTTGAGGTGGCTAAGGCACCATTATGTCTGTTCCCCTCAAGGAGGAAAACTTTATTTGGCAGAGCCAGGAGATTCTGGACTGTAGGTCAGGAGATTCCCAAGTAGCCCACTCAGATGAGACAAAATAAGTAAGGAATATAGGCCTTATCTCCATTTTTCACTTACTTTTAAATATCTTTCATATTTTATGAATGGGTGATCTATATGCATGATACAAAATTGGAGAGATCCCAAGAGTAGACAGTGAAAAGTCTTTTTTCCCTCCTCTTCTGAGCCCTGATTAATCCCTGTGTTGGCAACAGCATGTGGGGGATATTGGAAAGAGGAGACAGGAGTCAGACACTCAGCTCAAGTGCTGGCAGAAGAGCCCGGGAGGGTGGTATGGAAAAGAATAGAGGAAATCGGCATGACTGTGTCACTGAGGAGGAATGAGAGGAACTGGGAGGTGTAAAATATCAGAAATGGAGGCCTCATGAGTGGAGAGTCTGTGATGGGAGGAAAGTGATGAGCCTGTTTCTTTTTTTTTTTTTTTTTTTAATTAAAAAAATCCTTTATTTCAAATATTTTCTCTATTGTTTTTTACTTTTTTTTTTATTTTACTTTAGGTTCTGGGATACATGTGCAGAATGTGCAGGTTTGTTACATAGGTATACGTTTGCCATGGTGATTTGCTGCACCCATCAACCCATCATCTAGGTTTTAAGCCCTGCATGCATTAGGTATTTGTCCTAATGCTCTCCTTCTCCTTGTCCCCCACCCCCAACAGGTTCCAGTGTGTGATGTTCCCCTCCTGTGTCCATGTGTTCTCATTTTTCAAATCTCACTTATGAGTGAGAGCATGCAGTGTTTGGTTTTCTGTTCTTGTGTTAGTTTGCTGAGAATGATGGTTTCCAGCTTCATCCATGTCCCTGCAAAGGACATGAACTCATCCTTTTTTATGGCTGCATAGTATTCCATGGTGTATATGTGCCACCTTTTCTTTATCCAGTCTGTCATTGATGGGCATTTGGGTTGATTCCAAGTCTTTGCTATTGCAAATAGTGCTGCAATAAACATATGTGAGCATGTGTCTTTATAAGAGAATAATTTATAGTACTTTGGGTATATACCCAGTAATGGGATTGTTTCTAACACAGAGATTTTATCTGTGTTCATTAGGTGAACTCCCCTTAAATTCTCCTTTGGGCACCTCCTTAGTGACATTTTCTTTATTCTTCTCTTCAAAAGTTCAACCTTACCACTATGCTTTGACATACCTTCATTTTACAACTTAGTTCACCATGTTGTCATTATCTATTATGCTGGGCTTCCTAGAGTGTCTTTCTCACTTCTCATTTTCACATTTCTGGCACCAACAGTAGTAATAGCAACAACAACAGAAATTATCTCATTAAATCCTTTCAATTCCCCTGTGAAGTAGATACGTATTTTGGGGGGACCTTTTGTTTTTGTGTTTGAGACAGGGTCTCACTCTGTCACTCAGGCTGGAGTGCAGTGTCTCAGTCACAGCTCACTATAGCCTCAACCTCCTGGGCTCAAGTGACCCTCCTACCTCAACCTCTAGAATAGCTGGAACTACAGGCACATACCAACACTCTAGGATAATTTTTGTATTTTTTGTAGAGACAGGGTTTCACCATGTTTCCCAGACTGGTCTCGAACTCCTGACTTCAAGCAATTCACCTATCTCAGCCTCCCAAAGTGCTAGGATTACAGGCGTGAGTCACTGTACCTGGCTTAGATACCTATTGTTAGCCCCATTTTATAGATGAGGAAACTAAGACATAGAGAAACTAATTGCCAGGGTGGCATTGCTGGTAGTTTGACTCAGGATTGGTATCTGAGCATTCTAACTACAGAACTTACACTCTGATCCTCCAACCACACCGTTTTGATAATAGTGATAACATTTGGGGGCCATTTAGGGGAAACCAAGGACTAGACAAACCACCTTGGGAGGTTAATCTCATTTTTGTCCCCTTTTTGCCAAAAAAAAAAAAAAAAAAAAAAAAAAACAAGTCTTAAGTCATGCCCAAGAAAAGAAAGGGTCTGGATCCATGTCTTCAGACTCTCAGATACTGTTCTCTACCCCCAGCATATGTGCTCATTAGATATTTATAGAATAAATATATGAATAAAATAAAGGAAGGAGAGAGTGGGTGAAGAAAGAAGGAAGAAGGAAGAAGAGGAAAAAAGGAGCAAAGGAAGTAAAGGAAGAGAAATCAAACAGAATACTGCACTCAGTTATCTCTTAAACTCAATAGAAGCTTGCTGGTAATGCAAATATCATAATTCACACAGTGTACCGTGTGAACATTTTGAAAGAAGATACTGGGAGTGAAAGCTTTAAATCAAATGAAGCCTCATTAATGTGAAATATCAGAATATCACACGCTGATGGGGAAGTGCTTGAGGACAACAAGGACTTCCCAGATTCCAGGTATAGAAGCCAGCAATAGATTTACTCCCACAAGTCTGATACAATTGCTTGGAATAGCAAATTACGTGAACTGTTGGTTACTTCAAAATCACCCGCACCCGAGGTACCGTCTTTTGGAGCATTTCTTGGTGTTTGCTTGTCCTTAAGCTACACCATTAATCTCCTCTATTATTCTGTGACCCAAATGGAACATCAAGATGAATGAAAACTCGAATTTTTTCACCGAGTTTTTTTTTTGATCCTATAGACACCGTGTGTGTCTCTGTGTGTACATGTGTGGGTGAGTATTTTCTGTGTTTCTCTGTTGCTGCCTGCTTCAGGAAGAGACACTTTCTGCAAGGTAGGCAGCCATGCTGGAGGTACTTTTCTTAGGTTAATATAGCCATGCCTTGTGGATTTTTCTACCACAGACAGGAAGGTCTCAGTTTAGCATATTGACAGTAGCCAAATTTTCCAAACCCCAAATAGGGGCAGAGTGTCTAACCAAGAACTGAGTTCTGCTTATGAATGTGGTCATGTGAACTTCTCAGCAAGGCACAGAAATGACATCATCTGTCATTAGGCATTTTATGAATTGCCTTTATAGAAGGTAAAGTGGCAGGACGTTGGGTGCACCCAAGGGCACAGGAGCTAGCGGCCCTTGGACCCCTCTCTGGAGTCAGTGATCTTTGTGGATCTTTAAGGATAGCCAGTGATCTTTAAGATAGTCCAGTCCCGGACAGGGGGCCTCTCTGCCCCACAGACAGAGCTGGCTTTGGTGACACGGCATTGCTCAGGATCCCTGTGGTTATGAGCTCACCCTCGGGCCGCCGGCTGGTCTGCTGCAAGCTGCCAGCCTCTGAGGCAGTAAGTCAGCCATGGGCTGTCACTCCATCCCGCCAAGCCTGGGAGCCCTCAGAAGCCTGCCCCAACCCAGCACTGCAGCCTGGAGCCGGAGCACCACAGGGAAGCCTTCCCTGCCCAGCCCCACTGTCGCCCCAGCTTCCCCTTGCTCTGGTCCCTGGCAGGCAGGGAAGCAGCACGCCACGATCCGAATTCAGGGCATTGTTGAGAAGCCCCCTTGTCACACCCACAGCAATCCCGCCCCCGCCAGAGGAGGCTGCCGAGCTTGAAGGGGACTCGCCGGCACACACAGTGTTTCTTTGAAACACTCCAGAGATTTCACTGAATTAACCTCCTTTGTCCTTCACAGGATTCCAGTGAAATTCGTCAGCTTTAATGGGTAGCATCTCATCCTACTTCCCTTTCTGCCTGGGAGTACACCCACTAGCTTCTCCCTCCAAATCCTTTGTTTTTCAGCTCTGGATGGCTCTTAGGTCTATGAGTTAACTCTCAAGGGACCACATTGAATGCTGAGGCAGAGGCTGGGGAATGTGCATTGAGGAGCATTTACACATTTTATCCCACTGAATCTTCACTATCGACCTTAGGTAGGATTTTTTTTTTTTTAATTTTGTTTTGTTTTTTTGAGACCGAGTTTTGCTCTTATTGCCCAAGCTGGAGTGCAATGGTGCCATCTCTGCTCACTGCAACCTCCGCGTCCCGGGTTCAAGCGTTTCTCCTGTTTCAGCCTCCCAGTAGCTGGGATCATAGGTGCGCGCCACCACACCCAGCTGATTTTTGGTATTTTTAGTAGAAATGGGGTTTCACCATGTTAGCCAGGCTGGTCTCGAACTCCTGACCTCAGGTGATCCACCCACCTCAGCCTCTCAAAGTGCTGGGATTACGGGTGTGAGCCACCACGCCCGGCCATCAGGTGGAAATTTTTATCCCCTTTTCTAGATGAAGAAACTGAGGATCAGACAAATTATGTAGCTCGTTCGAAGTCATAAAGCTGGTAAATGGATCGGAGATTCAAATTTGAGTCCATATGACTTTTTCACCCCTGCTAATGCTATTAACCAACAAATTGGCAAAGGAGTTGTTTGGGGAGAATCTTTCTCACATGTTTTTGATTTGTGTGTGTGTGTGTGTGTGTAAAAAATTAAGAATTTCTTCCCAAAGCCCTTCACTTTAGGAAACCTTCTAATTGACTCCATGACTCAGTTCTCAGTCATGGAGTGATGGAATGATGTTTGGCAATGTCATGACAGTGTTACAAACTGCAGGCAGGGTGCGGTCACCCACTTGACCAAGCTTCATACCAGTGGGGATAATGCAGAGATCCTACAGAAAGCTGACCATCGGGCCCTTTGCCTTTGCTTTCAATCTTTTAAATCCAAAGAATAGTCACTTCCCAAGTTGATCCCATCTACCTGCCCCTCATGCCCACTGCCCTGACCTCCTTTTTGAGCTCTTTCACCCTGACCTCCAGTTTCTCTCCCCTGTGCTCTTTTGCCCATGCCCTTCTTGCTGGAATTTTCCAAACCAAAGTGTACCTATATAACATCATCTTCTGCTTAAAAACCTTCCATGGCTCCCAAACCTATGGGAAAATGTCAAAACCCGTCAGTGGATTCTACAAGGTCCTTCTCACTTGGCCTTTTGCCCAGCACCATCTTCAGATGTTTCCCTCTGTGCACCAGGTACAACAGGCTGGCTGGCCCTAAGGACACCACACACCCCTCTGCTCTCTAAGCCACTGCGGAATGTGCACCAGTCTCCAACTGGGTAGTACTTTTTCAGGCCTCTAAGCCTTAGTAGATAATCTTCCTTCTACCTGGAATGGCCTTCTCTCCAGGTCTGAATGCCAGCCTCCCTCAAGATCCAGCTCAAATGTCAGCTCTTCTGAGAAGAAATGCATTCTTCATGACCCATGGTGCAGGTGTGGACTGTGCTCCCATCACACTGAATTGGTGTCTGTCTTCCCCAGGAGGCCAGCAGCCCTCAACATCAGTGGCAGGATTCACTGGCATGTTGCACTCAGGCCTGAACTGTGTAGCAAGTAATTCACACTATTAATAGTAAAAGCACCAAAGTTTTCAAATGAGCTGCTTTTGTTATAAACTGGAATGGATTCAAGGTTATTCTTATAATAACGTCATTTTCACTCACTTGCATGTTTTCCTGAGTGGGTGAGAAAGGGGTGGGGTTGCAGCTAGCTTGCTAATTGTTCCAAATGTTAAAGAGAAAAGATTCAGAAAGGATGAACAGATCTCAAGATACATTAGTGGGCTGTGGATAATACGTGATGCATTAGAGGTGCTCTGTTCTCTGCATAGAGAATGCCTTTGTCTGTGTGTGTATGTGTGTGCACATGCTTGCGTTGGGGAGAGGAGTGTTTAAATGTTCATATGTTACAAAAAAAAATCCCCAGGCGAGAGCAGCAATTATTCACACCATACTGAACATTAACTATGGTTAAGATGGAATGATGTGGAAAATACTTGATGTACTGTTAAGAGGGGGAAAAAAGGCAAATATCAAACTATGTATACATTATAAGTACTGTACATAAAAAGTCTGTTCAAGTCTGGAAGGAAGGCAAGCTAAGAAACAATGAAGCTCTGACTTGTAAGATAGTACAAGGGTTGTGGTAACGTTTTTTAAATTTCATGGTTTGAGCATTATATCCATGTTATTATAGACTCAGCTTCTGGGGTCTACCATCACTTGGGCTGTGTGGTATATGGTCAGCAGTCCTAAGGCTGTTTTCAATCTGTCTAGCTTGATGTTCCTAGAGCTTCCTGGAGTAAGAGACCACCCCATCTGCAGCCAGTAGACCTGTGCACACACCCTCCTCAAAGAGAGAGTTGATACAAAATCTTCCATGCTGGCCATCCCTGTTTTAATCTGCCAAAAACCCAAGCATAAATCCTCTCAGCTGTCCCTTCCTTAATGATGCATCCTTTATTTTTTTATTTTTATTTTTCTTATTTATTTATTTATTTTGAGATTGAGTCTTGCTCTGTCACCAGGCTGGAGTGCAGTGGCGCAATCTCGGCTCACTGTAACCTCCACCTCCCAGGTTCAAGAGATTCTTCTGCCTCAGCCTCCCAAGTAGCTGGATTACACGCACCAGCCACCACCCCCAACTAATTTTTATATTCTCAGTAGAGATGGGGTTTCACCATGTTAGCCAGGATGATCTCGATCTCTTGACCTCCCTCTCCGCCTGCTTTGGCCTCCCAAAGTGCTGAGATTACAGGTTTGAGCCACCGCACCCTGCCTTTGCCTTAGCCCCTGACCTGCCAAGCTCTTACGACTGAGCCCTCTGGAATTGCTTGTTCCATAACCACGAAACCACCCCTAAATCTTCAACTTTTTCTCTGCTCCTTCCTGATACAACAGGCTGGCTTGCCCTAAGGACACCACGCACCCCTCTGCCCTCTACAGCCATAGATTGGAAGGTGTTGTCACAGTCCCCCTGGTTCCCAAATGCTGCATCCACAACATTGTTTCTGTACCCTTTGAGGATCATGCTGTTTTGCTGTCTTGTCCTCCATATTGCCATCATCTTCCTGCCCACCACCACCTTTATGCCACTGAAGACTGGAGCACCTGACTAATGGTATTCCTTTGCATCTGTTTCTTCCATTTCCTTCCCTGTGAAGCTCCTCCAAAAAACTGTCTCTCCTTGCTATCTCTATTTTTCATCCTCTCTCCTTCTCCCCTCAGCCACTTTGTGCAGGCTGCTGGTCCCACAGTCACCAAAACAGCTCCAGGTTAGGTCACTGATGACCTCCATGTCATCAAATTCAAGGGACATTTTTCTGGCCTCATATTCCTTGCCTTCTTAGCAGAGACTGCCAGTGTTGATCATTTACTCCTTCTGGAAACATTCTTCCCTTGACTTTAAAAATGAAATGTTCTCCTGGTGTCTTCCCTGGTTTTCCTGTATCCTTTACAGGCTTACACGTCTCATTTTCATCATCCAATACTGGTGTCCCTCCCTTTTCTTACTCTGTAATCTATTCCTAGGTGATCACGTCCTCACCCACAGCTTCAGATGTCTGTAGAGAACTTAGACGATTGTTATTTCCAGACTCAACCTCTTCTCTAAGTTCCAGGTGTGCAGATCCAATTTTTTATTTGATATTTTCATTTGGAAATCCCAAAGGCAGCTCAAACTCAACAGATCCCAAACCAAACCCACAATCTTTTATCACATACCTGCTCCTCTTTCAGAGTTCTCTGTCTTAGAGGGTGGTACCAATGTGCATCCAGGTGCACAAGCCAGAAATCTAAGAGCCATTGCTGTTGTCTCCTTTTTTGTACATCCTGTCTGCAATTTATCACCAATGGCTGTTTCTTTTACCTCCTAAAATTTTCTCAAGTTCACTGTTTCTCTTAATTTCTCTTGATCTCCAACAAGGAGAAGCCTTCGTCCAAGTCAACATTATTATTTTCAAGGACTATTGCTATCACTTCTCAACTGGGCCATCCTGTATCTAATGTGAGTCCCTTCAGTCCAGTCTTGAGAGAGCACCTTTGGTCATCTTTTTGAAGCAGCTATCTAATTATGTCATCCTCTGCTTAAAACCCATGATGACTCTTCATTTCTTTTAGGACAATGACAAAACCTTTAGTATTGCCTATAGGTTTCCTCTCACTTTTTCCCCCATGTCATTCTCTCCTCTCTAGTCACTCCAGCCTTCTATCCCTTCTTCATACTCCGCTATTTTCCCCTTGCCACAGGGCCTTTGCAGAGCACTTCCTTCTACCTGGAATATTCTTCATACCCCTGGTTTAGTCAACTTCTACTTATGTCTCACATATCATTGCAAGCATCACTTTCTTAGGGAAATCTTTCCTTATTTTCCTTAAATGGTCAAATTTATCTTTTATAAAGTTTTGTAACACTATGCATGAACTTCCTCATGGAACCAATAGCAATAGAAAATTACACTATAGTGTCATTATTTGAGTAGTGTTTCTTTCACTGACATTAGAGTCCCAGGGAGGTAGAAATCATGTATGATTTTGAATTAACATTGAGTCTCTAGCACAATTAGTACTTGAGCACCCAATTAAAAATAACAGCCTCCATCATTCTTTATTTTTTATAGTTGTATTCTTTTTTCTTTTTAATATTCTTTTATTCTTTTTTCATAGCAGTTATAATCACTTGCCATATATGTGTGTATGTATATGGCAATAATATATATGTATTTATTTCCTTTGTTATATTGAAAGCTCCGTGAGGGCAGAGAATTTGTCACTGATGTATTTTTTCCCAGCACCAAAAACAGCACCTGGTACTTGATGGTCATTTCATAAGTAGTTTTTGCATATGTAGCATTTAATAAATATTTGTTCAAAGAATAAATATATTTTGTGTAATAATAATAACAGCCACCTTCACCAGCAATATGATGGTATTTAATCAGCCCACCTAGCCTTATGCAGTTGTATGCCTATATTTGCCATAAACTTATTATGTAAAGTTATAATAATTACTACCAAATTTATCAAAATAACTACATTAATATACAAAATTCAACCTTTACTATACTCAGTAGTCAAGGTAATTTGTTTATCTGCTCATCTACCCTTAAAAATAATTTATGAATCCATTGCCCCAGAAGAGGAAAATCAAATAATGATGAACATCCAATCCATGATTGCAGTTAGATCTGTTAAGGAATTATTATCTGTCTCCTCCAGGGTGTGTTCTTTCGATCAGCACTGCTACATTTCCCTTCAAAGAGGTCTTACGAATATTCACTGCCACTGGTATGAATGGAAATGCTCATTTTCCTCAAAAAGGAAGGCAGGTTTGCAAATAAAATTGGCCATAGTAAGGATGGACTGAAGAGGGTGGAGGATGGACTAAGAGGTTGAAGGATGGTAGTTGGAAAGGCAGATGTCTAGGACTTGAAATCCTCGCAGGACTGCCTTTATGTCTTGTATTGCAATCAGGCAGGCAAAAGAGTGGCTTGGGATGATGCTCCCAGCTTCCCAGTTTCTCCAAATCCTTACCTCTGCGGCTTTCTTCTGTAATGGCCTAAGAAACCTAGGTTACTTGTGCCACCTGCTGCCCAGATTGTGGATGACTTGCTGACATCCATACATACCTCTTGGGATTTTTTTTGCTTGTTTGCTTCAAGCAATTTCTACCCTGCTCACTCCTTATCCATGACTTTCTGACTTTCTTGTTTTCTTTTTGTTGTTGTTGTTCTTTACAGAGATAATCAAGGTAAAGTGACTTTCTTCTCCTCTTGTCCTTGGAGCACACCTTCTGAGCTATGAATACACATGAAAGCGTGGTCTGGGAGGGTGCTTTGGAAAAACTGGGGCTCACAGCTTCCACATGCTGTTCTCATATCTGACCATGTTTTAACCTCTTGTTTCCTTTCAATGCACTAATGGCCCTGGGTAGGCCCTGCTGGAACAAAGATGAATGAGATGTGATTCTGCTCCCCAAGGAGCTCGTAGACTACTGGGAAGGGGGAGTGTTAGATACATAAAGAAATAATTAAAATTCAATGTTATGATAGAGAAAATACAGACATGGAGGGAGATGTAAAGTCCACTGATGGGAACCAGGAGGGTTTCGGAGAGGAGATGCTACTTACCTATGCTCTAAGGGATGGGCTGGGGTTCACAAGGTGGAAAGGAAGACTTGGCGTTTTAGGCAGGTGGAATGGCATTTGCAAAAGTAGGGGGGAAAACAGCCTATTCAGGGAGTAGTGAGAAGTAACTTGGTAACCAATGTTAACATTTTCTCATAGGTCCTTCCAGGCTTTCTGACATGCATTTTTCCTGTGTATATTTGTGAATGTGTGTGTGTGTGTGTGTGTGTGTGTGTGTGTGTGTGACTTGCCTTCATTTCACTAAACACTGTGTGTTAGAAATCTCTCCGTGTCAGTAAAGAAAAGCTCCTTCATTGTTTAAAACTTCTGCACAGTGTTCTATTGTGTTGACCCATTATAGCCCCTCTTTAATAGACCATTTAGGTGGTTTCCGGTTTTTCACCTCCTATGTGTATCTTCATGAACCAATGTCTAGAGAGGAAGTTGCTGAGTTAAACAGTATCTACATTTAAATATTGACTGCTACTACTTAACAACGTCCAAAAAGGCTTTACCAATGTATACTCTTCATGGAGTGGCTAAAGCATGTCATGAGCTAGTAAGTCTTTCACATTTTCCACTTTCTGCCTTAATCCATGTGCATAATTTTCCTCTTCCCTAAAATAATGATCCTGACAGCAATCCTACATGTATGGAATGAGTTGCCCCCATTTTACAGATGACAAAAAACGGAGGCTCAGAGGAGTTGGGTCGTATCCACAGTGCCCCAGGGAGTCAGAACCAGAACTAGAACTCGGGCCTTCAGAATCCTAAAGCTCTTTCTACTACGTTGCTAGGCAACACTTCTCCCTTTTGATTCTTGTGCCAATGCTACTTGTTGCCATGGTACTGCTGGGACAAGGAGCAATAAGTTGTAATTAAGCAGTGAGCTAGAATCTTTGCTCCTAGCAGAAAAGGTTTTGTTTTGCCCTTATGTGTGGGTGGACAGGAGACAAGGCCACCAGGGCTGCATTTGTGGTGCAGAGAGGGGCAGTTGGAAGAAGCCAGCTGATTATCATGTGGGTTTCACGTGAGGGCAGATGTTCCTCTTCACTTTGCCCATTTGAAACCATGTTTGCCCAGAAATGCTGGAATGGGGGTGCCATGTGGGGTCCCCACCTACACACTGGTTTGTCAAAAATCAGCATCTGACTTCAGTGTATGCCTTCTCAGTCTAGAAGAAATCGGGGCCTCATTGTTAAAAGCACCATTCTGGAATCAGACAGGCCTGGGTTCAAATGCTGGCTTTGCCACTTACAGCAATTTACCAACATTTTCTGATTCTCAATTTCCCTGTCTGAGTGGAGACAATCAGGGCGACCTCATAAGGTGTTCTGTGTATTGAGTGAGAAAATGGGGCTAATCACTTAGCCAAATGCCTGACATTAACTACTGTTTGTTAAGCGATCAGTGCATGTAGCCAATGCTAGCATTTTATTTTTACCATTCGCCCACCCGTTCTTCTTTGTATGCTTTGCAGTAATCAAAGGGTTTCCAAAACATCTTTAGTATTCCATCACTCAATGCTGAGTCGAGGGATTACGAAAGCTCATCATGTTTTTCTCTTTAGACAAGAACACTCAAAAACAGATTTTCAAAAGATTTGATGTAGTGAAGTTCTGCACCTCAGAAATGTGTGTTATCTGCCCCAGGAATGAGTCATCGGTAGTAGGAGGAAAAGTGAAACTGTTTTTCAAAGACGACACAATGGAAATTGCACAATTCAAATTACTGCAATTGCCTTTTCATCTGAATCCAAGGAAATGTTTTTTTTTTCTTTTTTTTCTTTTTAATTCATTCACTTGACTTTTTGAACACTTCTTATATGTCAGGCCCCATGCAAGAGGTGAAAAGATGAATAGAACATGGCCCCTGCCCAGAGAGCTCACAGTTTAGTAGCGGAAGAGGTATTTGAAATAACTACAGCAATGTGATAGCTGCTGTGGTGAGGTCTGTGATGGCATTGCGGGGACACTAGAGCAGGAAGTCCTTAACTCAGGGAGAGAGGGAAGTAGGAGGAGAGAGGAATATTGGGAAACACTTCACAGAGCTGGTATCAGCTGAGCTAAGTCTAAAAAGATAAAGGCAATCAGCAGGCAGAAGGCACTTGGGCAGAGAAAACGGTGGGAAAGCAGGAGAGAGCATGGAGCCTTCAGATCTGGGTGGGGGAAAAGGCTGAAGCAGCAAGCACCTGCACCCACAGGCCTGGCCCTGTGCTGCATAACTCACCTCTTCTAAAAGCACTCCCTGCTCCCTCCCATTCTTGCAGTGCTCACTGCTTTCCTCCCGCTCCTCAGATTTGTTCTGTCTCTGCTCTTACCTAGCCCCTCCTCCCCTGCATTCTTGCCCCGGGCTTCATCTTTCTTCCTGTCATACCTGAAACTCCAAACCCTTACCTTTTACATCCCTTGCAAAGATGTTCCACTGACCCTGGATGCTACAGCGGTAAATATTTCACTTGTCCTGGTCTTTTGTGCAACCCTCATCAGGCATAGAACCCAATTCTAGATTTGCAGCGATTAGAATATGAATCTCACCCCAAGGCAGTCAGGAGGAGCTGTCTCCATCGCAAACCGCACTGATTCCTTTATTCCTTCTCCTAGGTGTGTCCTGAGGACATGGCTCAGCTACTAGACTTTTTTTTGGTTTTTGTTTGTTTAATTGTTTGTCCTTTAGAGATGGGGTCTCTCTCTCTCACTCAGGATGGGGCAATCACAGCTTACTACAGCTTTAACCTCCTGGGCTCAAACATCCTCCCACCTCAGCCTCCCAAGCAACTAGACTTTTGATGTAGGAGAGGCCTCGTCATTTTCAAGTGAGGCAGAGCAGTACCATTTCCAGTCGATCACATGACCTGGGAGGTAAGGACCCAGGCAATCCAAGTATGATGGGGTTCCAGCTGTGCCTGAGGTGGGGAAGTGACTTAGTGTTTCCCCACCTCTGATTAGTGGGAGTGTGCCAAGGTGTCGTTCATTGTTTCTCCTGGGACAGAGAATCAGACAGCTACTACTCCACAGAGTTCTCCTTGCTGGCCCAGGCTCTTCTTTGGAATGAAATTATCTGCAATGTAGATGCAATTCCCGGAATAATTATAAACCAATCCACAGTGAACTGTCCCTGAAGACTGAGATGCCCAGGTGTTGTGAGTGGCTGCTGGTCTGACCATTTGGGTGCCTCTCTGAATAAATTTACCCTAGCAGGGCTAGGCTGCATGCATCATTTTACATATTGTTTACTATTGTGAAAACACATTTTTATATTCTGGCTTTTTACACTTAACAATACGTTAATGTATTTTTCCATCTTGTAGGCTTTGTACTTGTCATATTTAATTACTTCATATTTAGGTGAGTGAATTGATCATAATTTACTAATCTTTTGGCCCACAGCTGAATATTTAGGCAAGTTCTAATTATTTTGTTAGTGTGCTTAATACTTCGATGAGCATCTTTTTGTTTCTGTTGATTAATCTCCTCAGGATAAATTCCCATGAGTACAATTTCTAGTTCAGGAAGCCTAACCAACACTTCTGGAAAGCACCTCCGTTCTCATCTCACCTTACTGCTCTGGTTTTATGCTTGATTAGTTACTAAAATGGGATAGAAGGAAAAACGAAGTAAGCAGAGATTCTGGGGTTCTTCCAAAAGTCAGGCTCATTTAGATATGGGAGACTTGGGGCCACCAGATAGCTGTGTGAGGAGACATAGTACTAAGAGATCAGGGAGAAAGACAGACATCAGAATGACACAGAGATAACCACAGTCTCTGAATTAGTCAGAAGAGGCTAACGATGGCAACAAATAGCCCAAGCTTTAACTTCAAGGAATAAGTTTATTTCTTGCATAGGGATAGGTGGGCCAAGGGACCTTCATTCAGGCTATTTCATACTAAGACTTCCCCCTGCTCTGGGTCAGAGGGATCTTCTCCATGCAGATGGGGAAAGAGCAAGTATCGCATTGGGGAGATTTCATGGGTTAGGCCTGTTAGTGGTCTACATCCCTTCTGTGTAAATTCCACTGTCCAGAACCTAGTCATAAGTCCTCACTTAAATGCAGAGAAGGCTGGGAAGTATAATTTAGGTATGTGTCCAAGGTGGAAGAAGAGAACACAGATACTGGTGCATACAAGCAGTCTCTGCTGGAGTCTTTTTCAAAATTTAGCCAATCAAGCCTGAAAACAGGAGGAGCTGGGCAGTAAAGAGAAATGGAGCTTTGCTGCTCATACACACTTTGCATGCAAAGTAATGCAAATAGAATGTGCCTTTCCAAATTTTGGCAGTTTCAAGCAATAGCTGCAGTGTCACACAGTTCTTGGGACTTCTCCCCACTTCCCCCACCATCTGCACAGGAAGTGAAACACAAAGGGTCATTTTTTACTTTTGTGTGGATTTCTGGGCAGGCCAGACGCTGGCAATACTGCTTGCTAACCTTCACTGCTTCCCCCTCCCTCTCTACAGCTTGGTTCCTTCAGTTCTTAAGTTTGATCAGCTACTTCCAGCTCCAGATTTTGAGTCTTGATTTTCCAGGTTCCTGACCTCAGATCTTCTTTCTTTAGTTTTTGGATGTTTATTATGCACTAAATGTTGTGCTGAGAACTTTATATACGTAATGGGAGGAAAGAAAATATTGCTGCAGTTTGAGGTTGTTAGCCTAGTATGGTGACAGAAATTCACTAAGGGGGAAAAATTGACTAGGTGCAGTGTCTCATGCCTGTAATCCCTGCACTTTGGGAGGCTGAAGTGAGCCGATTGCTTGAGCTCAGGAGTTTGAGACCAGCCTGGGCAAAATGGTGAAACCTTGTCTCTACAAAAATTGCAAAAATTAGCCGGACATGGTGGCATGCACTTGTAGTGCCAGATACTCAGGAGGCTGAGGTGGGAGGATCTCTTAAGCCCAGGAGGAGGAGACTGCAGTGACCTGAGATTACACCATGGCACTCCAGCCTGGGTGACAGAGCCAGAATCTGTCCCTCCCCAGTCCTCACAAAAACAGTCATTTTTTAAAAGACACACCTTAATGGATGTGTTTGGCTATAAAAAATGAAGGTTTTCCTGAGCAGAGAGGGAGACAATGAATTGCTGTGTATGAGAGGGTGAAAAGAAAATAATAGTTTTGGAATTGGAGTTGTCTTCTACTGGGTCCTTGAGAAGGTACTGGTGACACAGTAAAGTAATGTTTTGAACCTGGCTATGCATTAAAGTTACTTGGGGGACTTTGATTTTTTAAGACTTAAAAAAATAAATTTTGAAAACAGAAATCTGGAAATTATACAAATCGTACATGCATAGTCTGATGGATTTTCACTCACTAAGTGTGCCTGTGTAATCATCCCTTGGGTAAGAAGGTAAATATCACTAGGACCCAGGTGTCCCCTCCCAGGTGCTGCCCTACTCCTTCAAGGCAACCATGACTCTGATTTCTAACACCACTGATAGTTCTGCCTGTTTTTGAACCATATGTAAATGTATTATTGTTCTTTTTGTTAGACTTCTCTTTTTTCACATTATTGTTGTGAGATTCAACCATGTTGATACAGGTAGCAGGAATTTGGTCACTTTCATTGCACATCATTGATGGACATTTGTGTTGTTTCCAGTGTTTGGCTATTTTTAACACTGCTGTTATAAACATTCTTTAAAATTATTTTTTACTGTGGTAAAATATATATAACATAACATTTTCTATTTTAATCATTTTGAGTATATAATCTAATGCCATTAGTTACACTCATTATCTACTATCTACTTGCAGAACAGTCTTTTTTTGTAGCAATTTTATTGAGATTTAATTCACCATTATATAATTCATTTATTTAAAGTCTAAAACTCAATGACTTTTAGAATATTCACAGAGTTGTGCAACCATCACCACAATCAATTTTGGAACTTTTTAAAATCAACCCAAATAGTATAGAAACCCTATATTCATTATCCGTCACTCTTCATTTCTACCCACCAGGACCTCCCAGCCCTAGGCAACTGCTAAACTGCTTTCTGTTTCTACAAATTTGCCTATTCTAGACATTTCATGTAAATAGAATCATTCATTATTAGGTCTTTTGTGACTGGCTTCTTTCACTTAGCATAACATTTTCAAGGTTCATTCATGTTTAAGCATATGTCAGTACTTCAATCCTTTTTATTGCTGAAATGTAGTCCATTATACGGCTGGATATACTACATTTTATTTATCCATTCATCATTTGATAGACATCTGAGTAGTATCCCAGCTTTGGCTATTATGAATAATGCTGCTATAAAACTTTATGTGAAAATGTTTCTGTGAATATGTTTTCATTTCTCACTCTCTTTTTTTGTTAGACACGGGTCTCACTCTATTGCCCAGGCTGGAGTACAGTAGTGTGATCATAGCTCACTGAAGCCTCTAATACCTGGGCTCAAACAATCCTCTTGCCTCAGCCTCCTAAGCAGCTGGGACTGCAGATGTATACCACTGCACTTGGCTAATTTTTTTTTTTTTTTTTTTGTAGAGACAGGGTCTCACTATGTTGCTTAGGCTGGTCTCAAACTCCTGACCTCAAGTGATCCTCTTGCCTTGTGCTCACAAAGTGCTGGGAGTACAAGCATAAGCCACCACACTTGGCCTGTTTTCATTTCTCTTGGAGATATACCCCTAGCAGTAAAATTGCTGGGTCATATGGTAACTCTGTGTTCAACATTTTCAGAAATCACCAGACTGTTTTCCAAAATGGCTTCATCATTTTATGATATCATCAGTGGCGTATGAAGGTTCCAATTCCTTCACAGCCTTGTTAACATTCATTATTGTTGTCTTTTTTTGAAACAATTTAATTGACCAATAATAATTGTATGTATTGTTTTTAGCCATCATCATAAGTGTAAAGTAATGTCTCATAGTAGTTTTTATTTGCATTTCTTTGATGGCTAATGATGTTGAGCATGTTTTCATGTGCTTATTGGTCATTTGCATATCTTCTTTGGAGAAATGTCTGTTAAAATCCTTTGCCCATTTTTGAAATTGAGTGGTTTTTAAAAAAATATTTTAGATATTAATCACTTACCAGATATATGATTTGCAAATATTTTCTCCCATTTTGTGAATTATAATTTCATTTTCTTGATATTATCATTTGAAGCACGAACTTATTTATTTATTTATAAATTTTACATAGTTTTTCTTCTAATCTTTTTAAAAATAATTTCAACTTTTATTTTAGATTTGGGGGCACATGTGCAGGTTTGTTACCTGGGTATATTGTGTAATGCTGAGGTCTGGGGGTACAACTGATCCATCACCCAGGTACTGAGCATAGTATTCAATAGTTAGTTTTTCAACCTTTGCGCCTTGCCTCCCACCTCCCGGAGTCGTCCCCAGTATCTATTGTTGCCATCTTTAAGGGCATGAGTATCCAATATTTAGTTGCCACTTATAAATGAGAACATGAAGTATTTGGTTTTCTGTTCCTGCATTAATTTGCTTAGAATAATGACTCCAGCTGCATCCATATTGCTGCAAAAGACATGATTTTATTATTTTGTAGTGGCTGCATAATATTCCATGGTGTATATGTACCACATTTTTTTTTTTATCCAATCCACCATTGATGGGAGTGTAGGTTGATTCCATGTCTTTGCTATTGTTAATAGTGCTGTGATGAACATACAAGTGGAGGTGTCTTTTTGGTAGAATGATTTATTTTCCTTTGGGTATATACTCAGTAGTGGGATTGCTGGGTGAAATATTAGTTCTATTTGAAGTTCTTTGAGAAATCTCCAGACTTTTTTCCACAGTGGCTGAACTAATTTGCATTCATACCAACAGTGTGCAAGCATTCTCTTTTCTCTGTAGCCTTGCCATTACCTGTTGTTTCTGACTTTTTAGTAATAGTCATTCTGACAGGTTTGAGTAAGTTTCTCATTGTACTGTTGATTTGCATTTTTTTGATGATTAGTAATGTTAAACATTTTTCCATATTTTTTTTGGCCATTTGTATATCTTCTTTTGAAAAATGTCTGTTTATATATTTTGCCCATTTTAAAAATGTTCGCTTTTTTCAGTTAAGTTTCTTATAGATTCTGGATATTAGACCTTCGTCAGGTGCACATTATGTGAATATTTTCTTCTATTCTGTATGCTGTCTCTTAATTCTATTGATAGCTCTTTTGCTGCGCAAAAGTTCTTTAGTTTAATTAAGTCTCACTTGTCAATTTTTGTTTTTGTTACAATTGCTATTGAGGGCTTAGTCATAAATTCTTTCTCAAGGCCAGTGTCCAGAAAGGTGTTTCCTGGGTTTTCTTCTAGAATTCCTATATTTTGAGGTCTTGCATTTAAATCTAATTCATCCTGAGTTAATTTTTTATATGGTGAAAGGTAAGAATCCAGTTTCATTCTTTTGCATATGGCTAGCAGATTATCCCAGCACCTTTTAGGGAATCCTTATTTTTGTTGACTTCGTCAAATATTGGATGGCTGTAGGTGTGCAGCTTTATTTCTGATTCTCTATTCTGTTTCATTGGTCTATGCATCTGTTTTTGTACCAGTACCATGCTGTTTTGTTTACTGTAGCCTTATAGTATAGTTTGAAGGCTGTACTATAGTCAGGTAATGTCGTGCCTTTGGCTTTGTTCTTTTTGCTTAGGTGCTTTGGCTATTTGGGCACATTTTTGGTTCCATATGAATTTTAGAATAGTTTTTCTCTATTAATAGTCTTGTGAAAAATGATGTTAGTAGTTCACAAGAATAGCACTGAATCTGTAGATTGCTTTGGGCAGTATGGTCATTTTAACCATATTGAGTCTTCTAATCCATGAGCATAGAATGTTTTTCTGTTTGTGTCATCTATGATTTATCTCCATAGTGTTTTGTAGTTCTCAGATCATTCACCTCCTTTATTAGACGTAATCCTAAGTATTTTATTGCTTTTTGTGGCTACTGTAAGTGGGATTTTATCATTGATTTGGCTCTCAGCATGAGCATTATTGATGTATAGAAAAGTTACTTATTTTTGTACATTAATTTAGTATCCTGAACTTTACTGAAGTCATTTATCAGTTCCAGGAGCCTTTTGGTGGAGATTTAGGGCTTTCTAATTGTGGAATCATATCGTCAGTGAAGAGAGATAGTTAGACTTCTTCTTTTCCTATTTGAATACCATTTATTTATTTATTTATTTATTTATTGACAGAGCATTGCTCTGTTGCCCAGGCTGGAGTGCAGTAGCACAATCTCGGCTCATTGCAACCTTTGCCTCTGGGGTTCAAGCGATTCTCCTGCCTCAGCCTCCCAAGTAGCTGGAACTACAGGCACATGCCACCATGCCTGGCTAATTTTTAGTAGAATGGGGTTTCGCCATGTTGGTCAGGCTGGTCTTGAACTCCTGACCTCAGGTGATCTGCCCACCTCGGCCTCCCAAAACGCTGGGATTACAGGCATGAGTCACCATGCCCCGCCTATTTCTTTCTCCTGCTGATTTGGTTTGGATCTGTGTCCCCACCAAATCTCATGTGCAATTGTAATCCTCAATGTTGGAGGTGGGACTTGGTGGCAGGGGATTGGTTCATGGGGGTGGATCCTTCATGAATGGTTTAGCACTATCCCTTTGGTGCTGTCTTTTGATAGAGTTCTCACAAGATCTGATTGTTTAAAAGTGTCTACCATCTCTCTCTCTCTTGGTCCTGCTCCTGCCATATAAGATACTTGCTCCCATTTTGCCTTCTGCTCTGAGTAGAAGCTCTCTGAGGCCTCCCCAGAAGCAGATGATACCATGCTTCCTATACAGCCTGTGGAACCATGAGCCAGTTAAACCTCTGTTCTTTATGTATTACCCAGTCTCAGGTATTTCTTTATAGCAATGTGAGAATGGACTAATACATCTGCCTAATTGCTCTGGCTAGGACCTACAGTACTCTGTTGAATGGGAGTAGTGAGAATGGGCTTCCTTTCTTCTTACGGTTTCCAAATACGTTTTCATTTGCCTATCAGTATGATTCTGGCTGTGGGTTTATCATAAATGGCTCTTATTATTTTAAGGTATTTTCCTTTGATGCCTAGTTTGTTGAGTGTTTTTATTGTGAAGGGATGTTGGATTATATCAAAAGCTTTTCCCACATCTATTAAGATGATCATATGTTTTTTGTTTTTAATTCTGTTTATGTGGTTAACTGCATTTGTTGATTTGCATATGTTGAACCAACCTTGCGTCCCAGGAATGAAGCCTAGTTAGGCAGGGTGAATTAACTTTTTGATGTGCTGATGAGTTTGGTTGAGGATTTTCGTAAAGATTTTTGCATCCATATTCATTGAAGATATTGACCTACAGTTTTTCCTTTTTTCATTTTTTTTTTTTTGTTTTTTGGGCGGTTTTTGATATCAGGGTGATCCTGGCTTCATAGAATGAGTTAGAAAAAGAGTCCTTATCCTGGATGTTTTGGAATAGTTTCAGCATTGGTAACAGCTCTTCTTTGTGTGTCTGGTAGAATTCAGCTATAAATCCGTCTACACTGGGGCTCTTTCTACTTGGTAGGTTTTTTGTTTTTTTTAAATTACAGATTCGATTTCAGAACTTGATATTGGTCTCTTCAGGGGTTTTGACTTCTACCTGATTCAATCTTGGGAGATTGTGTTTTGCCAGGAATGTATCCATTTCTTCTAGATATTTTAGTATGCTTAGAGGTGTTCATAATAGTCTCTGAGGATCTTTTGTATTTCTGTGAGATTGGTTGTAATGTCACCTTTGTCATTTCTGATTGTGCTTATTTGGATCTTCTCTGTTTTTTATTATTCTAGCTAACAATCTATTAATGTTTATCCTTTCAAAGAATCAACTTTTGGTTTTGTTGATTATTTGTATGGGCCTGGAGGTCTCAATTTCATTCAGTCTTGCTCTGATTGTAGATATTTCTTTTTCTCTGCTAGCTTTTGGGTTAGTTTGTTCTTATTTTTCTAGTACCTCTAAGTGTGATGTTAGATTGTTAATTTGAGATCTTTCTCTTTTAATGTAGGTGTTTAGCACTCTAAACTTTCCACGTAACACTGCTTTTGCCACATACCAGAGATTTTGGTATGTTGTGTCTTTGTTTTCATTTATTGCAAAAAATGTTTTCATTTCTGCCTTAATTTTGTTGTTTACCCAAAAGGCATTCAGCAACAAGTTGTTTAATTTCCATGTAATTTTGTGGTCTTGAAGAGATCTTCTTGCTGTTGACTTCTATTTTTATTCCACTGTGGTCTGAGAGTAAGGTTGGTATAATTTTAATTTTTTTTTGAATTTATCGAGATTTGCTTTATGGCCAAGCATGTAGTCAATCTTGGAGTATGTTCCACGTGCAGATACGAAGAATGTATATTCTGTGGTTGGTGGGTGGAATATTCTATAGATGTCTATCAGGTCCAATTGGTTGAGTGTCAAATTTGAGTCCAGATTTTATTTGTTAGTTTTCTGCCTCAATGATCTAACACAGTCAGTGAGGTGTTGATGCCTACCACTATTATTATGTGACTCTCTAAGTCTTTTCATAGGTCCACAAGTACTTGTTTTATGAATCTGGGTGCTCCAATGTTGGGTGCATATATATTTAGTATTAAATGAATTAATTTATTCATTAAATTAAACCTTTTATCATTATGTAATGCTCTTCTTAGTCCTTTTTTTTACTGTTGTTGGTTTGCAGTCTGTTTTATCTGATGTAAGAATAGAAACCCCTGATCTTTTTGGTTTTTCATTTGTGTGACAAATCTTTCTCCAACCGTTTACTTTGAGCCTATGTGTATCTTTACATGTGAAATGAGTCTCCTCAGTAGAGCAGACAGATGGATCTTGTTTTCTAAATTCAACTTGCCACTCTGTGCCTTTTAAGTGGGGGTGTTCAGAGCATCTACATTCAAGGTTAATATTGATATGCAGGGTTTTGATCCTATCATCAAGTTGTTAAGTGGTTACTTTGTAGTTCATATTATGTGGTTGCTTTATAGGATCTGTGGGCTATGTACTTAACTGTGTTTTTTTGATAGCAGGTATCCTTCTTTCATTTCCATGGTTAGAACTCCCTTAAGGATCTTTTTGTAAGGTTGGTCTAGTGGTAACAGATTTCCTTAGTGCATGCTTGCCTGGAAAATACTTTATTTTTCCTTTGCTTATAAAGCTTAGTTTGGCAGGATATAAAATTCTTGTTTGAAATTTCTTTTCTTTAAGAATGCTGAAAACCAACCCAGTTAAACAAAATATAAGAAAAAATAATTTAGGAAATGAGCAAAAGTCTTCAAGAAATATGCGATTAGAATTAGAAGAATTTCAAGCTCTGAAATTCTTTTCTTCTGCTTGGTCCAGTCCATTAATAAAGCTTTCAACTGTATTTTGAAATTCCTTAAGTGAGTTTTTCAATTCCAGTAGCTCTGATTGATTTCTTTTTAAGATTTCTATCTCCTCTTTCATTTCCTGGATTGATTTAGAAGTTTCTTTGTGTTGATTTTCAACCTCGTCTTGGAACTCATTAAGCTTCCTTGCAATCCATGTTTTGAATTCTTTATCTGTCATTTCTTAGTTTCCCTTTTGGTTAGGAACTATTGCTGGAGAGCTAGTGTGACCCTTTGGTGGTGTCACTGCATTTAGATTTTTCATGGTGCCAGAATTCTAGTTTCTTCTCATTTGGAGATGTTGGCACTTCAAATTTCTGTAATTATTTTTATGTGGGTAGAGTTTTTTCCTTTTCCTTCCTCTCTCTCTAATATTATTGTCTTTTTCTTCTTTCCCTTTCTCCTCCTCCCTAGGGAGTGTAAGTATAGAGATTTCTAGGTAGAGTATTTTGGTTTTGCTTCTCTAGCTGTATGCACCTCTGTTGGCAGGCTTTATATTGGGCTGTGCATTTTGGCCTACAAGCCAGTAGATGGTTCTTATGGGTGAGTGCCAGCTGTGACTAATGCAGCTGGGTATATATTTGATCTTTTTTTTACTGGGAGAAGCTCTTTGTTGCCTCAGGCAATGGGCTGATGGAATGCACAGTGGTTTGAAGTTCTTGCTCAGTCCTGGGAGGGTTGGGGGAAAAATAGGGAGGCCTGAGCCAGGTAGGCCTGCCTATTAGGTTCCCTGACGGCAGACACAAGGACTAGCACTCAGGGAGAATCCAGTAAGTGGCCACCAAGCACTCAGAGGTGTGCCTAGGTGTGGAGTTGAGAGTCCTCCTGGGCCCCACATTCTCTGCATGAGGAGGGGAGGTGGCCTAAACCCCTGAACGATCTGCCTGGGTGTGGAGCAGAGAAGACCCCACTGCACCACAGCCTATGTCCATGAAGACTGGAGTGGCTCAGGCCACTCGTCCAAGGAAGCAGGTGCTCTGAATACCTGGAAATCTGCCTAGGCATGGAGCAGAGAGGGCCCTGCTACAGTGTGATCTCAGGGGAGCATACTGGGGCACCCAGCAATGATACATGCAGACCAGTTCCAGGTTGTCAAGCTGGTCCTGGCTGCAAGTATCGTCATCAGGAGAAACTGCAACAGTAGCAGCTTTCCTCCCACCACAGGCCTGCATCAGGGGAGAGCACAATTACAGTGCCTACTACTGAGGCGCTTTCCACTGTTCTGACTGTGGAGGCCCTTATCCTGCTCCAGTCTAGCCTGAGACTAAAATGCTTGCATGGCCATGCTGCTGGGTCACCAAAGAATGGCTGACTTTCTATGTGCCTGGATTAAAAATGGTGTGCTGCTCTTGGTTCTGGGTCTGCGAAAATGCCTGCAACTTTTCCCTGTATCTTTCCCTCTCAGTGCCTCCAAGCCACTCCTCAAGTTAGCTCCAGAGCTTGAGACAAACGAATTGTTCTCTCCGGGTTTGGGTTGCTCAGATCCCCAGTGGAAAGGTGAGTCACAGAGGGAGGTTCTCTGCCTTTCTCATGTACTGGGAATTCACTCACTTTTGTCATCCAGATACCATCCATGATGGGTGCCATTTGCTTACATTCTTCTTCCCGGAATCTAGAGTATCCTTCACAATTCTGGTGGATTCTCATTTTCCTTCTTGAATTAAAGCTCACAGAGTCCATCTTTGTGCATTATCTTGCTATTTCCAAATGGCTGAGGCATGCTGAAAGCCTCTAATTTACCAGTTTTTTGGGGGGGAGGGAGGGGGAAAGAAGCACTAAAATTTTAAATGTTGATAAAGTACAATTTATCTTTTTTCTTTCATTGTTTGTGCTTTAGGTGTCATATGTAAGGAACCATTGCTTACTCCAAGGTTACAGAGATTTATGCTTGCATTTTCTTCTAAAAATTTATACTTTTAGCTCTTACATAGAGATCTTCGACCTATTTTTTATGAACATTCTTGTATGTGATTTTTAGTTAATATATGTCCACATTTCTGTTGGGTATATGTGTAAGAGTGAAATTGCTGGGACATAGGTGTTTTGAATGTTCAGCTACATTAGAGCTTGCAAAATAGTTATGATAGTGTTTGTACCAATTTATAGCCTAACCCACAGCATATGAGAGTTTTCTGTCCTTGCCAACACTTGATATGCTGCTAGTCTTTTTGATTTTAGCCATTCTGAGGATGTTTACTTGTATTATATTATGGTTTTTCTAATGCATTCCTTTAATGACTAATGAAGTTCAAAATATTTTCCTATGCCTATTTGCCATTTGTATACTGCTTTTGGGAAGTACTTATTCAAGTGTTTTGCTTATGTTTTTCTTACTGTAAGTGTTCTATCTCAGTTATGTGATGCTGCATAACAAAATACTCCAAAACTAAGTGGTAATGGTTTAGTAACAATTAATAACAAAGACAAAGCATTGATAAAGCAATTTATCAATTTTCGTGTAATTTTGTGAGTTGAATGGTGATTGCTCAGCTTGTTTTGCCTGAGTTAACTCATCTGGTTGCATTTGATTTAAAGGTTCACTGATGGAGAACTAGACTCTGTCTCTGTATGAGAGGAAAGGCAACATCACATTACAAAAGGCCTGCATACTGGGATAGGAGTTTGTGACCATTAAACAATTAACCACACCTTCTCCAACTCTGTGGCTTGCCTTTTCTCCCTGCTAATAAGGTTTTTGATAAATAAAAATTCTTAATTTTAAGGTAGTCCATCTATTAATCTTTTCCTTTATGGTTAGTACATTTCATGTACCATTTAAGAATACAAAACCATTAATTATTTTTAAAAACTTGCTGGCTGAGTGTGGTGGCTCATGCCTGTAATCCCAGCACTTTGGGAGGCCAAGGTGGGCAGATCATGAGGTCAGGAGTTCGAGACCATCCTGGACAACATAGTGAAATCCCTCCTCTATTAAAAATACAAAAATAGCCGGGCGCGGTGGGGCGTGCCTGTAGTTCCAGCTACTCAGGAGACTGAGGCAGGAGAATTGCTTGAACCCAGGAAGCGGAGGTTGCAGTGAGCGAGCACCACTGTACTCCAGATTGGGCAACAGAGTGAGACTTCATCTCCAAAAAAAAAAAAAAAATGCCTATTCCAAGGTCATAACGATATCCTGTGTTATCTTCTTGAAGGTTTTGCGTTTAGATTTAAAATCTACCTTTTTAAATTTTTATTTATTTATTTTTTTGTACATGATATGTGGTAGGAATCAATTTACTTGCTTTTCAGTATTGGGATACAAACAATAACATGATTTATTGAAAAGACAATCCTTTCTCCACTACACTTTGTCACAGACATGTTTGCAGGTCTGTTTCTGAAATCTCTGTTTTGCTCTATTGGTGTATTTCCATATTCTTGAGCCAATACCACATTGAATGCTGCGGCTTTATAAAGCAGTCTTGAAATCTGGGTGAGTAGGTCAATTTTTTTTTTTTTTTAAGATATCCTTGACTCTTCTTGGTTCTTTGCATTTCAGATACATTTTTGAATCAGTAAATTTCAAATTTTATGTTGCTTAGATTTTGACTAGTGTTGTACTGTTTGTATAGAGCAATTTGAGGGAATTAACACATTATAATATTGTATCTTTTATGCCATGGACTTGGTTTATTCCTCCACTTATTTAGGCTTCTTTAATTTCTTGCAATATGGTTTTGTAGTTTTATGTGCATAAGTATCACACATCTTTATTAAGTTTATTTCTGGTTGCTTAGATTTTTTTTGTTATAATCATTTAAAAATTTAATTTTCCATTTGCTCCTCATATGGGTAACTACAATGGAATTTTTAAAACATTGGCTATGTTTTTCTATTAATAAGTTGGCACCACACCACCTTCCATTTCCCCTCACCTGTATAGTTCTGGATGCCAATGAAAGGAAGTTGCACTTGCTTTGGAAGGTAGAAATAAAGAGTAAGACATTATCTTTTAGAGGCACTGGCAGCCAAACATATTGGTCCACAGTTCACAGTTGCTTCAGGAAATTTTTTGACAACTCATTTCATTAATGCAGACTAAAGCAGTTGGTGCAAACTTCTCAGAGATTTGACACCTTTCAGTAATGTCTCAGAGATTTAGCACCTTTCAGAAAGGTCTTTCAATAAGCATCTGCCTGCTTTGATGCCTTAGGCTGTAATCTTGGTGCCACGTTCTGGTCTTTGGTTGCAGCCCTTCTGATCTATGACAACAACTTCTCTAACTTTTATTCCTCCAGCTCCTCAAAGAGTGAGCAAGCTCCTAAATATATATTACCTCTTTGTACTCAGAGTGCACGTAGTGGCTTATGTTTTCAATACTGAACGCTAACTTCTCTACTGATCCAGCAATGTTGCCAAATTAACTTATGAATTCTAATAGGTTGCCTGTAGGGAGATTCTGTTTTTCCTACACAGTTATGTTGTCTGCATAGAATGACTGTTTTATTTCCTTTCCTATCCTTATACGTTTTATTTCTCTCTCTCTCTTTTTTTTTTTTTTTTTTTTTTCCTTATTGCACTGGTTAGTACTTCCAGTACAATTTTGAATAGAAGTTGCATGCTAGACTTGTTCTAAATTTCAGGGGAGAAGATTTAAACATTTTACTCCTAAGTATGGTGTTTCCTATACGTTGTTTTATAGATATCCTTTTTTTCAGATTAAGGGAGATACCTTCTATTCTTAGTTTGCTAAGAATGAATGTTGAATTTTATGAAATGCTTTTTCTGAATGTAATTATGCATATATTAAGATAACATTATTTTTCTCTTTTATTGTTAGTTGGCTGAATAACATTGATTGATTTCAAGTGTTAAATAACCTTGTAAACACAACTTGATTTTGATGTATTATCTTCTGAATTCAACTTGCTAATCTTTTCTTTAGAAATTTTACATTGATGTTTATGAAAGATATTGGCATGTAATTTATTTCTTGTTATTTTTCTACTTACATTTTAGTATCAAGATTATGCCAATCTCATGAAAGAGGCTGAAAAATGTTTCCTCTGCCTCTATTTTCTGAAAAGTTTATATGAAGATTGACTATTTTTTCTATAAAGGTGAAACTCTCTGTGCTGGAGTTCTGTTGACAGGGAAATTTTTAATTACTGACTTAATTTGTAAAAAGATATAGGATTATTTTAATTTTCTTTTTTATTGCTGCTTTTGAAAGGCTAGATGCAAGATCAATAGAGAAGTCAGGATTTGATATAGAGAACAGAGCCATTATGTGCACTCTAAGTACACATAAACAAAGTTCTCTAGGACTTTATTTAGTTTATCTAAAATTTTCAAATTTAGAAACAAAGTTGTTTATAGTATGTATTTATTTTTATAATGCCTCTAGGATCTAAAATAATCTACCAGTTTTTAAATGTATGGTATTGGCAAGTAATGTCTTCCTTTTTAAAAAATCACTCTTGCTAGAGGTATATCAATTTAATTATTCTTTCAAAGAACAGATTTCTGCCTTTGTTGGCTTTCTCTGTGAAATATTTGTTTTTCTATTTGATCGATATCTGTTTTTATTTTATTTCTTCCCTTCCTTGGTGATCTTAATTTAAGTTTAATTTGAGTTCATTGAGCTTTACTAAGTTTATTATTTCTTTTTCCTTTCTTTTTCTTTTTTACAGACAGAATCTCACTCTGTCATTCAGACTGGAGTACAATGGTGTGATCATAGCTCACGATAGCCTCTAACTCCTGGGCTTAAGCAATCCTCCAGCCTCAGCCTCTTTAGTAGCTGGGACCAGAGGTGCATGCCACCATGACTGGCTAATTTTTAATTTTTTTTTGTAGAGATAGGGTCTTGCCATGTTGCCCAGGCTGGTCTTGAACCCCTGGCCTCAAGTGATCCTCCTACCTTGGTTTCCCAAAGTGCTAGGATTATAAGTGTGAGACACTGCTTATGACCTGAGCTTCATTGAGTTTAATTTGCCACTCTTGTAACTATTTGAGATTAATTTTTTAAATTTATTTAAAAGGGAAGCAGAACATAAAAGTTTGGAAAATTTGCAGTGTGGCCCTGTGTTAGAGAAAGAATCCAAGCAGGATATGGAGCAACCACTTGCTAGAAAGTTTGCCATGACTGAAAGAGAGCCAAGTGTTAATATCCAATGGGAAAAAGGTCTCAAACGCATTTCAGAGATCTTTGAGGCAGCCCCTCCTATCACAAGCCCAGAGGCCTGGGAGGAAAGAATGCTTTTGTGGTCTAAGTCCAGGGGCCTTGCTACCCTGCACAGCCTTGGGACACTGTTCTCCACATCCTTGATGTTTCAGCTCCAGCCATTGCTCAGAGTGGCCAAGGTATAACCTAGGCTGCTGCTCCAAAAAGTGCAAACCATAAGTCATGGTGGCTTATATGTGGTGTTAAGCCTGCAGGTGTGCTGAATGTAGCAGTGAAGAAGGCTTGGCAGCTTCCACCTAGATTTCAGAGAATATATGGGAAAGACTGCTGCAGGGGTGGAGCCCCCACGGGGATACTCTACCAGGGCAATGCAGAGAAGAAAGGTGGGATTGGAGTCCCTACACAGAGTTCCTACTAGAACACTACCTACTGGAACTGTGGAAAGGGGGCTGCTGCCCTCCAGATCTGAGAATGGTGGGACCACCAGCAGCTTGCAACCTTAGCATGGAAAAATTACAGGCACTAAACTTCAACCTGTAAAAGCAACCAAAGGCCTTCACCCTGCAAATCCGCAGAGGCAAACCTGCCCAAGGCCTTGGGAGCCCACCTCTTGCACCAGTATGCCTAGAATGTGGGCTGTTGGATCAAAGGACATTATTTTGGAGCTTTAAGATTTAATGATTGCCCCACTGGGTTTCAGGCTCACAGGGGCCCTTTTGCCCCTTTGGTTTGGCCTATTTTTTTCCTTTTTGAATGGGAATGTTTACCCAATGCCTGTACCACCATTGTATCTGGGAAGTAAACAACTTGTTTTTGACCTTGTATGCTATTAGATGGAAGGAACATGCCTTGAGTTTCAAATGAGACTTTGAAATATTTGAGGTGATGCTTAAATGAGTTGAGACTTTCAGGAAATATTGGGAAGGGATGAGTGTATTTTGCAACATGAGGACATAAGATTTAGGGAGCAGGGATAGAATGATATGGTTTGGATGTTTGTCCCCTCCAAATCCCGTGCTGAAATGTGATCTCCAAGGTTGGAGGTGGGGGCCTGGTGGGAGTCGTTTTTGTCATGGGGGGTGGATCTCTCATGAAAGTCTTGGTGTCCTCACAGTAGCAAGTGAGCTCTCACTCTGAGTTCACATGTGATCTGGTTGTTTAAAAAAGTGTGGCACCTTCTCCTCTTTCTCCCTTGCTCCCTCTCTTACCATGTGACGTGCCTACTCTTGTTTTGTCATCCACATGATTGTAAGCTCTCTGAGGCCTCACCAGAAGCTGAATGGATGCTGGTGCCATGCTTTCTTCACAGCCAGGAGCACAGTGAGCCAATTAAACTTCTTTCCTTTGTAAATTACTCAGTCTCAGGCATTCGTTTAAAGCAACACAAATAGACTAACACACCCACTTAAAGAAAGCCAGTTTCCCATCATAGTGTTTATGCTTCCATCCCTAGACCAAGGACCAAAACCTCACATTTGTGTGATTTTTTATTTAACAAACATTGCTTCCAAGTCTATTATGTGCCAGGAGATGTTCTAAATGCTGGGGACTCAACAGTGAACAAAACAAAGTCCCTGCCTTCATAGAACATTCTATAGAGAACACAAACAGACACATTTATAATATAATATCAGCTAGTTACACATGCTACAAAGAAAAATAAATCAGAATAAAGGATACAGAACAATGACTATGTTCTAGCCCTTCACTACAAGACCAGGCCAGTAATGTAAATGAGTGAAGTGAATAAGGAATAAGACAAAAGGGATTTGTGAGGATGTGGCAAACCAGAAACTGCATGCCCTGTCTAAGGGAAAGAGCTACTATTCAGCACAGCTCTTTATGAGAAAGTGGAGCCAATGTTCCCAAAGCTTCTAGTCATAGTATATAAGAGAAACAAGCCATCTAGATTTTATGTAAAATCTTCTAGCTTTTAAATGTTGGAAAATAGTTAAAAAAATTGTTTAACCCTCTGTAGCTCTAACATTCCTCTGTCTGAGAAGATATTTGGTCATGGCCATCAGTTTGTAATGTTTCTGGACCAGTGGTTCCCAATCTTGTTTGCACATTAGACTAGCTGGGGAGCCTTTTAAAAATACCAATGCTTGGGCTCCACTCCAGACCAACTAAGTCAGAATACATGGGCATGGGGCTCAAATATTTTTAAAAAATTTAATCTCCCCAGGTTACTTCTGCTTCTGATTATGACTCACCACTTGTATCAGAACTTATTTCCCAAAACAACTTAAGAACTGATTTTTTAAAAAATATCTATTTGAAGAAATCAGAGAGATAAGCTACAAAGGCAGCCAAGATTTTGAAGACTAAAATGTCTAAGTAAAGTGCTGTAAAGTGAGCTTGATATTTCCCACTTGAATAATTTGCTCATTTGTAAGCAGTGAATGATCACGATGCTGAGAAATCTGGGGTAAGGGTCTGAGAAGCTGAGTAACGCTCTCAGATATCTGAGGATTCTGGAAAGATACACATTAGAGTTCAAAAGAAACCAACCTAAAAAAGAAAGAAAGAATGAATGAAAGGAAGCCTGGAAATACATCAAACATTTAGCTGAGATGCCAGAAATTACCATAACTCAAGACTTATGGCTAATAGAAAACTGACAAGCCATGCCCCTACTCAAACTTACTTGCCAGAAGTAAACTTTAATTCTCTCTGAAGAAAGTGAGGGTAATTGGGAGCCTGAAATTATCTGGAAGGCTTTTAATACATAATGTCTACCATTTAAGCAGAAAATTTCAGGCATGTTAGAAAAGAATACCAAACTACTTCAAATCAAGAAAAAATATAGACAACAGAAACAGACCCACAACTGATATGGACACATAAATTTTTAGACACAGATTTAAATAATTGTGATTAATAAGTTCGGTGAAATAAATGACAATATGGAGAATTTTACCAGAAAACTGGAATCTATTGTAAAAAATCAAATGAAGATTCTGTGACAGAAAGCTAGTGTAAAATCTCAGTAGATGTTTGAATGGCATATTAGACACAACTGAAAGGAGAATACTCAATGGAAACTATCCATACTAAAGCAAGTATAGGGAGAAGAAAAAGATAGAAAACACAGAAAAGAGCATAACAGACATACAGAACATGGTCAATAAATATAGAATATGTGTAACTGGAGTCCCATAAATGAGGAGATAATATATTAGAAGCAATATTTGAAGACATATGGCCAAAAATTTTCAAAACACTGGTGAAAAACACCAATCTACAGAAGTATTACCAAAAAAGGCATGTAAAAACTGCTAAAAAAAATTTAAAGTACCCAGACAAATTAAAACATATTACCTTTAGAGAAGCAATGAGATTGACAGCAGACATAAAAAGAAATTATGAGAGCAAAAGAGACAATGAATGCAGTGACTCCTTTAAAGTACAGAAAGAAAATAATTGCCAACTTTTAATTATACACCCAGCAAAACTATTCTCTAAAAAGTATAGGTAAATTAAAACTTTATGGACGAAAAAAAGTTAAAACAGAAAAGAAAGAAATGAAAAACCAATGAAGAATTTATCACCAGCAGACCCACAATAAAAAATGTAAAAGAGAGTTGTTAGGTAGATGAAAAACAATCCTCAAAATCTGTAATGCAGAAATAAAGAGCAATATAAAAGATAAATGTTTAGTGAAACTGAATGTATACTACCTAAGAATTTCTTATAAAGTTAGAAAATTTGGTAGAATTAAGAATACATAACAATAGCAAAAGAGGATGTGAGAGAGTTAAAAATAAAGAAATACATGTACCTAATAACATATACAAATAATATTAAGCAAAAATTGATAAAAACTAACTGTAAAACCAGAAAAATCTGTAATCATAATGGGATTGGTACTCAATAATTATTTGAATGAGGAGACAAAAAAATCAGTAAAGATGTTGAAAGTTTGAGCAATAAAATGTACAACTTAACATAAGCAGCATCTAACTTAAGTGCAGTGGAATGCTGCATCCAACAACCACAGAATACATGTTTTCTTTTCAAATACACAAGGGGCAGTTATCAAAATTTACCATTTATTGATCCATAAAGCAAATCTCAACAAACTTCTAAAGATTAAAATAATAGTGTATGTTTTCCAACCACAGTGGAAATAAGTCAGAAATAAACAACAATAAAAGAAACTAGAAAATAATTCTGAAAAAAAATCCCTAAATGTTTAGAGATACCCTTCCAAATAAAAAATTGCTTAAATAAGACATAATAATGAAAATTAGGAAATTTAAATTAGAAATTAAATCTGTTCCAACTGTAGGTAATTGTCTTGCTCCCACATCTCATCATAGGTTGTTAGAAGCAGCCAGGTCACATTTTGAACACTTTGCTGCTTAGAAATTTCTTCCACTAGATACCCGAAGTCGTCTTAAGTTCAAACTTCCACAAATCCTTAGGACATGAACACAATGCAGCCAAGTTTTTTGCTATGATGTGACACGGGCAATATTTACTCCAGCTCCCAATAAGTTCCTCATTTCCATCTGAGACTTTGTCAGCCTGGACTTCACTGTCCATATCTCTATCAGCATTTAGGCCACAACCATTTAACCAGTCTCTAAGAAGTTCCAAACTTTCCCTCATCTTCCTGTTTTCTTCTAAGCCCTCCAAAGTCTTCTAACCTCTGCCTGTTACCCAGTTCCAAAGCTACTCCCACATTTTCAGTTATCTTTATAGTAACACCCTACTCCTCAGTACCAATTTTCTGTGTTAGTCCATTTGTGTTACTATAAAGGAATACCTGAAACTGGGTTACTTATAAAGAAAAGAGGTTTAATTGGTTCGTGGTTCTGCAAGCTGTACAGAAAGCATGGTGCCAGCATCTGCTTGGCTTTTGTGAGGCCTTCAGGAGCTTACAATCATGGTGGAAGAAAAAGCAGTAGCAGGCATGTCACATGGCAAGAATAAGAGTGAGAGAGAGAAAGGGGAAAGTTTACACTCCTTTAAACAACCAGATCTGTGAGGAAGACAGAACCTCAGGGTTCTCTAGAGGGACAGAACTTACGGAATATAATATGTAATATATTATATATATAAACTATATATATATGTATGTTTATTAAGTATTAACTCACATTATCACAAGATCCCACAATAGGCTGTCTATAGGCTGAGGAGCAATGAAAGCCAGTTCGAGTCCCCAAACTGAAGAACTTGGAGTCCGATGTTTGAGGGCAGGAAGCATCCAGCACAGGAGAAAGATGTAGGCTGGAAGGCTAGGCCAGTCTCTCTTTTCACATTTTTCTGCTTGATTATATTCTATCCACTCTGGCAGCTGAGTAGATTGTGCCTAACCAGATTAGGGGTGGGTCTGCCTTTCCCAGCCCACTGACTCAAATGTTAATCTCCTTTGGCAACACCCTCACAGACACACCCAGGACCAGTACTTTGTATTCATCAATCCAATCAAGTTGACACTCAGTATTAACCATCACAGACCCTAAACAACCCAACCTATAGCCTTCTATAGGCTAGGTTTCACTGGGCCTGGAGACTGGGCCAGATTTAAAACCAGAGGTAGAAAAGAAAGAGAGAGATCAGATAGTGGCCTAGACATGGAATTTGCTCTATTGAGGGTCATACTGTCAAAAGGCCTGGCCCATGGGTCCTCAGTGCCTGTTCTTAATTCCCCACCTGTCCCCTACTGCCCACCCTCCTGCTCCCATACTGCTGCCTCCACCCCAGGCCAAGGGAGCTCCAGCAGTGACTTGGAGCTGGAGAATTCCTGCTGTCCCTGCCCAGCAGATGTGTGTGAGTGAAGGGGTTGGAGGCGGCGGAGGAGCCTGTGACACTAAAGAATCTCCTGGTTCCTTAAGAGACTACATGCTCCTAAGGTCTAGGTTGGAATCTGGAGTGGGTTTTCCCCAGAAATATTTTTACATTTACTTCCATCATCACAGCATGATTGTTTAGATACATGAGTGAAGAATGGCATTCAATGATGAACGAATTTCATGGATTGGCTGGACCTAACATTGTTTCTATGGTGAAATGTTTCCAATACATAGCAACCAAGTCCCCGAGATGAGAAAATGTCTTCATTTACTAGGTGAAGAAAGACACACGCCCCTGGGAACTGACGCCACATGGGAACCTCGGCATTCTTGAATCTTATGGAAGCTGCCCTTGCCCTTCTTTCACGTCCTCCATTTTGAGGAGACCAAACCCACTATCCTTTGGCAGCTAAGGGTGTTTGGAAGCGACTCATGTAGGGAACCCACTGGTTTCCCAGTGGCATAAGCATATCAGTCAAACGATTGGCCCCCTACCTCACATGTAGACCAATGACCCTGGAAATTGTTCTGTCACACTCCTCCAGTTCTCTGACAATCTGATAGGTGCTGGGAACACACTGCCTGGAGGTGACTTGTTTGCTTGGTTTAAGTGGTTCCGCTGAAGATTTCAATAGAGCTCTGCTGAATTCCTATTGCAATACCAGTAGCCAGTGTTTAAACATTCATACCTCATGAAGCCAGACGATATCCAGAAATGGCACAGCTCTGAGATGCATCTTACCAAGATCACTGAGATGTTGTGGCCTGAATGCCCATTTAACTAGGAAGAATTATATGCAAGAAAAAAGCACGTTTACAAAGTTTGAAAGCTTCCTTGAGTTAGTATATTTGAAGCGTTGTCTTTTCTTTCATATGTGTTCTGACAAATTTTATGTTTGACTTGGTGTCTGTGTGGCTTTCTGAAATGATAACGAGTGTCAATAAATATATGGCAATAAATATGGCTATATTTATTATATATGACATAGCCATATATAATAAATATATGGCAATGTCATATAAAAATATGACATTTTAAAGTGTCAGAAAAGAAGCAAATTGGAGCCAATGTGACATAGAATAAAGACTATATGGGCTTTATCACTGGACAGAGCAGGTTACAATCCAGGAGCTTTGACTTATCAGCTGTGTGTCCTCGACACAGTTACTTAGCCTCCCTGAGCGTGTGTCCTTAGATGTGAAATAGGAATAAGGGCACTTTACTTGCTTCACGGAGCTGTAGTAAGTATTAAACTTGGAGCAAACATGTATACATCTACTAGTTGCCTGGCATATTGAAGGTGCCCAGTAAATTGTAGACAAAAATATTTAGGATCTCATGTCATCTGAAACATAGAATAAATCAGTGGATGCTGGCTGCATTTACTATGAGGAACAATAGAGGGCAGACTTTACAAAGTTATATATAAAACACATTGTCTTTCATTTTTGACTTCCAAGAGGGTAGTGAGAATTGCATAAATGATTTTCTTAAATGTTTTGGCTGAAAGATGCCTCTATCACTACTTTCAATTTCTTTGCAGAAACTGGGGGTTTCCTGTTAGGCAAGAATTCCGGAGAAGGATATTGAGCAATGTTTAATTGACAACTTTCATCACCATGTGCATGCCTGGTCCCCCAGATAATGGTGGAGCATTTTTGGCAGGTTTCTGACCACCTCTATACCTGTCATAGATTTGCTGATAGGTAGAGGAAATGAAAGATGCTGAATTTTCCTGACATCATTTCAAATTGCATCATTTCAAAACAGTATGAAGTGTGTGACTAGAAGCATTATGGAATACAGAAAATCAGCTTGCAGCTAACTGGCAATCAGGTTACCTCTAAATTAGCAGTGGATTGGGCTGAGCGTGAATTCCATTCCACCACGAAAGAATGAATGGACATTTAACAAATATTTGTGGAACTCTGAAGACCTCCTGAAATGTAAACATTTGTTCCAGTTTACACTGCCACCTGCAGTCTTTGGGGGAACCAGCCTCACTGAATCTCCACAGCGTTGTTATTTATCACTGCTTGACATTTTCAATAATTTAGAGATAAAAAATGGTATATCTAAGTTGCTTTACCTAGAATTTTTTGCTTACTGAAGATTGACTACCTGTGGACTTCAACATTTTTCTTTTTTAAATGAATGTATGATTATATCTTTGGCTCATTTTTCTATTTGAATCCTGACAGTGTTTTTCTTAAGTTCTATAATGGGCTTTTTGAAAATCATTGGTATCATCCTTTGCAAAATGTAAGTGATACAGTTTTGTTAGTCTATGATTTCCTTGGTAGAGACCATAGAACATGGCAAACACTGAAAAATGTGTATTGAATTATATTCTTATATTTAAAAATAGTTCTAAAAATATAAAAGGACTATGTACTCATTGTTTTTTAAAAAATAAATATGTAGGCAAAGTAGAAAGATCCCACTCAAAGGCAATCGCTGTAGTTGTTACCAGGTACTTTTAATTTATTTTAATACCTGAGTACTGTTCCTGCAAGTTATATTCTTATTTACCTATTTTCTAGTGCGTTCTCAGTTTTAAATTTTGCCCTATTATATACTGTTGTTACAAGAACAAAAATATTTGTATTGCAGTCTTCAAACTATGTGATCACCTCCCACAACACATACACACACATGCACACATACACACTCAACCACCTCCCTCCCACAACACACACACATGCACACACACACTCAACCACCTCCCTCCCACAACACACATGCACACACACAAACCACCTCCCTCGCACAACACACATACACATGCAGACACATACAACCACCTCCCTCCCACAACACACACACACACGCACACACACACACAGCCATCTTCCTCTCACAACATACACACGCACACACACACGCACACACACACACAACCACCTCCCTCTCACAAAACACACACATGCACACACACACTCAACCACCTCCCACTCACAACACACACACACGTGCGCACACACACACAACCACCTCCCTTCCACAGCACACACACATGCACACATACATGTATATATACTCTAAAAACAGCAAGTCCAGGGGAAGAGATTTTTGCTCTGCTGACTTCGGGGGAGTAGAAGACGTTATGAATGGCTGAAGATAAAAGGAATAGTTTACTAAGCAGGTAGCTGGGTTTGCCCAGAGGGAACACATATCAGAGGAACAGGTTATGGGATAGAGAAGATGAGAGAATTGTACTTTTGGAAGAGAAGTAGGATGATTAAAGAGGATTTTAATGAAGTCTTGATGTATAAACCACTGCTACACATGTGGGATAATGAATTCTTTATCTGTCTGTGATATGCTAAGTGAAAAAATTGTCAGCCGGGCTCAGTGGTTCATGTCTGTAATCCCAGCACTTTGGGAGGCCAAGGCAGGTGGATCATGAGGTCAGGAGTTCAAGACCAGTCTGGCCAATATGGTGAAACTCCATCTCTACTAAAAATACAAAAAATTAGCCGGATGTGGTGGCACCTGCCTGTAGTCCCAGCTACTCAGGAGGCTGAAGCAGAAGAATCACTTGAACCCAGGAGGCAGAGGTTGCAGTGAGCCAATATCGTGCCACTGCACTCCAGCCTGGGCTACAGAGCGGGACTCCGTCTCAAAAAAAATTGTCAGCATTTAGAAACTTTTATAGCACTTTGGCATTGCTGCAAACCCAAGTGCATAATGCCCATCCGTGGACTGGTTTTGTAGAACAGGGAATGTGAGAAATCACATGACTAGTGTAATAGGACCACATTAATAACGTGATATTTTAAGGTCTATCAACTGTAACCCAAAAGTTTATAAAAATCTGAGAAAAAT
The DNA here is from genome assembly GCF_002776525.5 of Piliocolobus tephrosceles. Taxonomy (NCBI): domain Eukaryota; kingdom Metazoa; phylum Chordata; class Mammalia; order Primates; family Cercopithecidae; genus Piliocolobus; species Piliocolobus tephrosceles. Next base: position 51,428,625 of record NC_045446.1, read on the forward strand.
GTAAGATTGTAAAAATAGTTTTATGACTTCTAATTTTTAATCAAGGCTGTTTTAAAACTTAAATTTTTACTTAAATTATGAAGAGAAAGTTGTTTTATTTATTGTTAACTTTAATTCACAGATGACAAAACAAGCTCTATTGGACCATTGCATCATGAAATGATACAACTTTACTGAATGTGGCAGTAACAAACCAAATGGTAATAGTGAGAGTGATTCTGAAAAACTGAAGATCAAACACATTCATACTAGTTTTACTTGGAAATATGATACGTCATATGCTGAGTACAGGTTTGTAGCCTGAACTGATGATGAAGTACTTAAAAACATGTTGTTTTCGTTTATAGAAATGTACCATGTAATGAAGCAATAAATGCGTCAAAACTTAAGTGGGACTTACATATAAAACCAAAAAAGATTTATTTGAAGGAATACTGAAATTAAAATGTAATGATTAAAAAGCTAAGAGAAGCATTTGTTCAATATTTCACATATAATCATTACTACTTTACAGGCATCTTGTTTTTCTTTTATTTATTTATTTATTTATTTATTTATTTATTTATTTATTTATACTTTAAGTTCTAGGGTACACGGGCACAATGTGCAGGTTTGTTACATATGTATACATGTGCCATGTTGGTTTACTTCCCCGTTTAATTCATCATTTATATTAGGCATTTCTCCTAATGCTATCCCTCCCCCATCCCCTCACCCCATGACAGGCCCTGATGTGTGATGTTCCCTGCCCTGTGTCCATGTGTTCTCATTGTTCAATTCCCACCTATGAGTGAGAACGTGCAGTGTTTGGTTTTCTGTCATTGCGATAGTTTGCTCAGAATGATGGTTTCCAGCGTCATCCATGTCCCTACAAAGGACATGAATGCATCCTTTTTTGTGGCTGCATAGTATTCCATGGTGTGTATGTGCCACATGTTCTTAATCCAGTCTATCATTGATAGACATTTGGGTTGGTTCCAAGTCTTTGCTATTGTGAACAGTGCTGCAATAAACACACGTGTGCATGTGTCTTTATAGTAGCATGATTTATAATCCTTTGGGTATATACCCAGTAATGGGATGGCTAGGTCAGATGGTATTTCTAGTTCTAGATCCTTGAGGAATCACCACACTGTCTTCCACACGGTTGAACTAGTTTACACTCCCACCAACAGTGTAAAAGTGTTCCTAATTCTCCATATCCTCTCTAGCACCTGTTGTTTCCTGACTTTTTAATGATCTCCATTCTAACTGGTGTGAGATGGTATCTCATTGTGGTTTTGACTTGCATTTCTCTGATGACTAGTGATGATGAGCATTTTTTCATGTGTTTGTTGGCTGCATAAATGTCTTCTTTTGAAAAGTGCCTGTTCACATCCTTTGCCCACTTTTTGATGGGGTTTACAGGCATCTTATAGAGTAGCACCTTAGGTTGCTAAGTCTAAGACCCTTACAGTTGCTGAGACATTGCTGGGAGATTCCAGCAATGGAACCTCCATTATGTTGGAGCAATGGAATCTCCATTATAAGCCAAAGATGTTGGCTTACAAATGTTGGGCGAATCTGTGGCAAAATATATGCTTCATAGGCTGTTTTAAAATGACACCATTGGTCAGGCACGGCAGCTCACACCTGTAATCCCAGCACTTTGGGAAGCCAAGGTGGGCAGATCACTTGAGGTCAGGTGTTCGAGATCAGACTGGCCAACATGGCAAAGCCCCATCTCTACTAAAAAATACAAAAATTAGCAAGGTGTAGTGCTGCACACCCATAATCCCAGCTGCTTGGGAGGCTGAAGCATGAGAATCACTTGAACCAAGGAGGCAGAGGTTGCAACGAGCCAGGATTGTGCCACTGCACTCCAGCCTCAGCAACAGAGACTCTGTCTCAAAAAAATAAAAAAATAAAAAAAAAAAAATAGGATAAGAAAAACCAACTCATAGAACACAAAGAACTTGTAATGTTTACTTCACTGAAATTTGACAAATTCACAGACATTACTAACATGGTCAATTTTTTTTAGTATTTATACTGGTGTTTTATTTATTTTATTTGATTAATTAATTTATTTTTTTGAGACAGAGTCTTGCTTTGTTACCCAGGCTGGAGTGCACTGGCATGATCTCAGTTCACTACCATCTGCTCCTCTCTGGCTCAAGTGATTCTCTGCCTCAGCCTCCCAAGTAGCTGGGATTACAAGCGCCTGCCACCACGCCCAGCTAAGTTTTGTATTTTAGTAGAGACGGGGTTTCATCATGTTTGCCAGGCTGGTCTCCAGCTCCTGACCTCAGGTGATCCACTTGCCTCGGCCTCCCATAGTGCTGGGATTGCAGGTCCGAGCCACTGCGCCTGGCCTATACTGGTGTGTTATGAAGAACATGACCGTGATACGAAGAAATAATTCGTTTTTTTTTTTTTTTTTGCTTTTTTTTTTTTTGCTTTCAAATTAGCCCTAAACTTTCTACAGTTACGAAGAATCCCATTATAAACAAATGTGATTTAGAGTTTAAGTTTTGGGTATGTGTATGTTCCCTGTAATGACATTATGGCATAGTTACTCAGATTAAGAAGTTTGTGCCAGAATGTAAATCAATGCCTGGCTTCCTTCATTGACAAAGTTTTGCTGTTAAAAAAGCAAGCTGAATTAAACATTCCATTAAATTATAGAGTAAAGATTGTAAATCATGTAAAAGCTAATATTTTAAATTTATTTTTCTTTTTATTACATAATAATATGGAAGCTGATTATAAATGACTGTTGCTGCATGCAGAGGTCAATGATTTTTGAGAAGAAAAACTCTATCAGGCATATTCGACTATGGAATAAACACTGTGTGTTTCTGCAAGAGAAGAAGCCATTTTGGTCAACTATTAAAAGATGTGAATTAGATAACCAGCCTTGTTTATTTGTCTGATACTTTGATAATTTTAATGATCATAATACTTCATGCAAAGTGGGAATGCAGCATTTTTTCCAATGGCAGATAAGATCTAAGGGAATAAAAAAAGAAACTTGGAAGAACTGAGTTTCTGTAGATTGTTAGGACACGTTCTATAATGTAACAATTATTAACGAAGTGATGATCTTGTTACTGTGTGTCTGTGAAAAGTTATCTCTGAATACTTATCAAATTTGAAAGTATGTTTTGAAATTTTATTTTCCACCGAGTGAAGACCCAATATAAATAATCCATTTCTTTTATAAAAGATTATTTAGAGCCAAGCATGGTGGCTTGTAATCCCAGAGACTTGTGGGGCTGAGGCAGGAGGATCCCTTGAGGCAGGAGTTTGAGGCTGGAGTGAGCTGTAATGGCGTCACTGCACTCCCCTAGGCTACAGCGCTAGGCCCTGTCTCTAAAAAAGAAAAGATAATTTAAATTTAATGAACTATACAGAATATGTTAAAATTGGCAACTGTTGAAGGATTGAAGATGAATTTTGAAATACCGCATCATTTGCTTCATTTTGTGTAAAGGTTAAAAATGAATATCCTGTGCCTCCTGAAATTGCTTTAAATCTCTTCTTCCATCCTGTCAACAGGCCTCTAGGAGACTGATTTCTCTATTATGAATAATAGTAAGTCAAAATGTAGAAATAATTTAGATATACGTTATCCTGTGTGAGTATATTTCATCACTCTAATCTAGATTAAATATGTTAATAAGGAAGCAACAAACTCATTTTTTGTGTTAAGAATGTCAAATATTTAAACTGTTACATTGTTTATTTAAAGTGTTAGCGTAGGAGTTTATTATGGGTAATTGCTATTTTACTCATAAGTGTTTAGTTATAATCACAGAACAACAAAAGTTACAAATGTAATAATGATTTTCTTTATTACATATGCACAATTTCATATTTCACAGTTTCTGCAATTGTTTTGCTTCTTTTTTTTTTTTTGACGGAGTCTTGCTCTGTGGCCCAGGCTGGAGTGCAGTGGCCAGATCTCAGCTCACTGCAAGCTCCGCCTCCCGGCCTCCCGGGTTTACGCCACTCTCCTGTCTCAGCCTCCCGAGTAGCTGGGACTACAGGCGCCCGCCACCTCGCCCGGCTAGTGTTTTGTATTTTTTAGTAGAGACGGGGTTTCACCGTGTTAGCCAGGATGGTCTTGATCTCCTGATCTCGTGATCCGCCCGTCTCGGCCTCCCAAAGTGCTGGGATTACAGGCTTGAGCCACCGCGCCCGGCCTGTTTCTTTTTTTAATTTAATTTAATTTTTAAAATTATACTTTAAGTTCTAGGGTACATGTGCACAATGTGCAGGTTTGTTACATATGTATACATGTGCCACGTTGGTGTGCTGCACGCATTAGCTCGTTATTTATATTAGGTATATCTCCTAATGCTATCGCTCCCCCCTCCCCCCACCCCACAACAGGCCCCGGTGTGTGATGTTCCCCTTCCTGTGTCCAAGTGTTCTCATTATTCAGTTCTTACCTGTGAGTGAGAACATGCGGTATTTGATTTTTTGTCCCTGTGATAGTTTGCTGAGAATGATGGTTTCCAGCTTCATCCATATCCCTACAAAGGACATGAACTCATCCTTTTTATGGCTGCATAGTATTCCATGGTGTATATGTGCCACATTTTCTTAATCCAGTCTATCATTGATGGACATATGGGTTGGTTCCAAGTCTTCGCTATTGTGAATAGTGACACAATAAACATGTGTGTGCATGTGTCTTTATAGCAGCATGATTTATAATCCTTTGAGTTTCTGCAATTTAAAATCTCCTATGTTACACTAGTGCTGATAATATTTACTGAAATTTAATTTTATATTTGTTGGATCTAGCCACAAATATTGGACTTGTATTACATATTCATTTAGTTCTTTTTTCAAATTATCCACTTTGATTGCATTTTACAAAAGCATCAGTCCGTGATGGATTGGAGATTTTGAAATCCTGCCCCTTCAGCACCAATGGTTTGAGAAGTGCCTGTGAAACCTTTCCTTGGGACCCTTTCAAGAGAACTCAGTAGAGGTTTTCAGTGAGAACCTAAATACTTAGTCACCAAGGCTTTTGGGAGGCAGAGTTACATTTTATTAATATTTGTGACCCCTTGCTGGAGGAACCTTAGAGCACAAGCAGGTCCAGGTTAGTTGGATTATACATTTTGATGTTCTAGCCTTGTGTCACAGTTAGTACTGTTTATTCAGAATGCATCTGAGAAATGGGAGGTTAACATATGAATTCATTTCAAAGCTGGAAATTATAGATTTCACAACATCTGTTTCAAATATTAGAAGCAAGAAACACAGCTTTGAAACGCAAGAAGAATCGAGTCTTGGGCCGGAAACAAGAAGACCTGAAGTCTAATTTCAGTTATGGGTGTTGCCTGACCTATCATCCACAAAGACCAACAAGGAGGCCGGGTCTCCAATGTTCCTGCCTCTTCAACAGGCCACCATCTCACATCCCTTTTGGGCCTACCAGTCAGATGTCTCAGCATTTCTCAAAAACAGAACCCAGCATTTACTGCCTTCCAGGCTCTGTTGGCGAAATCCTCTGTGTAGACAAATGCTGGCTGCTCTCTGCAGCCTTTGGTGTTATTGATTTCTTTCCTCTCTTGCCTTCCATGACTCTCTTTTGGTTCTTCTTCCACTTCCCTGACTGCTCATACTTAATCTCTTCTCTTTCTGCTTTTTTTCCCCTCTCCATCCTCTAGGAGGGTTTCACAATGCTCTTCTTTTCTATCTGCTTGGGGATTTCTTTCAAACTCAACGTCCCAGTGTTTATCTCTCACATTTGTGTAAGTCACATAGCTGTTGATGAAAGCTTTCCAAAATTCTCATTCTTATTTGACAGCTCAATTTTTGATATTGACAAATAAATAAGTCATTTGTTTTCCTTGAAGTGAAAAGCTCACTTAATTCATTTTTAAGAAAATGTCTGTCAAATACCCAAGTCCGAATGACTGTCAGTCCTTCAAGTAAAAGTCGTTTTCCATGAAGAATGCAGTTAGTTTAGCTCATAAGTTAAGCCATTGCATATGAGCTCTTCCTTGGTTGTGCAGCATCCTACATGCCTTTTCAGCAGTGTCATGGCTAAAAAATAACTTGCTTTCCTTTTACATCTAACCTCAACTATTTCTAGTCTTTGGGCCTTAAACTGTGGCGACTTTATTTTCTGGATCTTAGAACACATAGTTTGAAAAAGAATTTTTGTGCCATTTAGAGATACAAGAGACAGGCTGAAAGGTACATGCTTCAATGGCTCTGGTAGTTTGTGTGATTGACCAAGAGAATGTTGGAAGTTGGAACTATTTTAGGCATCCCTGACATAGCCACTACAGAAACTGGTGAGTGCCAGGTGCCTCCAAGAAGGTAGTGAGGAGAGAAGGCATCATGTCAGTGTCCCACTTGGAAATGGTTAGGCACATCTTTGAATGTTAGACCTAGCATGGCCTGATTTAAGTTGACATCCATAATGGGGCTGCTTAGAACTGCCTTGTCAACTCTGTCAACAGACACCAGACACTGAAATACCAAGTCAAAGAACAATCTGGTAAATTAATGACCACACCTGCCCTACCTGCTTGCATATACAGCTGATGAACATTTATACTAGAAATTCTGGATAGACTGTTTACCTACTTGATTTTGAAGGTGGATCTGATATGGTCATGGGATCACAGGCACCACCTGTTGAGGAGACGAGGCTCATAATTAATCCATGATTGTTGGACAGGCAAAAAAATAGGGTATTGTCATGGGAGGGAACTGATTATGGTTTTTATGCCTCATCCATCTGGCTGCACAAAACACATGCACATCCTGACATATGGTCACCAGTTAAACAGCGGGGAGAGAATTACAAGGTACAAATGAGGAATGGACACCCCAGCTGCCCTTTGTGGCCAATATGAGATGTTTTGAAATGGGTCTTATGTTTAAATTTCCTTAAAAATAATCATGAATAAAAGGGGTTTTTAACTTCTTTCTCAGTACTTTATTTGAGACATCTTAATGCCCTATCAAACATGCTACTTCTCTATTCTCTCAGACAGAGACCTTAACTATTTCTACCCATTTGCCTCATAGCAATGCGTGGATATTAACTGATGTTTAATGACAGTTGGAAGACTTACAGAAGACATGCTATGTATTTGTATGAGCTATTAATTCTAGATTATTATAGTTCCCATTATGTTACTTAAGGGCAATATCTAATGTCAGGTACAATTTTTTTTTAGCTGTTATTATGTGTTGGGTGCTATTTTAAGCATAATGCATGTATTAACATATTGAAATCTTATAGAATTCTGTAAGATGGGAACCATTTTTTCTATTCTATAGAGGAAGAAGCTGAGGCCTAGAGCCATTGATGTACTTATCCAAGGGCAAACAGCTAATAAATGATGGAACTGAGCCTATCTGAACTCCAAAGGCTGTATTCTTTACCATTTTGCTTTAACATGTGTGAAATGGAGAGAATCCAAGACAGGGAGAAGACTCCAGTTCTACTACTAGCCTCATGGTGAAGTAACTGTGTGATTTTGGACAAGTCACATACTTTTTGGTTCTCAGTTTCTTCAGTTACAAAACAAAAATGATAATACCCACTCTACTCACCTCAGGTAGTTAGTGAGAATAAAAAGACTGTGAGCAGCTTGAGAGAAAGAATTAGAGGATTTATAACTGTAATCTGAGCCTAAGCACTATGCTTGATAGATAATTTTTTAATAATTACCTAAATTTGTTTAAATGATTCATGAATGAATGAATGAGTCAGTGGTTCTGCAAAATGATGAATGTGTAACCTCCTTTAAGCATGTAAAGATCATACAATTATAAGGCTTGTTATTAATTTGCCTATGAAGTCCTAAATGAAAGATATCAAAATTTCATTAAACTTTTAATTTTGAGATTATTATAGATTCACATGTAGTTGTAAGAAATAGTGCAGAAGGATTCCCTGTACCCTCTACCCAGTTCCCACCAGTGGTGACATTTTGAAAACCATAGTATAATGTGACAAGCAGGATATTAATATTCATATTAAAGATATAGAACATTTCCCATCACCACAAAGATCTCTCATGTTGCCTTCCTATAGTCATATCCCCATTCCAATCTGCCCCCATGCCCTCCTTGGCAATCACTAATATGTCCTCTATGTCTGTAATTCTGTCACTTCCAGAATTTTACCTAAATGGAATTGTACAATATGTCTAGCCTTTTGAGATTGCCTTTTTTTCTCCCAGCATAATTCTCTAGAGATTCATTCAGGTTCTGTGTATTATTGTTTCTTTTTATTGCTGAGTAATCTTCTGTGGTATGGATATACCACAGTTAGTTTAACCTTTTGCCCACTGAAGGACATCTGGACATCCGGTTTTTGGCAATTACAAATAAAGCTGCTATAAATATTTGTATGCAGACTTCTGAGTGAATGTAGCTTTCTTTCTCTGGGACAAATGTCCAGGAGTGCAATTGGTGAGTCATATGGTAGTTGGATATTTAGTTCTTTTTTAATGAAAGTGGCTGTTTTCCAGAGTGGCTATACCAGTTTATATTCCCAAAAGCAATGTTCTGGTTTCTCTGCATCCTTGCTAACATTTGCTGTTGTCACTATTTTTTTCCGTTATTCATTCTGATGGGTATGTAGTGATATCTCTTTATGGTTTTAATTTGCATGCCATTAATGACTAATGATGTTGAATATCCTTTCATGTGCTTATTTACCATCTCTATGTCCTCTTTAGTGAAATGTCTGTTTACGTCTTTTGCTCATTTTCCAACTGGATTTGTTTTTACTGTTTAATTTTGAAAGTTTAAAAAATATGTTCTAGATACTAGTCTTTTGTCAGGCAAGTAGTTAGCAAATATTTTTTCTTAGTCTATAGCTTGCCTTTTCGTCCTCTCCACAGGATCTTTCACAGAACAAAAGCTCACAATTTTAATGAATTTATCAGTTTTTCCTTTATGGCTTGTGCTTTTGGTGTCAAGTTTGAGAACCCTTTGTTTAGCCTTAGATCCTGTAGATTTTCTCCTATTTTTTCTAATAGTTTTGTAATAGAAAATTTTACATTTAAGTCCATTATTCATTAGGAGTTAATTTTTGTATAAAATGTGAGATTTTAGTTTTAGTTTCAGTTTTTTTGTATGTATGGGTGTTCAGTTTCTCCACAGCACCATTTGTTGAAAAGCCTGTCTTTTCTCCATTGAATTGCTTTTGCACCTTTGTAAAAATCAATCGGGCATATTTGTGTGAGTCTATTTCTGGATTCTCTGTTCTGTTTCATTTATCTATGTGTCTATCACTTTGCCAATATTACAGTTTTTATTACTGTGGCTACACAGTAAGTTTTGAAATCTGGTAGACTGAGTTACCTCCTACTTAATTTTTCTTTTTCACATTGATTTGGCTCTTACAGTTTCTTTGTCTTTCCTTATAAATTTTAGAATAATACAATCTATAAAATATCTTGCGGGGCGTGGTGGCTCAAGCCTGTAATCCCAGCACTTTGGGAGACCGAGACGGGTGGATCACAAGGTCAGGAGATCAAGACCATCCTGGCTAACACAGTGAAACCCCGTCTCTACTAAAAAATACAAAAAACTAGCCGGGCGTGGTGGCGGGCACCTGTAGTCCCAGCTACTCGGGAGGCTGAGGCAGGAGAATGGCATGAACCTGAGAGGAGGAGCTTGCAGTGAGCTGAGATCTGACCACTGCACTCCAGCCTGGGTGACAGAGCAAGACTCCGTCTCAAAAAAATAAATAAATAAATAAAATAAAATAAAATAAAATAAAATAAAATATCTTGCTGGGATTTTGATAGGAATTGCATTAAACCTATATATCGATTTGAGCACAATAGATAACTTTGTGCTCAAATGTTGAGCATTCATACTATGTTGAATCTTCTATTCATGAACGGAGCATGTCTTTCTCTCCGTTATTTAGATCTTCTTTGATTTCATGAGTGTTGTGTAGTTTCCTGCATATCAGTCTTGTACATGTTTCTTAGATTTATACCTGCTTTTATAGCAATTATAAATAGTACTGTACTTTTGTGTCCATGTGTTCATTGCAAGTGTACAAATGTACAATTGATTTGGCCAGGTGTAGTGGCTCACGCTTGTAATCCCAGCACTTTGGGAGGCCGAGGCAGGTGGATCACGAGGTCAAGAGATTGAGATCATCCTAGCTAACATGGTGAAACCCCATCTCTACTAAAAAATGGAAAAAAGTAGCCAGGCATAGTGGCAGGCACCTGTAGTCCCAGTTACTCGGGAGGCTGAAGCAGGAGAATGGCATGAACCTGGGAGGCGGAGCTTGCAGTGAGCTGAGATCATGCCACTGCACTCCAGACTGGATGACAGAGTGAGACTCTGTCTCAAAAAAAAAAAAAAGATACAATTGATTTATGTATTTTTTCTGTATCCTGCATCCTTGCTGAACTCACTTGTTCTAGAATTTTTTTAACTTTTAAAAATAGATTTCTTGACATTTTCCACATATGCAAATAAAAGCCATTTTATTTCTTACCAATCTCTATGCTTTTTCTTTTCTTGCCTTATCGCACTGGCTATAAGTTCCAGTACTATGGTGAATATGAGTAATGAGAAAGATAGCCATTAGTCATGCTTGTTGATATGTTGATAGATGTTGATAGTTCTCAACAAGATTAAGAATATTATTCCCAATTGTTTGTTGTTGTTGTTGTTTCCTTTTTAGAGACAGGCCCTCACTCTGTCACCCAGGCTAGAACACAGTGGTGTGATCATTGCTTACTGCAGCCTTGAATTCCCAGGCTCAAGCAATCTTCCCATATCAGCCTCCCAAGTAGCTAGAACTACAGTCATGTACCACTATGCCTGGTTAATTTTTTAAAAAAATTTGTAGAGACAGGAGCTTGCTATGTTGCCCAGACTGATCTTGAACTCCTGGGCTCAAGTGATCTTTCTGCCTTGGCCTCCCAAAGCATTAGGATTACAGGGGTGAACCACCATACCCAGCCTTTTTTTTTTTTTTTTTTTTTTTTTTTTGAGAAGGGGTCTCATTGAGTTGCCTAGGCTGGTCTCAAACTCTTGGGCTCAAGCAATCTTCCCACCTCAGCCTCTTGAGTAGCTGGGAGGATAGGAGCTCACTGCTATTCCTGGCTTGTTCCCAGACTTGGGGGCAAATTATTTTGTCTTTCATCAATAAGTATATTGTTAGCTGCAGATTTTTTGTAGATGTTCTTTGTAAGTTGAGGACATTCCCTTCTATTCTTGCTTCTCTGACCATTTTTATCATCAATAGGTCTTAAATTTTGTCATTTTTTTCTTTATCAATTGATATAATCATGTAGTCTTTCTTTTTTAGCCTTTTAATAAGGTATATTACATGAATTTTTACATATTGCACTAGTATTGTATCCCTGGAATAAATCCACTCACTCATGGTGTATATGTCTTTTTATATGTTGGTGAATTCTCATGAATATTTTGCTAAATTTTTTTTATCTATAGTTAGGAACAATATTGGTCTGTAGTTTTCTCTCTTTTTGTAGTATCTCTAGCTGGCTTTGGTATTAGGGTAATACTAACTTCATAAAATGTATTGGAAAGTGTTCTCTCCTTTTCCATTTTCCAGAAGAGACTATGTAGAGTTGGTAGTAGTTTTTCTTTAAATGTTTGGTAGAATTCTCCAGGGAAACAATTTGGCCAGTAAATTTCTTTTTGGTGAAGATTTTTAAGTTACAAATTCAATATCCTTGATAGTTATAGTGATACTTGAATTATCAATTTTATATTGGGTAATTGTGGTAGTTTGTCTTTTTTAAGGATTGGTCCATTTCACCTAAGTTGTCAACGGTATTTGTTTTGAGTTGTTCATAGTATTCCTATTATCCTTTTGATGTCTGCCTGATCTGTGGTTATATTTTCTACTCATTCTTGATGTTAACATGTGTCTTCTATTTTTGTCAGTCTTGCTAGAGATTTATCAATTTTATTAATCTTTTCAAAGAGAAAGCTCTATATTGTTGATTTTCTCTATTGTTTTCTGTTTTCAATTTCACTGATTTTTGCTTTTATCTTTATCAAGTCCTCCTTCTATTTGCATTGGGTTTACTTTGCGCTTCTTTTTCTATATTCTTGAGGTATGAGTTTAGATTATTGATTTGAGACTTTTTCTCTTTTCTAATATGTTTATTTAAGGGCTATACATTTTCCTTCCAGTACTGCTGGAAAATTTGTGACAAAAATTTGGATTTTGATATGTTTTTTCTTATTTATTTATATGTTTTTTGTATTTCTTTGAGGCTGCCTCTTGACCCATGGATTGTTTAGAAGTATATTGTTTAGTTTCCAAGGGTTTGGAGATTTTCGTATTACCTTTCTGTGATGAATTTCAAGTTTGGCTCCATGCGGTCAGAGAATATACTCTGTATGATTCAATTTTTTAATAATTTGTTGAGGTTTGTTTTATGACCCAGAACATGGTCTATCTTGGTATATGTTTCATAAGTATATACACACAAGAGTATACAGAATGTATATTCTGCTGTTGTTGGGTAGAGTGTTGTATAAATAGCAATTAGATCCCGTTGATTGATGATGCATTGAGTTCTTCTATGTTCTTTTTGGATTTCTGTCTACTGTGGATTTGTCTCTTCTTCCACTACTATCGGTCTTTACTTCACATATTTTATAATTCTGTAGTTTGGTACATACACACTTAGGACTGTCTTTTTATTTTATTTTATTTTATTTTTTATTTTTGGTGGATTGGCCCTTTTACCACTATGTAATATCCCTCTCTGTCTCTGGTAATAATTATTGCTCTGAAGTTTACTTTATTTCATATTAACATAACCACACCTGCTTTTTTGATTAAAGTTTACATGATATACCTTTGTTGCAGGCAGAATAATGACCCTAAATATGTTCATGTCCTAATTTTCAGAACCTGTGAATGTGTGACCTTATACAGCAAAAGAGACTTTGCAGGTGTGATTAAATTAAGAACTTTGAGATGAGGAGGGTATCCTGGGTTATCCAGGTGGACTCAATGTAATCACAAGATTCTTGAAAGTGGAAAAAGGAGGCAGAAGAGGAGGGCAGAGTGATGTGATCTAAGAAGGACTCACCTGCCATTGCTGGCTTTAAAGATGGAGAAAGGGAGTCATGAGCCAAAGAATGTGGATGACCTCTAGAAGCTAGAAAGTTGGGAAAGACAAGAAGACAAATTATCTCCAGAGTTTCCAGAAGTAAATGCAGCCCTGCCAACACCTTGACTCTAGCCTTGTAAGACCTGTATCAGATTTCTGACCTACAAAACTGTAGGATAACACATTTGTGTTCTTTCAAGCCTTGAAGTTTGTAGTAATTTGTCATAGTAGCAATAGGAAATGAATACAACCTTTTCCATCCTTTTACTTTCAACCTACCTATATTACTGTCTTTGGAGTGAGTTTCTTATAGGTAACACATAGTTGAGTCATGTTTTTTAATCCACTCTTTTAATTTTAATTTTAATTTTTTTTTCAATACACGATTCCAGTCTTGAAAAAACCTACTGACTGGGCATGGTGGCTCATGCTTGTAATTCAAAAGAGGTCAAGGCAGGTGGATAGCTTCAGCCCAGGAGTTCAAGACCAGCTTAGTGAGACCTAGTGTCTACAAAAAAAAAAAAAAAAAAAAAATCAGTCACATGTGGTGGCAAGTGTCTGTAGTCCCAGCTACTTGGAAGGCTGAGGTGGGAGAACTGCTTGAGCCTGGGGGACAGAGGTTGCAGTGAGCTGCTGCACTCCAGCCTATGTGACAGAGTAAGACCCTGTCTAAAAAACAAAACAAATAAAGAAACAAAAAACCTACAGCACCTGGTATTCCCAGGTGGTTTCCCATCCAAGTACTAATCAGGTCTGACCCTGTTTATCTTCGAAGATCGGACGAGATCAGGTGCATTCAGGGTGGTATGGCCATAGACTCTGTTTTTCAGTTGTTGTATTTAGACTATTACATTTAGTGTCATTGATATGTTAGAGCTTAAGTCTACCTTTTTATGTTTTGTTTTCTGTTTGTTCACTCTTTTTTGTCTTTCTATTTTCTTTTCCTTGACTTTCCTTGGTAATTTCTTAGAATCCCGTTTTGATTTGCCATATTGTTTTTTAATGTGCCTCTTTGATAGCTCTTTAGTGTTTGGTCATTATATCTATGAAACTTATAACAGTCTATTGTTATTACTCACAATTTTTCCTGAAACTTTACACATTTTTGTTTTAGGTCCACTCTATGGCAGCCACTGTACCAGCTGCTAAGTTGTGAGGATGAATAAAGCACATTCACTGCATATAAAGAGCTTATAGTCTCATGGGAGGGTCAGATGCATTAAAAAAGTGTCCTTATAATATACATGCCAAAAGAGGAGTATTCCTTTAAATCAGAGGTTGGCAAAGTTTTTTTTGTAAAGGATCAGATAGTAAATAGTTTAGGCTTTGTGGGCCAAGTGATCTCTGTTACAGCTATCCAACTCTGCCACTGTATTGTGAAAGCAGTCATAGACAATATGTAAATGAATGTTTGTGACTGTGTTCCAATAAAACTTCATTTTCAAAAACAGGCTGCGGGCCAATTCTGTTCACTGGCTGCAGCTTGTTGACCACTGTTCTAGCTGTTTTATTTATTTACCTTTTTAGAGACAGAGTCTCACTCTGTTGCCCGGGCTGGAGTGCAGTGGTGCAATCTCGGCTCACCGCAACCTCTGCCTCCCGGATTCAATCAATTCTCCTGCCTCAGCCTCTGGTGTAGCTGGGACTACAGGCACCCGCCACCACACCTGGCTAATTTTTGTATTTTTAGTAGAGACAGTTTTTCACCATGTTGACAAGGCTAGTCTCAAACTCCTGACCCCGTGATTCACCTGCCTCAGCCTCCCAAAGTGCTGGGATTACAGGAATGAGCCACTGCGCCCAGCCTCTAGCTATTACTTTTATTTCCTGTTTCTGTTTTACTATGTAAAGTACAGTTGTTATGATAATTAAATGAGCTAATATTTGTAACATGCTCAGAACAAGTCCTGGCAGATATTAAGCTCTACATGAGGTTAGTCTTTAGCTGTTCCCTGTCTCGCCCTCTATTCCATACACATAAGATGCCTGAGGCTTGATGTGGGTTATTTGGAGGATATGCTCGAAGGCTAACAGTGGCCACAGCTGATGCGTTTGCTCATTACTTAGGTAGGTCGCTTCAACAGCATCCTTCATAAGTTTACCAGGTTTGTTTTGACCACGAGCTCCCATGAATCTTTGAGCATCAATCTGCTTCCCTCCTCCCCAGAGAGTAATGAGGTACGGGAAGCTGAATTTCTTCTGGAGTTAGATGATCTGGCCTAATCCCTGCCTCTGCCCATTTAATTTCACCTCTGAACCTATAGTGTCCTCGTATATAAAATGGGAATGATGCTCTACCCTCACAGGATAAGTGTAGAAATTAAACAAGATGATGCATATGAAAAGTACTTTGAGAACCATAAAGTACTTTGTAACTGCTGGTAATTGTTAACATTATTAGGATGTAAGAACTCTAATTCATTCATTCCTGGCTTCTTTTCCTACAAGTTCTCAGCCTCTGTAGCAGGAAGGGTAGCACTTACACAGGCACTAAAGACCCAATGCCCAGTTATACCCAGGGAGAAAGGAGATTGTTATTTATATAATTAGTAGTTAAAAATCAGATCATTTGTGTATGCCTTTGTTCTACTAAATGATACCACTGTGGCTTTCCAAACTTTACGTGTGCCATGTAGTCAAAGGGGAAACAATTGACCTTTCTCATGTTGAAGTGTGTTTATACAATTGCCTGCTAAGTAGGAGTTAGCAGTTGAAATAAAGCACATTGCAGTGAGGCTAAAAGGCTACACGTTAGCAGAGCTACTGATTCTTGTAGCCTGGGACCCAGAAAGGAATTCAATTCAATGCAATTTAACCTGATTCAATAAACTGAGGTTTGCTATTTGCTGGACATTGTACCAGGCACAATGGATACAGAAATGACTGTAACGCAGCCTCTGCCCTCCTGGAGTGCATAGCTCCATGAGGGAGACAGACAGAAACTCCAAGTTATGGTGTAGGAGGAGCTAGGCTGGAAAAAACCCTAAAGGGGAGAAAATAAACGTTTCTTCTTCATGAGCTTGTTCTCACTTCAGGCATAAGGGAGCGAGGTAGACAATGTGATTTCAGATAGAGTTAGGTGCTCTGAGGGGGAAAAAAAGAGGATAAGGTAAGAGAATGCCTGGGGATAGAAGGAACACCCCCATTTCCCTTTATTTAAACCTGTTTAATTCCTTAGAAGGGACCACTTTAAACCTGTTTAATTCTTTAGAAGTTTACTTATCTCTAAAAAACGTTTATAATGTTACTTCCTATTTTTTTGGTTTAGTTGTTATATGTTTACTTCCCACTAGGGAAGATAAGGATTTAGCTCTGTTTTTAATTTTAGTTTTTGAGATCTTACTTTTACGTGTAAAATTAAAATCTAATGAAACCCACCGTTTTATGGTCACTTAGAGTAGCCCTTGCACCAGTGACTGCTGTCCACCTGTTCCGCCTCATCTGGTGCTGCATTTCCCACTGCTCTTTGGCCATGTTGGCCTCCTCTTGTTTTTTTAAAAATTTGTTTGTTTTTGTTTTTGAGACAGAGTCTCACTCTGTTGTCCAGGCTGGAGTGTAGTGGCGCAATCTCAGCTCACTGCAACTTCTGCCTCTAGGGTTCAAACGATTCTTGTGCCTTAGCCTCCCAAGTAGCTGGGACTACAGGTGCCTACCACCACGCCCAGCTAATTTTTGTATTTTGAATAAAGATGGGGTTTCTCCATGCTGGCCAGGCTGCTCTTAAACTACTGAACTCAAGTTATCCCCCTGCCTCGGCCTCCCAAAATGCTGGGATTATAGGCGTGAGCCACCACGCCCAGCCAATGCTATTGTAATTAACTATTTTATTTTATTTTTCTTAAGTTTCACATTCATTGTTAAAAAGAAGAAAATTATAGAAATACCCATAATAGCTTAAGTTTGTAGAGTTTCCCTTCCCTGTTTCCAGCTATCTTATGTGAAATGGACGCAGGAAGAGCCACATGTATTTTAGGCACACGCAACCTAGTCCTAGCACGTAGGAAGCACACAGCAAAAATTTGTAACATTAAAAAATAAAAAGTTTTCTTATGGTGACCACAGAAATTATAGCCACAAATCCCAGGCAAAGATTGAGAAAAGAGAACAGACATCTAGGAGATTTTGGCTTTTGAGAACTAACCAAAGAAAGTCAAAGTTTCTCTTCTACCAAGAGGGCAGACAATGTTTTGAAGTGTTTGTAGGTGGTTCAGGAACTCAGAGAAGTCAGCAATTCAGAGAGAGGCTGCGGTCCTACCCAGAATGAGAGAAGCCAGGCAACTGGGCAGCTTGGAATCTCTCACTTGCTAGTTTGGGCTTTGTTCCAAAAAACTCCCAGTTCTTCTGAAGATCTGCTTGCACTCTCTTTGTCCCAGTGGCTGAGTCATGGCCTTGAGAAGGCCCTAGATATTCAGAAAGGCTCCAGAAGTCCCCAGTTCCATTTTACATTTATGGAGTGCTTCCTGCATGTAAAGCCTTATATCAGGCCACAAGAGAAATTGAGGTCAAGTAGAAAGCTCAGTGGGCAGACTGAGCAAGGTTCTAGCCCTTCTTTACCTTGTGTTCTTGTTCAAATTATTCTCTGAACCTTGGTTTCTAATGATGTAAATCAAGAATATTTTTACTGCTTTTACAGTAGATCACTTGTGTTCTGTATAGATGGTACTTCCTAAAATACATGACTTCAGTGATCTTAGGTTTGTGCATGGACCCAGGTGGAATTTGGATTCCTTATGCTTATGACCAGAATTGGAAGGCCAAGATGTGCCCGTTTCAGAGAATAACACAATGATTGCTCAGATCATCCATTCTTCACAGAAGCTTCTTTTTCTTCTCCCTGTCCAGCTTTATTAAGGCATAATCGATAAATTAAAATTTTATATATATGTATGGTGTACAACTCGATGTTTTGGTATATGTACCCATTGTGAAATGATTAGTTCAAGTGAATTAGTATGCTCTTGCCTCACATGCTTATCATTTTTTTGTGGTGAGAACATTTGAAATCTATTTTGTTAGCAATTTTCAAGCATACAGCAGCCCATTATTAATTGTAGTCACCACACTGCACAATAGATATCCAGAACTTATTCATCCTGCATAACTGACATTTTGTACCCTTGAACAAATGTCTCCCTAGAAGCTTCTTAAGACTCAAGCCCATGACAATCACTGGCCTCCTTTGTAGATCTCTTGCTCTGGTAACCCTAAGGACGCCTACAGCTGGTGTTTTGTCAACCACAGGGCATGATGAGCCGCGGTTGATTCCAAAACCTCGTGTAAAATTTCTTAGCACTGAGGTCCAGGGCTCTGGTGTCTCTGCACTATTTCTCTGATCTGCCCACTTCTTGCTTCGACTGACCTTTAAAAGAGGCTCTCCAAGGTGGACTTTCTTCTACAGAGGCCATTGAAGCTCTTCTCTTTCAATCAGACCCTTCCTAGCACAGATGAAAACTCAACTCCTCCAAGGAGCACGAGGAAAAGTCACCTAAAGCGATAGCCCTGCTCCGATGTGTAAAGTTTACATGTTAGTCATATCGAATTTACAAAAGCAAGCATACCTACTCTGGAAGAAGGAAACTGGAGGACCTGCTGCACCTTTTACCTGAGATAAATAGCTGGGAGATGTTGCAACAACCCTGAACTCCTTCTGGGAAAGGGTGCGCTGTTTATCTTTGGAGTCAGCCAGCATGGTGGTGAATGCTAAGGCTGCAAGCTCCACACCCTTTTTGCATTGCTTCCGTCTAACATGCAGCCTCTCGCTGTCAGGTCCCAGCCTGCAGTGCCACAGTGGGCTGCTGGACAGGAGAAATGGTACTTTTCATGTGGTCAGCATGGGCTTCCATCCAGCAGGACAACACTGTGTGCCCTTTGAGGCTTGATTTCTTTAGTTTTTGGAGCTAAGCCAAATGGCAGTGCCAGGGAGAAGGCACTGCCCTATAAATGTGTGGATGCTCTTGTCAGTCAAGGCTAAAAAGACTCCAGCTAGGACATTTCTATTGAAAGGTGCTTTTCAGCCCTGGGGCATTTGCATTCTGAGTGAGGGCCCAGCCGGATAGAAGAGGACCTCCCTGTGCAGTAGGAGCGAAGTCTCACTCAGAATAAAATCTATGGGAGGTAGGGGGTAGAAAAAGGGGTGAGACAGAGGAAAATCCCAGTTGTGGCTATTCTGGCCCCATTCAGAAATGGCTCACCCATTGAGGGGGACACTTTCCTGGAATTCCTTCTTTTCAGACTTGAAGGTATGAAAAACTATGAAAAAAAAAAAAAAAAAAAAAAAGAAGGGAAAAGAAAAAAATGAAACAAAGGAAAACAGTACTTTTAGGCATTCTCCTCTTTGGGAAGTTGGCACTAGTCACACACTAACTAGAAATCTCTGTTTACATCGTGCAGACACAATGGGCTGAAAGTGAACCAAGCAGCGAGGTCTCTGTGTATGTGTCTCTCTGTCTCTGTCTCTGTGTCTCTTACACTGTCTCTCTCTCTCTGCTTCTCTGTATCTCTTTCTGTGTTTCTCTATCTCTCTGTGTCTCTCACTGTTTCTCTTTCTTTTCTCTGTCTGTTTCCCTGTCTCTGTGTCTCTGTCCCCCTCCCTTTTCATATGTGTGTGTGGGTTCCAATGGACCAATAGCCAGTTCTCTTTTGTTTTGATTTTATTTTAGTAAAAAGAAAAGAAAGTCCCTGATAAATAAACCTGAATTAATGGGAATTGTCTTATCTATTCCTGAATGCAGTCTTCAGAACCAGAGAGAAATGGATTCAAATTATGCTTGGCAGTTTCATGACTTTAGCTAATTCATATAATCTCCCTGAATACCAGGTGAGAATTCATCACCTATAAAATTAGACTATCAAGCCTGGTTCATGGTTGGGTGGTGTGATTAGATGAGGTAACTGTGTAAAGCCCCTTAGCTCAGTGGGGGATGTATGGAAGTGAGGCTGGAGGAAGAGACCAATATTGGCTGGGGCTGGCAGCTTTGGAAGCCATAGGAAGTGTCTTGTTTTTATCCCCAAAGCAAAGTGAAATCAGCAAAGGTTTTAAATAAGCTAGTGAGGGGTGGTTGTGATGTGGAGAAGGCATTGTTGAGGGTGGAAAGGGCCAAGACCAGAGGTGGGAGGACCCATTAGGAATTATTGCAGTGGTCCAAGTGACTTGACATTCTAGGGGCTTTGATTTTGATTTCCTGGCTTTTGGCAATGCACCTGCTCCTAACTCTGTGAAAAGCTTTGACCTTCAGGTTCCTAATCTTTGACCCGCCCTATTACTAAGCTTACTCCCTGGATTAAATGGAGCTTTGGTTCAGTTTTGTTAATTCAATATTTATTAAGTACCTATCATGTGCTAAGAACTCTGCTGGCTGAATATAGAGTTTAATGCAGAAACAGTAAATAGGTTTCAACTACTCACTGGTAGAGTCTGTACTGAAAGGATTAAGAGGGCCAGGATTGATTAGCCATGTTTGCTGTGGGTGAGGAGAGTGATGGCAGCATGTTTGTCACACATTTGCCATCTCTGATCCAGTGACTCCCACCTCCTATATTCCACCCTCGCTTGATCCTGGCTCTCCTCAGACCATCTTCTTATCTTCAAACAGTTCCCATGAAGCCGGACACAATAGCAAGCCTTGTCGTTGCTGCTTGCCTAGGAAATATTGGAAAAGAGACATTCTTTCAGCATGGAGACTGCTAAACCAGCAGTGTGTTAGCTGACGAGGGCATCCACGTGGAGAGAACATGCCAGGCAATGAACAGAGAGGAAAACAGAGTTAAGAGATACAGAGGCTGAATAGGAGTGACCATCCAGGCCTGGAGCCAGTAACACCAGAAGCTGTCATCATGGGAGAGGTATGGATGTTTGCCCACAAATGGGTGAATTGTGTGTCCTAGAAAGGCTTGAAACTTCACTCGATAGATGCTCTCATCATAGGAGAGACATGGATGTGTGCCCACAAATGGGATGAATTGTGTGTCCTGGAACGGCTTGAAACTTTACTCAGGAGCAGCCACATGTAGAGAGTGGAGCAACGGCAGGGTAAGGTGGCGAGCTGAGTAAACAAATGGCAACTAAGGTGGAATTATGAACATGTGAATGTTTCTTGGTAGATTTGCAGAAGAAGTTAGGAAAGGGAAACCACATAGACTGAACTTTCTATCACACCAGAAGAATGCTTGAATTATTGCTTTTTGGAATAGGAAAGAGAAGAATGAAATATAATTATAGTTTGGGACAGCTAAAAGTGGGTGTGCCTCCCCCATGCTCTTCTTTTCCATTCATAGGGCTGGAAGTAAAGGGCTTTGGGAAGGCCAAGTTACAAGGGAGAAGCCTTCTGGGTTCCTGAGCCAGCCTCTTTGAGAAGGAGAGCTGCTTGGAAGAGTCACCCAACCCATATAATACTCTGATGAGAAAATAACTTCAGGTGCTGTACCTACTGAGTGTTTGAGGTCACAGTCTCACAGGCTATTGCAGCCTATGCTACAATGTCCAGAAAGGGCTAAAATTTCCAGAACCCCAGGGTTTAGAATGGATTATTTATATACTGCCCATTAAAAACTCTCTACCACTTATTTGTTCACACAATGCTCCTTTTAGCAATAATGTAATTAAGCTAGGCCACGATTTGATGAGATGAAGACTTTCATTATTGCTTACATTATAAATTGCTGGAAGGTTTTGGAAAGCAATTTGGCAATATTTATCAATTGTCTTATAATATTCATACTCATTGTGCTAGTCATTCTACTTCTAGCAATCTAGCCTAAGGAAAGAATGAGAAATGTGAGAAATGTGTGTAAAGAATAATGTACACAGACATTTATGACCATCATTGAAACGAAATACATTTTTATCAATATCAGAATGGTAGGAAATTATGGTACCTGCAAAAAATACAATATTATGTGTCATTTCCATTTGTGCTTATGAAGACATTCTAATGGCATGAAGAAGCATTTAGATTGTAATGTCAGTGAGATATCAGGAAACAGAACTATACAAAGCCCTACTTACTCTGTGCATAAGAAATTCCTATTTATAGGAAAAATAGAAGAAATACAATTTAACAATTAACAGTGTTCTTTTTTCTTACTGATAGGATTATATGAGATTTTTATTTTCTTCTGTATACATTCCTGTATTTTCCAGTTTTAAAAAATGTTCATTTTTTTATAGTGAAGAAAAAGATGACAAAAAGCTTTATTTTAAAGTGTTATTCCCAGGTTGAGGCTGTCATGGGGTTCTCAAAGCACTTTCTGCAATATATTCAAGAGATGATTTTTACCCAGTCTCTAAATGTAGCCCTTCTCTGATGGTCAGTAAATGCTTAATCAGAAAAACTTCCAGGCCTTTATTGCTGGTCAAGCGTCTGAGCATGTAATAAAGGGAGTAATCAGAGTATGATTTCTGCAAGGTGGAGAGACTTTTGCAAATAGTGCTCACTTGCACCTAACCTCTGATCTTCCCTGTGAAAATAAGACACAGGGAGACGAGGGAGTGCTCAGGTGAAAGTTGGCATGGGATGGATTGAGATGGGCGAAGAATAAGAGCAAGAGGGGAAAAGCACAAGAAAAAGCATACAGGCAACACATCTTGAAGGAGAAAAATATGTGCACTTCTAGCATTGCATAGGCGTCCTTAAGGAATTTGCAACAGGACTATCAGTGTTACTGAATTACAGATAAAAGATACCTGAATAATTGCAGGCAACAAGAATGAGAGTTCCCCATAAGGAGTACAAAAGCCCTGATATCTAGAGGTATGTGTTCTAATGTAATGGACCCAGATTAGCATTACCTAATAACAATAATAATGGTAATCACAATAATAGTACAAAATGAGATGAGCATCCACATAGAACCAGACAACATATTTCTTCTACCCTAAAGAAGAGGAATCAGATATTAATATAGCATCAGCGTTGTATTGCTTTTAGCATTTGTTTTCATGTTCCACTGTGGCCCAAGAAATATAAATGAGAATGTCTGATGAAGAAAAACATTGGGTATGGGCCTTCCCTGTAGTTAACATCCTTAGAACAGCGTAGTGCGTTGGAGGAGTAGGCAAAGTGCATAGAGTCAATGGCTTCATCTATGCCTCATTAATTCATTAATTCATTCACCCACTCGTTTGGCCCCTGTGTGCTGAGAGTCTCCTGAAATGTGCTAGGCACTGGAGACACAGAGATGAATCCATCCTGTTTTCAATGAGCAAAGGATCTAAAGGAGAAACAATCATGCAAGTAAACTATTATACAGTGTGGGAAGTTTTGTAATTGTAAGTGCGCAAAGTGTAGAGTGCGCACACCCTAGAGTTTTCCAGGTCAAAGGAGGAGAAAGGGAGTTCCAGGCAGTGGCAGGAAGCATGCCATGCAAAGCCAGAGAGGTGAAGGGCAGAACATGTCTGGGAACCGAAAGATATTTGATGTGGTTGGAGTTTACATGTGGAGAATGACAGCCTGTGACTCTGAAGCTGGACTGAGAATGGCCTACATGCCACGGTAGTTCTTAACCTTGGTTGAGCATTGGTGGGGCAGTTTTTAAAATATTTATGTTTGAGTCCTACCTAGAGATTCTGATTGAATAGATCTGGCAAGTGGCTTGGACAATGGGACCTTAAAAGCTCCCCAGGGGAATCTAATGTGCAGCCAGCGCTGAGAACCATTGCTTAAGGAGATGGAAAAATCATTGAATTATTTAATCAATTTACGTTTTCATAATATTACTTTGCCAGTACTATGGAGGTCAGAGACTGGTGGCAGGGAGGCAAGTGAGAGAGTAAGTACAAATGTCCAGATGAGAGAGGATGAAGGCTTTAAATAAGACATTGGCAATGAGGAAGGAAGGGAGGAACAAGATAGAAGAGATCTGAGTGGATAGAATCGATACAATGGAATGGGAGGGAGGAGAAAGAACAAAAGCAGATATTCAGATTTCTTGAGTAAATACTGGTGTCATCATTGAAATGTGAAGCATAGGTGAAGAATAGGGTTGGTACATGATTAAGTGTTTGGAAAGCAGGGGCAGAGATAATAAGTTCAATTCATCTCTTGCTGAGTTGGAGGTGGCCACGTAATCCTTTCCATCTTTCAAGGTCTCGCCGTCACTTTATAGGCTTTTCCAGCTGCATGGAGAATGAGGATCGGATTGTTCAATATCCATGCCAATCTTCTCAACGCTTTCTGACAATGCAGAGGCTGAAAGGGAAAGTCTGCATTTGCCAGACCCAATACAGCTAGAGCTCTGCATGAGATTTAGGCTCTGCCAGTCAGACATACCCAAATGAGATGCAAAAGACAGAAGTGAAACATGGCGAGATGGAAGCTACCCTTCATCTGTTTCAGGTGGCAAGCATTCTCATGCAGGCCTTTGGAGCTGGACTTTTGTTTGTTTGTTTGGTTGGTTGGTTTTGTTTTCCTTTTTTTTTTTTTTTTTTTTTTTGCATTTGAACAGAGATTACACTGCCCTTCTCTTACTTTACAAAGGAAAGAGGGCACCTATCATCCATCCCAATTTTATTATAGGGTTTTGCCCCAGAGTGAAAAATCCTCCTGGGTTCCAAAGAAAGGGACAATTTCAAATATTAGTATTTATGAAACCTCCTTTGATTTGTTACTGGGCTTTATATCTTCTCCTGCCTAGTACATATTTTCATTAAGATAAAAGTGTGGCTTTTAGGGAGGTGTGGCTTTATGCATAGGGATGTTATAAATTCAGATGTATTTATAGAGTGTTACAGGAGGGAGGAGTGACACTTTTCACTTAACCACCTCTCTGGAGCAAATATTGTCAAGGAATGCCTTACTTCTGACAGCAAAGCCTGTTAGAATACAACAGAAAGTGCAGGTGAGAAGTAATAGAAGCAGCTGGACCTGTCACCTTTCTAACCAATACACACAGGGCAAGGCTCCAGTCTCTCTCTGTCTGTCTCCCTCCTGTAGATTTAGAATGCTCAACATTCATAAAAATCATGCTGAGAAATACTCATTTCCTAGGAAGTGTGCTCTCTGCATTTTCTTTATTTTCTGTAAAGAGAAAGAGCTTGGAGATAACTCTCATTCATGTGGTCTTGGTCCATGTCTCATTTGCATGTTCTGTATTTCAAGGAAAAGGAGGTGATAAGTTTCATGTTTGACTTAAAAAACAGACAAATGTTACCTTTTTTAAAGTAAAAATAACACATAAGAGGTGAGAAGTGTTTTATATTATTGTGAACACTTATCTAGACCCCTTTTTGTTTGCTTTTACCAAAAGATTATCAGATAAATTTAACACCTATTTCACTGGAAATAAAAATAAATAAAACCTTCAATGTATAGTCTTAGTTTTGCTGCAGAAAAGAATATTGAGTAATGAGTTTCTTAAAAAGTAGGTTGAAATGATATATTAGGTTAAAATACAGTATGTGGAATGAAATGAAAGCCAAACTTTAAGAAGAGCAAGCAAATGTTAAATGTTAGTCAGCTAACATAGATTTGCATACATACAGTACTTCATAAAACTATGGTGGGAATTGAGGTGTAGAATATTTATATCCCACTGGATACATTTACAATAACCATATGTCAGTTTAATTTTAAAAATTAATATGGACAATGTACCATAAATTACATGATTTGCAGCTACTTAATGATGAAATATTTTCGATGTCAACTTAAAAATGTGCATATACATATAGGCTTTCAAAATTCTTTTAGAAAGTATGACAGTAAAAGAAAAATGTGAAGACCATGTATACAAGGACAAGTCTACGGAACTTCTTGATAACTTCAACCCACTCCTCCTTCCACCCCACTGCCCCCGGAGAGAAGAGTCTGGGTGGGATCAGAGAATGCAAATTAACTTTAACATTAGCCTGAGAAAAATGCCACTGGAAGCACCAGCCTGCTGTGAGGACCATTATTCTGATACATCCCACACTAACACAAAAGGAGAGACTCCAGGTCCTTGGCTGTTTGCATGATTCATGCCTACAGTCCCCTCTCTCAGGCTAATCCAGACTTGACAAAAAATGAAAAGTGTGGGCATGTCTTGTGCTGGTATGTCTCACACACGTCACTACACCATTTACACACTGCTGATTTTACAGCCATTTACAACTATCAGGTACAAGCAGGAACATGCTAGTCTGTGTATTTATTGCTATTTGGAAAAGTGTTATGGGTTTATGAATAGCTGCATATGACGGAGAAAGTGAAAAATGGGTCAATGGCATGCTTTTCTTCACCTTTCTTTTTTCTAGCTTTGTTTCTCAGCTCAAAGCTTCCCTACTTTACCTGCCCACATTGGGCCACATCTGGCTCTTGTGAATTAAAAACTTTTAAAACCCAGGAGGTTTCACTCACTAAGGCTTTTAGAGTGGTCTCCAGGCGATTGTGGCCTCAAATTGTCTGCCTGTCCATGATTTAGAAACCCCACTGAGATTCTGCCATCTTCAAGTCTTTGTTAGAGAGCCAAAGCCCTCCAGGCAGCTTCCCAAGACGTCGGCACCTTGGCAACGCCCTGGTTTGAACACGATTTTAACAGCGACTAATTCCCTAGGCTGTGGCATTGCCGCAAATGGCTCATCATTTCACAGGCAAGTTTCAACAGTCGTGTAACCAAGATGAGAATATTTTCCCAAACAATAGCATTGTGACAGAAAACAACTAAGGCATGTCGGGGGGACAGCTGCAAGGCAGGTCACAAATGGAAGTGGGATGAATTATCTACTTTCTGGAGTGATCACTTATTTAAATCCGTAATAGTTTCTAAGGGAAGGGAGTTGTTTGCAACTATGGGCAGATATTTTGGAATATTTATAACATGCAAGAAGGAGTTTATATTCAAGGACAATAGCTGCCAGTGGGTGCAGATTATTAGAAGAATTACTCTCCAGTTCCAGCCCAAGTTTTGAATGGAAGAAAAAGTCACTGCCCAGAAACTCTGGCTGGACACACTGGCCTGAAACAGCAAATTCATCCCTTGGTTTTGATGTGTTATTATCTCATCCTCCCCACTACACTGTCATCTGCCTGAAGGATCATTGAAAATCCTGATGCTGCCTTGGTGATTCTGATAATCCATTGGTTCAGGATTCCACCCCATGAATCCTTGTACCAAGGTACCAAGGACAGTGTGCCCAAGGATAGGATGTTTAATTTCTGCAAAATCAATCTCTAAAGTACATGGTACTACTCAAACACCTGTCATTTACCATATAGCCCATTATAAATTAACTCCCAAGTTCATTTAAACCGACATAGACTCTAGTTGAAGGTTCAGCTCAGGTTGCCTCTAGAGATATGAAAGCACAGATGACATGTATGAAGGGATGCTCACAAAAAGGCCACCCTTTATTGCATTCATTTCTCAAGACAGTAATCACTACTTGAAAATGTGTTGGTGGCATGCTCTTTAAACACAGCAAAGTGAATTCTCATTTTACAGCTACTAAGCAAATATTCTTATCCCTAGATCTCCATATGAAGATGATGATTAAATCAGAGATGCCAGAGATTTCCCCCAAGTGACTGGCTTCTATGAAGCAGAGCCCAGTTCGTCTGACTCTGAAGTCTAGGTCCTTTCCACCACATCCACTACATTTGCTGCCATTAACTCTTCTTTCCATGAACTTGGGTAATAAGTCCACAGTCCTAACCATGTGCCTTGTGATTTTGTAGACTTTGGCAACATCATCTCTGAGCATTTCCAACAATAGAGTCCTGTTTGTCTTAGAATTGATGGGCAGGTAGAGGCTCAGCTGCAACTTCTCTCAGTTGCGCTTCTCTGGAATTTCTCCAGCTCTGCCAACTTTTCCTTGAATTTTGATGGCCAGGCCTGCAACAAGTTCTCCAGGGGCTATACCCACCCCCTTTGTGGTGCGAGGATAGGAGCCATCTCTTGCTCGTTTTTTTTTTTTTTTTTGAGATAGAGTTTCTCTTTTGTTGCTCAGGCTGGAGTGCAATGGCCTGGTCTTAGGTCACTGCAACCTCTGCCTTCCGGGTTCAAGCGGTTCTTCTGTCTCAGCCTCCCAAGTAGCTGGGATTACAGGCACCCACGACTACGTGTGGCTAATTTTTGCATTTTTTGTAGAGGCAGGGTTTCACCATGTTGGTCAGGCTGGTCTCAACTCCTGATCTCAGGCAATCACGACCCGCCTTGGCCTCCCAAAGTGCTGGGATTACAGGTGTGAGACACTGTGCCCAGCCCCTTGCTTGCATTTTAATTTCCAACATTGACCACAAAATTCCACAATTTTTGAGCTGAAAGAAAGCTTAGTTGTCATCTATCCCGATGGTATTCACACTTAAGCATGCAACAGACTCATATGGAGGGCTTGTTATCTATTTGCTATCTATTGCTGTGTAACAAATTACTCCAAAAATTAGCAGCTTAGGATAGCACACATTCATTGTCTCACATAGTGTCTGTGGGCCGGGAATCCAGAAATGGCTTAGCAGTGTGGTTCTAGCTCAGGGTCTCTCTGAAACTGCAATCAAGGTGTTTGTTGGGCCTGCAGTCATCTGAAGGCTTGAATGGGGCTGAATGAACCATTTCCAAATGGACTCACACACATGGCTCGAGGTGAGATCTCTGTTCCTCACCACATGGGCCTCTCCATAAGGTTGCTAGACTATCCTAAAGATCTGGCAGCTGGCTTTCCTAAAGTCAGTAATCCAAGAAAGAGATCAGGAGAATGATCAAGCCATAGTGTATTTTATAATCTAATCTTGGAAGAGATAGTCATAACTTCTGATGCATTTGAGTCATCAGACAGACCAATTCTGGTACCAGGTGAAACAGGACTACACAAGAGTATACATTTCAGGAGGTGGGCATCACTGGAGACCATCTTGGAGTCTGGCTATCACAGCTTGTTGAAACACAGATTTCTGGGCTCTGTCTGCAGAGTTTCTGATTTGAGATGGGGCTCAAGACTTTTATAAAAATATTTCAGGTGATGCTGATGTTACTCATCTAGGACACACACTTTGAGAACCACTGATCCACCTCATATTCTGATTTTATAGATAAAACTGAGTCCCTCAAAGATGGGAAAAAATGGTGAGCAGGAAGCATACCAATAATTATTGAATACTTACTATGTGTCAGGCACTAGGCTGGAGCCTTTACATATATTTTCTTCTTTAACACAACAAACCCTGTGTATTACTCACCACTTCATGAATGAGGAAACTAAAATGAAGGATTAAGTAGATCAAGTAGGCTTTATCCCTGGGATGCAAATTTGGTTCAACATACACAAATCAATAAATGTGATTCATCACATAAACAGAAAATGAAGACAAAAACCTCATAATTATCTCAATAGATGTAGAAAAGGCTTTGGATAAAACGCCCCTTCATGTTAAAAACTCTGAATAAACTAGGCATTTAAGGAACATACCATTAAAAAATAAGAGCCATCTGTGACAAACGCACATCATACTGAGTGGGCAAACACTCATACTGAGTGGGCAAAATCTGGAAGTATTCCTCTTGAAAACCAACAAAACGCAAGGGTGCCCTCTCCCACCACTCCTATTTAACATAATATTGGACGTCCTGGCCAGAGCAATCAGGCAAGAAAAATAAAGGGCATCCAAATAGGAAGAGAGGAAGTCAAACCATTCCTGTTTGCAGTTGACATGATTCTATGTCTAGAAAACCCCATAATCTCAACCTGAAATCTCCTTCAACTGATAAACAACTTCAGTAAAGTTTCAGAATACAAAATCAATGTCCAAAAATTACCAGCATTCCTATACACTAACAACAGCCAAGCTGAGAGCCAAGTCAGGGATGTAATCCCCTTCACAACTGCCACAAAAAGAATAAAATACTTAGGAATACAGCTAACCAAGGAGGTGAAAGATCTCTACAATGACAATTAGAAAATGCTGCTCAAAGAAATCAGAGATGACACAAACAAATGGAAAAACATTCTATGCTTATGGATAGGAAGAATCAATATCATTAAAATGGCCATACTGCCCAAAGCAATTTATAGACTCAATGCTATTCCTATTAAACTACCAATGACATTCTTCACAGAACTAGAAAAAAAACTATTTTAAAATTCATATGGAACCAACAAAGTGTTCAAATAGCCAAGGCAATCCTAAGCAAAAGAATAAAGCCAGAGGCATTACATTATCTGACTTCAAACTATACTACAAGGCTACAGTAACCAAAACAGCATGGTATTGGTATGAAAAGAGACACATAGCCCAGTGGAAAAGAATAGAGAGCCCAGAAATAAGACTGCAAACCTACAACTATCTGATCTTTGACAAAGCTGACAAAAAGAAGCAATGGGGAAAGGACTCTTTATTCAATAAGTGGTGCTGGGATAACTGGCTAGTCATATGCAAAAGATTGAAACTGGACTCCTTCCTTACACCATATACAAAAATCAACTTAAGATGGATTAAAGACTTAAAAACCCAAAACTATAAAAACACTGGAAGACAACATAGGTAATTCCATTCTGGACATAAGAATGGGCAAAAATTTCATGACAATGGCAACAAAAGCAAAAATTGACAAATGCATTCCAATTAAACCAAAGAGCTTCTGCACAGCAAAATAAACTATTAGCAGAGTGAACAGACAACCTGCAGAATGAGAGAAATTTTTGGCAAATTATCCATCTGACAAAGGCCTGATACCCAGCATCTATAAGGAACTTAAACAAATTTCCAAAAATGCCCAAACCACCCCGTTAGAAAGTGACCAAAGGACATGAACACTTTTCAAAAGAAGACATACATGTGGCCAACCACCATATGAAAAAAGGCTCAACATCACTCATCATTAGAGAAACGCAAATTAAAACAAGGAAGGCCCAGTGCGGTGGCCCTTGCCTATAGTCCCAGCACTTTGGGAGGTTAAGTTGAGTGGATTGCTTGAGCTCAGGAGTTCGAGACCGGCCTGTGCAACATCTCTACAAAAAACCCCATCTCTACAAAAAATACAAAACTTAGCCAGGTATAGTGGTGTGTTCCTGTACTTCCAGCTACTCAGGAGACTGAGGCGGGAGGCTCACTTGAGCCTGGGAGGTGGAGGTTGCAGTGGACTGAGATTGCCCTCCAGCCTGGTGACAGAGTGAGACCCTCTGTCTTAGGAAAAAAAAAAAAAAAAAAGAAAATCACAGTGAGATACCGTCTCATGTCAGTCAGAATTACTGTTATCAAAAAAATCTAAAAATAACAGATGTTGGTGAGGTTGTGAAGAAAAAGAAACACTTATACACTGCTGATGGAGTGTAAATTAGTTCAACCAATGTGTAAAACAGTGTGGCAATTCCTTAGAGACCTGAAAACAGAAACACCATTTAACCCAGCAGTCCCGTTACTGGGTATATACCCAAATGAACATAAATAATTCTACCATAAAGATACGTGCATGCATATGTTCATTGTAGCACTATTCACAATAACAAAGACATGGAATAACCTAAATGCCCATCAATTGTAGACTGGATGAAGAAAATGTGATACATATACACCATGGAATACTATGCAGCCACAAAAAAGAACAAGATCATATCCTTTGCAGGAACATGGATGGAACTGGAGGCCCTTACTTATAGCAAACTAATGCAGGAACAGAAAACCAAATACTGCCTGTTCTCACTTATAAATGGGAGCTAAATGATGAGAACATATGGACACGTGGAGGGGAACAACACACACTGGAGCCTATTGGAGGTTGGAGATTGGAAGGAAGGAGATGATCAGGAAAAATACTAATAAGTACTAGGCTTAAAACCTGGGTGATGAAATAATCTGTACTACAAATCTCCATGACACAAGTTTACATGTATAACAAACCTGCACATGTACCCCTGGACTTCAAATGAAAGTTAAAAAAAAAAAAAAAAAGAAAGATTAAGTAACTTTCCCAAGTTCATATATAGTTACTGACAGGGACAAGACTAGAACCTGGATCTCCTGACTCCCAAGTCAAAGTGTTTTGTACCACCCAATAGCCCCAAATCTATTATTCCATTATTACATGTAGGTTGTTTTCCTTGAAAATTGATTAGTTGTGTTATTATGGCCCTATGACACAAAACTAGAGAATCACCGTGTAAATTGTACCCATTGAATTGCAGCACATACGCTAAAAATTGACCTTAGTTCATTTAAAGACAGAGGTTCAACATTCATGCTGCTTTCTAAGTCTTGTAGGACATATCTCAGAAACATTTGTTCCAGCAGGGATCCTCGCAGGACTCTGACAATTATGCCAATTACTCACAGGATGTAACCTCACCCTATTTAAGCGCAAGTCTCCTAAAAGCCCCATGACTTAGGCTCATCATTTGTAAAATAGGAAGAAAAATAACCTCTTCCTTGCTCCTCTCATAGGGTTATTGTAATAATTCAATGAAACAATATATGCAAATTTCTTTGCAAACCGCTAAGTGTCTTGCTCATAGAAGATGCTATTGCTATTGCTGCATTTTTCAATCCAGTGTCTGCTTATTTCTATTCTTGTGTTTTTATCTCCTATTTTTACGAACAGGATATTGGACTTAATAGAAAGCCATTTAGGCATTCACTGAGATGATTATCTGACTCTTCTTATATAACAGGTATTTTTCAGGTAGAATCAGCTCTAGGGTAAGAATTTTAAAAAATTAAAAAGAGGGAAAAAACAATCTCTTACCCTATGCAAAGCTCTCACCTAAGTGTTTAGCTTACACACTTTTCAAAACAAGTCTGTAAGGGTAAAATCTATATCTCCTTGTTAGATGTAGGAGATAAGAAAAACGAACCTAAGGTCATTCCTCTACAATAGGATTTGACTTTAAGCTTCCTCGGTATAGTAAAATTACTCAGCAGAGTATATGGCTCAGAAAATGTTCAGTGAATGAAAACTTTCAAATACTGCCCTGATGCATCTATTAGTGATTATCAGGACCACCCTACCACCATATTTGATGGGCCTTTGGAATCAGATATTTGGAAAGCAGCCTTAGGAGGGAGGCTTACGAATCCTTTCTTCTCAGCATGGAGCATGGTGGAACGATGTTCTCCAGTAGGGAGTCAGATTTCTATTAAGTCCGTTGTTGCTGACCTTTTCCTGTATTGTGGATGATATTGGGAGCAGAATTTCCTGATGATGACCATTCGACATTTTATTAGAACATCCAGAAAATGCAATGGTCACTAGGAGGCAGCGTGGGTTAACTAAGAACCAAATTGCTTGGGGACAGGATTATCAGATGTGTAGATTAAGCAAATGTCAAAATGGCATTATAAATAATGTATTTTTAAAAATTAATAACATTTTAAAGAACATATTTTCATTTTAATTAATTTATTATTTTTTTTGATGCCCCAACAGCTTTATTAAGTGCTTTTTTTTCTTCTTTTCTTTTGAGAAAGAGTCTCGCTCTGTCACTCAGGCTGGAGTGCAATGGCATGATTTCAGCTAACTGCAACCTCTGCCTCCTGGGTTCAAGTGATTCTCGTGCCTCAGCCTCACAAGTAGCTGGGATTACAGGCATGCACCACCATGCCCAGCTAATTTTCTCTTCTTTCTTTTTTTAAAGTAGAGATGGGGTTTCACCATGTTGGCGAGGCTGGTCTCGAACTCTTGACCTCAAATGATTCAGCTGCTTCGGCCTTCCAAAGAGCTGGGATTAGAGACATGAGCCACTGCACCCGGCCTATGAAGTCCTTCTTTCTGTGGATGACAGGACCTCATAGCTGGAGAGCTGGAAGAGAAGCCAGGAAGTTGTGCTCTCAGTACAACTAAAGGGGTACAGAGGTGCTCTGAATTTCTTAGGACCCTCACTCTGCCCATCCTAAGCATGGGCATGATATATTGCCAATTTTTGTTCATGGTATCTGGCTGCTTTATCTCGTCTGGGCTAAAGGTGAAGTCACAAAATATTTCACAAAATATTTTGAGCCAGATGGAGAAAATAGGTCTTGATATAGTTAGGAAATTTTGAACAACTGGTTGAAAGTTATACCCTCCCAAATATTGATCAAGTGACATGATCCTTCACCCTGTCCTATGTGGTGGTTTTATTCAAGCTTTTGTCAAAAGTTGATGACATGCTTATCAAATTTAGAGATGTTGTAAAGCTAGAAGGAATAGAGACCATGGTCTGTGATAGAATAAACCAGCACATTGTATATTTCTCAGCACATAATAGATGCTCAATAAATGGCTGATGAGTTTTGATAATTGATTAATTGCTTAGAACCAATGAGTGGAAGTTACAGAGGCATGTATTTGAGCCCCCATAAGGGCTAATATTAGCCTCGTTAAACACTGAAAAGTGATGAATCATAAAACAATAAGTTCTCCTTTTTGCAAAGCTGTGAAAGCAGGATATATTTCATATATGATCCTCCAGATCATAACTCCAAGATCAAGCAGAGAAACTTGGAGTAGAGGGCAGTGCTAAGGCTCTGGCCAGATCTCCCTGCATCCTCTTTACCATCTCAAATGTTACTTCCAGCTTCTGTGTTCTTGTGCCAATGATGCAGTCGTGGGGACCCCAGCTCTCTTACCTTGAGTTTAGATAAACTCTAAGATGTAATTTATCTCCCCTGAGGCTCCCCTGTGGCATCAAACTAACTCTGTGACTTGGTCTCAAGTCTCACCCTGGTCGAGCCTCTTTTCCTTCCCTTTTCTGTTTCTCTGGTTCTCTTACCGGTTTCTCCTGGGAGTGATTCTTTAATATATCCCTTGCACACAAATGCTTGACTCAGGGTCTGTTTCTAAAGCAACTGACCTGCTGGGCACGGTGGCTCACACCTATCCCAGCACTTTGGGAGGCTGAGGTGGGAGAATCACTTGAGCCCAGGTGTTCAAGACCAACCTGGGCAATATAGGAAGACCCCATCTCTACAAAAAAAAAAAAAAAAAAAAAAATGTAAAAATTAGCCCAGTATGGTGGCATGTGCCTATGGTCTCAGCTACTCAGGAGGCTGAGCTGGGAGCATCACCTGATCCTGGGAGGTTGAGGCTGCAGTGAGCTGGGATCACGCCATTGCACTCCAGCCTTGGGCACAGAGTGAGACCCTGTCTCATTAAAAAAAAGAAACAAAGAAAAAAAGTAGCTGATCCAAGGCAACTGATAAGGAAGGATCTGATTTGATCGATATTGACAGATGATAATTTCAGTCCAAACAGTATAAAAATACACTGATTTAGCAATCCCACAATAACTGTCTTTCAAAAACCTAGATGATGCACTATCCTATCTGTCTAAACTCAAAGTTCACTGTTAAAACTCGGAGGAGTTGAGTCACTGAGCATTGCTGGGGCTTCGGAGGCTTCTCAGTCTGTGGACAAGACAAAGAAGCTGGAACAAAATCGACTAAGAAAATGGTAATGTAGGAACTGACTTCCAAGTGGAGAAAATCAATAGTCTACATAACAGGATCCCAAACAGGAGATAAATAGGCTCCTACATTTATCTCAAAGAGAAACAGTCAAAGTCTATTGGAAATCGCAACAAGGTTCACTGAGTTTAGATCAGGATCCATCTAGTGGCTGGTTGACATGATCCAAGGCAAACACCTATCCATGCTGGCTAGATATAAACGTGTGGCGTAGGGAATTTTGTGACTCGAGGGACATGAGGGTCCCTAGTTCTCAACAAAGGTACTCCATACCGGACTTGTTAGTAAAACAGCTGCACATTTTTCATGTTAATGGAGCATAGATTTCTAATAGACTCTATTCTCTGGTTAGGGTTGGATATAGGAGAAGAGACCAGAGAAATGCTTGTTAGGACTCCTATGTGCCAGGCATACTACCCGGTACTTTTCATACATTATCTTTAGTCTTCACAACAACTCTGTGAAGTATTATTAAATTCAGTTTTTAAACTTGGAGAATGAGGCTGAGAGGTTAAATTAAGTGCCTTAGGTCACTGGTTAGGGTGGAATTCACACACACCAAACAATAGCTAATTGAACGATGCCATCTGTGGTCTGTGCCAGGGGAGTGGTGCACATGCTACAGGGGTGTAAACAGACGAAGCAGAGGTTCCAAACCACCTTTGTAATAAATGAAAAAAATATCAGGCATCTTCATGTGTTGTCCCTAATGCCAGTTTATTGCAAAACAGAGCGTTACTTCTCTCAAAGCACTTTTCTGGACATATATATTCCAGAAGCTTTCCTTGATAGCTCATATAAACTCCCTGACTGGGCTGGGAGTGGTGGCTCATGCCTGTAATCCCAGCACTTTGGGAGGCCAAGATGGGTGGATCACCTGAGGTCAGGAGTTCAAGACCAGCCTGGCCGACACAGTGAAACCCTGTCTCTACTAAAAATACAAAAATTAGCTGGGTATCGTGACAGACACCTGTAATCCCAGCTACTCAGGAGGCTGAGGCAGGAGAATCGTTTGGACTCTGGAGGTGGAGATTTCAGTGAGCTGAGATCACACCATTGCACTCCAGCCTGGGCAACAAGAGTGAAACTCCGTCTCTAAATAAATAAACTCCCTGACTGGCATGGTGTAGAAGAAAAGAAAGCACACTTTTTAATCCTTTTATCGATGTTACCCTATTTAACCTTCTCAGTACCCATGAGGAAGGTATTAATCTTTCTATCTAAGAGATGGGAATACTGAGGGTCAGAGAATTTGAACTTTTCCAAAATCTTAACAACCTATAATAGTTCTGGCTCGTGGCTCATGCCTATAATCCCAGCATTTAGGGAGACTGAGGCAAAAGGTTGCTTGAGCTGAGGAGTGCAACTGCAATCTGGACAATACAGCAAGATCTCATCTTTACCAAAAATAAAAAATAAAATAACCCAAGTGTGGTCACGTGTCTGTAGTCCCATCTGCTCAGGAGGCTGAGACATGAGGATCACTTGAGCCTGACAGAAGAAGACTGCCGTGAGCTATGATTGTGCTGCTATACTCCAGCCTGGGCAACAGAATGAGACCCTGTCTCAAAATTGATAAATTAAATAAGTCTGTTTTCTCTGATGCTAAGTATGTCCATCATTCTCTACTCATGCCTCCCTCTTTGCGATGTTTTTGAAATTATTATAAAATTTATTTATTTTTCATTGGCCAAATTTATTTATTTGGCCTCTTTAAATGCTTGTCTGCTTGTTGGGGGATTTATTCCTTATTCTGGACTTTGTGAATGACTGATGTTTGCTGTAAGTTTGCTATGCAGGCCACAGCACAGTGGATCTTTGGTAATCCTCTGAGTCCTTGGTCAGTGTAGAAAATCAAACGAAGAGACTTAAACTGAAAAGTTTGCTTTAGAAATGAGGATGTCCAGATAAATGGTTTATACTTAGGAAATGTAGATCTTTTCAAAGCCCCCTGTTGTAAATGTATTCTCCAGTTCATCCAGGCTCCCTTCCTTTTCCAGGAATAGCCCCTTTGTTACCAAACATGGTGTCGGCTGCTTGCCACTTAGAGAAATAAAATAACAAGCACGAGGTAGTATAAAGAAAGTGACTTTATTCCAGAGCTTAGCAATGGGAAAGAGCCAGATGCATATCTAAGCCACTTTAGCTTTCTAGGCAGAAAGCAGGGTTTTAAGAAGAGAAATTTTGGGATGTGGGCGATGTAGAAGGGCATGGAGGTGTGGGGTCTACCTGACTTGCTCCACAACTTATCTCTAGTAATGGGTCAGCCTATGGTCTGGCCAGCGCCATTATGGGCAGATTATGGATTAACTGCTGCCTTGAGACAATCTCCTGGTGGGAGAGAATTCCGGAAGGTGCCTGGCTTGGTTTGAAGAATTCGTCCCTTGAACTTGTAAGCAAACATATAGCTAACAATGCTTGCAGATGGTCTGGTCAGCAGAGAGAAAGGAGGGTAAAGGTTACATTTGCATTCATAAGAAGCTAAGTAAGAGGTGAAAACACAAGGAAAAAGAGAAAAGGTAAAGATAATTTTTAGGAAAATGGGGTAATGGTTACCACTTTGACCCCCTCGCTCCAGTGTAGTTTTAGGGTGCACAGATATCCTCCCCTTTATCCCCTTTAGCCACAGTGGCTGGTCCAGGGACTGGGCATATGACCCAAAGCAGACCAATCAGAACAATTGCTGGGAGTTTTTGAACTGGAGCCGAGAAGAGTTTTTCTCAGATGGTGATACAGGGAAGATATGAGCTTGCAACTTTTGGGAACACTGACCCATCCTTGGAAAGGTTAGTAGTATAGTTTGGATATCGCCTCCAAATCTCATGTTAAAATAAAATCCTCAGTGATGAAAGTGGTCCTGTTGGGAGGTAACTGGATCACAGGATGGTGGATTTCTTATGAATGGTTTAGCACCATCCCTTGGTGCTGTCCTTGTGAAATATGATTATTTAAAAGTATGTGGCACCTTCCTCCTTCTCTCTCTTGCTCCTGCTCTGGCCATATGAGATGCCTGCTCCTGCTTCACCTTCTGCCATGAGTGAAAGCTCCTTGAGGCCTCCCCAGAAGCTGAGAAGATGGTGGCATCATGCTGGTACAGCCTAAAAAACTGTGAGGCAATTAAACCTCTTTTCTTTATGAATTACCCAATCTCAGGTATTCCTTGATAGTAATGCAAGAACGGCCTAATACAGTCTGTTTGAGAGGATAAGGTTCACATGCTGATAGAAGCAGAGACAAGAAACAGAGAACAGCGTATGAGTGATAGAGCACTGATGGAGTTCATGTGCCTGGTTCTCTAATTCCAGAGCCCAAGTCACCCCATGGTTATGTGATCCAAAAAGGTCCCCTTGTTGCTCAAGCTAGTCTGGGTTGGGTTTCTGTCACTTGTAACCAAGGCTAGTATAGTATACGTCATTTTCTTTCTATTGATTATTTTCAGCCTAAGGCCAAGACAGTACATGACCCTGAAATAAATAATTTTAAGTTAGGCCTTTGGGGCCGGACGTGGTGGCTCATGCCTATAATCCTAACACTGTGGGAGGCCGAGGTGGGCGGTTTGCCTGGGCTTAGGAGGAGTCTGAGACCAGTCTGGGCAACATGGTGAAGCCCCATAACTACTAAAATACAAAAAAATTAGCTGGGCATGGTGGCATGGGCCTGTAATTTCAGCTACTTGGGAGGCTGAGGCACAAGAATTGCTTGAACCCAGGAGGCAGAGGTCACAGTGAGTCAAGATCGTGCCAGTTCGCTCCAGCCTGGGTGACAAAGCATGACTCTTTCTCAAAAAAAAAAAAAAAAATTAGATTACTGCAAAACTGACAGACTTGATAGCCGCATCCTTTAAGGCTAGAGTGACTCCATATCCTGGTCTTTTCAGAACAGCTCTGGTTTACACCTGTCGCTCTAGTGTAATTATTAGCAGTCCCCCAATCGGTCTCAGAGGGCCTGACTTGAATGATAAATCAGATATTTACTTTAGTTAAGGTTCATCTCAACCATTCCCTTTTGGATGGCTTTTCTGATCCCCCAACCTTCTTCTATAAGTGAAAGACCCTGAGAGACAGAGAGGAGACACGGCTTCCCCATCTGTGTAGCCCAGCGGACTTTTGTGCAGCACCTTGCACACTGTAAGAATTCAGCCAGTGTTGGCTGAATTGAGAATTAAATATTTGTGCTTCAAAATAACTATTATAGCTGGGGGCCATGGCTCATGCCTGTAATCCCAGCACTTTGGGAGGTCAAAGCAGGCAAATCACTTGAGCCCAGGATTTCGAGAGCAGCCGGGGCAACATGGCAAAACCCCATCTCTACAGAAAATACAAAAATTAGCTGGGCGTGGTGGTGTGTGCCTATAGGCCCAGCTACTCAAGGGGCTGAGGTGGCAGGATCACCTGAGCCCAGGAGGTTGAGGCTGCTATGAGTCGTAATCATGCCACCACACTTTAGCCTGGGCAACAGAGTGAGGCTGTGTCTCAAAACAAAACAAAAACAAATATTAAACAAGCTTCCCTAAAAGAAATCAATTTGACTGATTCACATTAGTCATGACCTGGATTTCTAGTTCAAGTTTAAAAGGAAACTGACATTTATGGGACTTATTATTATTGTTATGAAAACTTTGAATATGTACTTCATTTAATTCTACAAGGTAAGTTTTATCTCCGTATTTAAGAAGTAAGGAATTGATGCTCAAAGAGGTGAAGCATGTGCCTCCGAGCCCGTGCTCTCCCGCTACGCCACGAGTGCCTGTGCTGGGTCGTAGTTGTGAATTGTCTCTCTCCTGAGTGCCGTTCTGCACTGCAGAGGTTGATCACTAAACATTACACTTCCTGGACTCCTTCTAGCTAGAGTTCTGGGTTTGATTTAGGTACCCTCCATCTGACACTCATGATACTGGTTGGGAACTGAATCCCTCTGGGAGAGAGGCGGCGTTTCATTTGTTTCACAAAACATTTTATTTTGCTGATGCAGGCCACAGCAGAAGCGTGATAGTTCTGGAGCCAGCAGGTACAGACACAGTTTACCACTTCAGCAGAAATGGCCTCCTGATTGCGGCAGGAGCAGCAGGCCTCTTGAGATCTTGATCTGCAGTGTGTCTTTGGGTGTCATTCCTGGAAGCTCAACCGGGAGTCTGTTTCTTCAGTCCTGCCATTGTTTCTGTAAATTCAATACCCTTCCACCCAGATAGATGGAGAGCTCCTCTTTCTGCAATTGACCACTGACAGTTGTATTGTCTTCACATACCAGGGGGCAGCATAGTTAAGATTCAGGGGAGCAAGGTGGGTTGAGTTTACTTCTTTACCTATGCCTGTGCTTTAATTTTCTTGTTCTATTTGGTAGTGAAGACTGTCTGAGGACACCTATCTAGACTTCTAGCCCCATATTTAATAATATGGAATTCAATACCTGCTTACTTCCTACTGTTGTTTGCCTGGGAAGATCATGGTCACCCACATCTAATCAGACAGAGTCACTTAAATGAAGAGCCAGCAGCATCATGACCCCACTGCTTTAGTAATGTAACCACGAGAAACTCATCTGGAGCTTTCCTTACCTTGATATAGATGTTAAGATAGCACTTTTTTTTTTTTTTCTCCTTTAGGTGGGGATGAAAAGAAGGCATCTGCCTTTTATTTATTTCCTTGAAATGATTCTTACATGATAATTTTCTTTAACATAATCACACCCTTGTTCAACATTCTCACAACTGAGCATTTTTCTTTTCTTTTTTGGGGAGTCAACTTGGAATCACAGAGAAATGTTAATCATTTGCTATGGCTTTCTTGATTAAAGGAATTGTAAATGACTGAAAAACTCAAAAAAAGGCTTATTCTTGGATTAACGTCAGATAAAACATGTGCCTATAATGCATCTTCGAGCAATAGGCCATTCTTTCAAAGTTCAAACACAGACAGCAAAATGAGGAAAATAAGAATAATTATGTCATTAAACTTCAATTTGCAAAATGTTTCAGGAGATGGGGCTGTCCAACCATTAGGGTAAGAAAGACTTTTGTTACTAATCTCCATATAGTGTAATTTTGCTGGCCCCCAAATTTCCCAAAAGTTCCATTCCCCTGGATTACAAATTAATTGAATTTCTTTAGGGGGGTGTAATGGTTAATTTTGTGCCAGCTTGACTAGGCCACAGGATTCCCAGATATTTGATCAAACATTATTTGTAAGGGTATTTGGGATAACATTAACATTTAGATTAGTAACTGAGGAGAGCACTTGCCCTCCCTAGTGTGAGTGCGTCTCATTCAGTCAGCTAAAGGCTTGAACAGAATAAGAAGGCTGTCCCTCTTCCCAATGAGGGGGAATTTCTCCACCTGATGGCCTTCCAACTGGGACATTATTTTTTTGTTTGTTTGTTTGTTTTTGTTTTGTTTTTTGGTTTTTCTCCCCCTGCCTTTGAATTGCAGCATCACTTGTTTCCAGGTCTTGAGTCTGCCAGCCTTTAGACTGGAACTACACCATTGGTTCCCTCGGGTCTCCAGCTTGATTACTTACCCTGCAGATCATGAGACCTGTCAACCTCCAGAATTCTATAAGCCGATTCCTTATAATAAATCTCTCTTTCTCTCTCTATACACGCACACACACACACACATACACACACACACACACACACCCCTCCTTTCTATTGGTTCTGTTTCTTTGGAGAACCCTGACTAATACACAG
Source organism: Piliocolobus tephrosceles (assembly GCF_002776525.5). Taxonomy (NCBI): domain Eukaryota; kingdom Metazoa; phylum Chordata; class Mammalia; order Primates; family Cercopithecidae; genus Piliocolobus; species Piliocolobus tephrosceles. The sequence goes on from NC_045446.1 coordinate 51,470,758, forward strand.
GGGACAAAAAACACTCATTTATGCCAGAGGCGAGGCACAACTTTTGCATGTCTGCACACTAAGGAGAGTATGACTTGTCTCCCTGCCTCTCAACCACATATTTCTGAGAAAAGGATGGAGGAGGAACCAACACTTGACCCAAAAAGTTGAAGAAAATACCTGTGAAGGTGGTACTTAGCGTAACAAGAAGTTTCATTTGGTCATAAACTATATTTAGGGTTTTTCAGCAGAAACTTAGCCTCTAGTAGAGCAGTAAAGAGAACACTTCCATTTAGGGGATGTGGATTAGGAAGACTGGTTAAGAGATGGTCACAGCTCCCCAGTGCCAGCTCAGCTTGAAGGCTTTCACCCGTTGCTAAAGGAGTAAGATTTTCAACAGTGTCCATGACTTCCTGCACAAGAAGGAAGTGTAGGTTTTATGAGTTGGAAGTGCAAATAAGCAGGCTTGGCTACAAAGCAGGTTTCTCTGGCTTGCCTGGTCCCTGTGCCTTGGCAGGATTGCGGCCCACTCTGGGCAGGAGAAATGTGATTAATCCACTTCCTCTCCACTCCAATGTCTGCATCTTCATTTCAGAATTCAGTTTTAGCCTCCAGCTTGCCAGGGTCAGGAGGGACCAGCCCTGTGAACCCAGCATCACAAGAATCCCAAGAACGGCAAGCAAATTGTGAAACAAGGAGACAAGTCCAGGTTGTCTGAGGCAAAGAGGAGTGAGCAGGCACCACACTCAGGGGTGCCTTGGCAATCAGAGCTGGTTCCTTCAGAGTCTTCTGGTCCCGTTCTCCCATTTTCCAGGTGGGGACTCTGATGTCCAGGGATGAGAAGGTGCTTGCCCATGTCCAGAAGAAGTTCCAAGAACAGGACCCTGGACTCTGCCACCAAGTCCCCTTCATCATTCGGTTTCATCACAACACTTCTTAAAAGGAAACTTAACCCTGGCCTTCTACCCAATAGACCCAGCAGACCTGCCACTGTGGCCCTGAGAGTCAGGGCCCAGGCCACAATGGGGAAAAGCAGCTCTAGGGAAAGAGGTTGTGGACACAAGGCCTAGCTTGGGGACTGCGTGCACTCTGCCTCTCCTACACTTCTCACTCCCATCCACACATTGGAGCTGGAAGGGCCTGCCCGGAACAGTGGAAGGGAAAGGGCACCAGGCCACTAAACACCATGTTTTAGATCTGTCCCTGTTGCCCCTAATAAACCACTTTCCCACATTGTGCCTTAGTTTCCCCATCTGGAAAATGCATTGATCTCACTTTACACTCTATAGTTGCACTGATATTTGGACATTCTACAGGTTAAAAAATTAAGTGGCCCTGTTCAAGGCAGAGATAGAAATATTAGATTTATGTTCCAGAGGCAGAACCATTCAGTGCCGCAGTCACCGAGGTGTAAAAGTATAGATTTCTGTTAACTTGAAAGGGGAGTTGAAAGAAAGCAAGAGAAATGTCCCCTCAGGCTAGTTTGTCTTCACTTAGGAAATATTTTCCAAGGAAATTCTGTGGAGGTTTTTCTCCTTCCCCAACCGGGAGCCTCTTCTGTCTTCCCAGCACCGGAATTTGGGTGGAGTGGCCAATAAAGGAGCCGTTCGTCCTCTAAAGGGGTCACTTCCCTGGGATCCCAGGGCAGCGGCTGCGGCAGGTGCTCACGGCCGATCGCGGAGGCAGACATACTGCAGGACTTTCAGCATCAAGGTCACCTGTAAAGGAGCTGGCCGTGACCCGCCACTGCCCACTAAGGTCTGGAGCAGACGTTATTCTCGACAGCACTTGATTATTTTTCAAAGAGAACTAGGTAGTATCATATGTTTTTGTTTTGTTTTGTAAGAAAAAAATGTTAGATATCCTGAGGTTGTTATCTTGCTATTCACAAATGGAAAAGCAGCCGCCCAAGGTGGGGGAGGAGCCCATTTGAACGAGGGGCCACAGTGCTCTGCTGAGCAGGCTTTTGCTCCTGGCTGCCCTTCCTCTTCTACTGTCTTCCCACCCAACCCTTCAGTCCTCTCAGTCTATCCTGGGTAACTCCCGCCTGGCTCCAGGGCTCGATGTGACCGCCTCAGGAAGTCTATCTTCACCAGGAAGCTTGCATTGGCTGCTGCTATCAGGGATTTGGACGCTCCATCCAAATCCCCTGAGATCCCTTTACTGTTGCTTTCTATGCCTCTTTGGCTGCCCGTCTTCCTTCCATTTCCCCCGCCCTGTGAGACTGCTTTTGCTTCCTGCAACTGGGACTTTTCTTCAGAGGCCCTGTCCAGTGATAGCGCTCATCACAATGAACTGTAATTCTTTGTTTGCTAGTCGGCCCTCTTCACTGGCCTGGGACCCTGGAAGGCTAGGGATTGTACTTTGCTCCCATTGTATCTCAGGACCTGCCAATGGACTCAATGGGAGCTTGTGAATGAATGAATGAGCCACTAACTGCTGCTTTCAGAATCAATCCCAATAGAAGCCTGAACTCGGGAGAATATCTGGGCACCTCCAAGGAAGCACAGGTCCTAAATGGAAATTGAACGCTATGCTTTCCTGAAAATGGAGTGAGAGTGTTAGGGAACCCCAGTAGCTGTGCCTAGGATCTAAATCACCACTTCTTTCTTGTGCCTTTCTTGTGAGCCTCCGTTCACCAGCACAATCTTAGCCTTTGGCTGTTAATCTCATTTCCCAATTGGCCTCAATCTGAAAAATGCGCATCTAGGTTCCATCGGTCGTCCTCTGCAGAGTTGGCATGTTAGACTCTACACACAGGGTCTACATTCATCTCATAGCTTCTAGCTCATTCCTGAAAACTGAAATGTCCTGGAATTCCACCCTCAGCCCTGCATTCCCCATCTCAGACCTGCTAACTGTTGTCCCCAGGTGTCCCTAGTTTCCAAGTAATGCCCAGGGGCTTCCCTTTCCAGATGGCACGATCTGGGGCATTGGACTCTAATCACAACACCCCCAGCCCACTCCTCTGTCCCCATCCGGTGCCAGCATAGTGTAGAATGTGGATGGGACAGAGAAGCCCTGTCTGTTACCACAGCACAGTCCCCAGCACGACCAGGCAGACCCAGGCAGGTCGCCAGGGGTTTTGTTGACGTGAAGGATAGCCCATAGCTTTCCCAGGAGAAACCGCAAGGATGGCTTAGAATTGACAGTTGGCCTAGAGGGAGACATGGGCAGCTTGGAGGGCCTCACACTCTTAGTCATTTGTGGTTTGGGGGCATGGTTGGCCATGGCTGAGTTATCCTGAGGGAGGATCCCAAAACCCACTTGTTCAATTTATTTGAGGGTAAGGGTGAGACACAGAAAGAACAAGTCACATAAAAAAATGAAAGAGCTGAAAAGAAACAAGCACCTGTGGAAGAAGAGCCTGATGGCTCACAGAGAGGGCCCTCAAAGCAGGTCTGGGGAGAGAGCCATTGAAAGGGGCTATTTAGTAGCAGAGAAAAGGCACTTAAACCTCTTGGACTGAAAAAAAAAAAAGGGTGCTTGAAAATGAACTATGTGAACTTAGGTTCCTTTCCCTTGCTCACCTGGCAAATGCCATCCTTCATCAAACATTCACTGGCAAGTTATGAGCACCTGGGGAGTCAGGCTGGGCAGGAAATGATGGTGACCTTGGCTAGGCAGTCAAACAGAGGATAGGAGAGGTGTTAATGATTTACAGAGAGGAGGCCTGGGGGCTCCTTAGACGCTGACTCATGGCAGAGCACGGGCACAGGGGCCCGCAGAAAGAACCACAAAGATGAAAAGGCCCTGTGCAGGATTGTCCCAGGGAATGGCCCAGGCTTTTGCATGTTTAGTTCCAGGTTTCCTCTTTCTCTCTTCACACTGCCCTTTCCAGATCCTCATCCTCCCCCATCATACGGTTGTCAGAGACTCCAAACAAATCTCCTTGCCTCCTTTTCCTTCAACACATATGTATTTAGTGTCTTCCTTGCACCAGGCACTAGGGAAACAGCAGTGAGTAAAACAGATAAAAAGTTTCTGCCCTCACAGAGCTTATGTTCTAGAGGGAGGACACAGACACATTGTATCCTCTGCAGGAACTTGGATGGAACTGGAAGCCATCATCCTCAGCAAACTAACACAGGAACAGAAAACCAAACAAACACCACATTCTAACTTATAAGTGGGAGCCGAACAATGAGAACATGTGGACACAGGGAAGGGAACAACACACACTGGGGCGTGTTGGGGCAGGGGGCAGAGGGAGAGCATCAGGATGAATAGCTTATACATGTGGGGCTTAATACTTGGCAATGGGTTAATAGGTGCAGTAAACCACCATGGCATATGTTTACCTATGTAACGAACTTGCTTGTCCTGTGCATGTAGCCCAGAACTTAAAGTAAAATTAAATTTTAAAATAATAAATAAATAAATAACCCAGTCTCAGGTGGTATCTATTTTTTTGAGACAGAGTTTCACTCTTGTCACCCAGGCTGGAGTGCAATGGCACAATCTCAGCTCAATGCAACCTCTGCCTCCCAGATTCATGCAATTCTCCTGCCTCAGCCTCCCAAGTAGCTGGGATTACAGGTGTACACCACCATGCCCAGCTAATTTTTGTGTTATTAGTAGAGACGGGGTTTCATTATGTTAGCCAACCTGGTCTTGAACTCCTGACCTCAGGTGATCCACCCACCTTGGCCTCCAAAAGTGCTGGAATTACAGGCATGAGCCACCACACCTGGCCTCAGGTAGTGTCTTTATAGCAGTGTGAAAATGGACTAATATAGCTATCCTGGTAATGCTTCTCCAACACGGGGCAATCACGTCACTACCCTGCTAAAACCCCTCCATGACATTTCAATGCCTTAAGGATTCTATTCTGACTCTTTAGCATGTTTAAGCCCTTCACATCCCCGTTCCACGCGTGTTCCAGTCTGATGTCCAGCTATGAACTTCCTCCTCTCTAACTAGGAAGACTCAAAGTCTAATTTGCCTGGGATAGTCTTGGTTCATGCTTGTCATCATTAATAGCATGCTGCTTTGCTCTCAAAATCATCCAATATGGACAACAAATTATACAGCCGTGCTATTTGTTAACATACACCCAATGCTTTAGCAATGCAAAATACTCATTGTTCAAAAATGCTTTCTACTTTCCAGCTTCTGCACTTTGCTCTTGCTGGTCCCTTAGTCTGGGTTAACCTCTCCTGCCTTACTTATCTGGTGAAATTATCTTTTTCCTTAAACTCCACTCAGACATTACTTTCTCTTTATTCTCTGGGCTGTCTCCTCACCCTCACCCCTCTACTAGATCTCATTATCTTCTCCCTCCTCCATGTTCCTATAGCAGTCATCCCTTTCTCTAGCATAGTGTACAACACACCTTTGTCTTGGGTCCTCTCCACCTCTGCACTGGGGGAAGAGCTTGCATTCTGTTTAACCCCCTGTCCCCAGGGCCTTGCACAGTGTCTGAACCACAGGAGGTATTGAGTAAGTATTGATTGGGTTGAATTCAATGCAGTCATGCTTTAGCTACAAATATAATGACTTGAAGGCTTAAAAGATTTCAAGGAAACTGCTGGAACTAGAACACTGGGTCCACTGCACCTTTGTTTTTTTGTTTTTGCTTTTTCAATCTGTCACATAATTTCCTAAACATATTATGAAGATGGTGCTCCAACCTCGGATCTCTTACTGATCTGATCTTAATTTTCTGGCTCACAGGTGTCCGCTCACCTGTAGTACATAATGGCTTACCCTTCCAGCTTCCCTGCCTCTTGGGAGAGAGCTGTGTGACATGTGCCTTAGCTCTGACTCCTGATCAGAAGAGGAAGGGACATTTTCAGCCCATGAGGATTGGGATAGAAGGAAAATGGGCTGTGGGATAAAAGTAGGGGCAAAAGAAAAAGCATTTATTTATTCAAAGTTGGCATAAGTTCCTAACAAGAGAAATATCCAAGAGGGACGTTTTGGTATCAGCAGCCTTTTTTTAGGCAGTTGGAAGAGATGAAAGTGACTCTATGTATTTATTAGCATTAGCTGAGGAAGGAGATTAATCAAGGGAGGAATTTTGTTTGTTTCTGAGATGGATTCTTGCTCTGTCACCCAGGCTGGAGTGCAGTGGCACAATCTCAGCTCACTGCAATCTCCGCCTCCCAGGTTCAAGCAATTCTCCTGCCTCAGCCTCCTGAGTAGCTGGGATTACAGGCACCTGCCACTGTGCCCAGCTAATTTTTGTATTTTTTTGGTAGAGACAGGGTTTCACTATGTTGGCCAGGCTGATCTCGATCTCCTGACCTCATGATCCACCTGCCTCAGCCTCCCAAAGTGCTGGGATTACAGGCATGAGCCACTGTGCCTGGCCAAGGGAGGAATTTAACCAATGGCTTTAAAGAAAGAAGGCTAATGTTTAGGAGATGAGTGTGTGGTGATAAGATGAGCACAGACCATATTTAAATCCCGGCTTGTCATTCATTCAAGCATTCATTTATTCATTCATATGCAGTCATAAGGCGCTGTGCTAAATGCTCAAAATACAGTTGGTGAGAAAGACAAAAGGCCCAGTCTAGTAGGAAAGTCAGAAGATAATCAAACGTTCATTAAAAATTGTGAAAAGTGCTGCAAAAGAAGCATAGATAGGACTCCAAGGCATGACGAGGAAGTGATGTGGCAATTGTGAGCTTAAGGATGCACAGGGTTGAGGAAGGCTGGGATGGGGTAGGGAAGGTGGGCCTGTGTGTGGTTCCCCAGGCAGAAGTAATAGTTGATTGGGAAGGTCTTGTGCCAGACAGGAGCATGGCACAGCAACGTGGGTTTGGAGCTCAGCGCGTTGAGAAAAAGCAGGACCACATGAAGCTGAAGACAGAGAAAGGACCAAATCACACAGGGCTGCTCTGACTACTGCAGGGGATCTGGTCTTTGTGCTAAAGGCATTGGATAACATGAGAGGCTTTTTAGCAGTGGGGGTGGGAGTGAAGAGTATGTATATGTCACCTGACCAGACATGTACTTTGAAAGCTTCATCTTAGCTGTGTTGTGAAAAGATTTTGGAGTGGGGAGATCACTTGGAAAGCCATTGCAAAAATCCAGGCAAGAAGTGGGTGGAAGCTTGGGCTAGGGAAGGGACTCTGCGGCTTCGGATAACCTATCTCATAGTGCACCCTATAGAAGAGATCATAAGACTCAAAGTTTAAGGTAAGTAACATGCGAAGTGTCTGGTTCACCATAAATGCTCACTATGCATATATCCTTCCCTCCTGATGGGAGGCAGGCAGCTGGCTCTCAGGCTGAGGTTCCTATGCCTGTTAGGCTTTGCTTTCTGAGGTGGTTTTTGTTTTATTCACAGAAGTAACTCTGTGTTTATGCAGGGAAATGGGAGCAGGAAGCAGCCTGAGGCACATTGTAGAGAAGTTCCTTTCCAAAATATTTTTGAGGTATAAAAAGAGGATAAACTACATAGATCCTGGGAGTATCACAGCCACATCCACACCCACATGTCCCCCCCCCCCCCCCCCCCCCCACCCCCCCACCCCCCCCAGTGTGAGCTTTGTTAGGTAAATTGGCATTGGTCTCTGTTCACAATAGGGAGGGCCAGTACACCTAAGAGGGTTTTGAATTCCTGGGAGTGCTGTCATATCTGTGACTTCCTTGGGAAACTCTTCCCTTCTCTTGCAGGCAATCAGGTAATGAAAATTGCATCGGACTGTGATCGAGTAACCAAGATAAAGGCCTCTTGTGTTAATCCCAGTGTGTGCAATATCGGGTGACATGCTTTTCCAATGGAAATCGAGAGCGGCCACCCTCCAACTCAGTGGAGAGGAAGAGAAAGCCTCCTTCTATTTCATGTGGTCAGCTGGAACAAAGCCTTCACCATTGGTTAGTTTACAAAGGGCACAACTAAGACAGACCCACGCATTCGCATTCATCAGATGGTGTTACCGTAAGCACAGTCAGAAATGTTTCTGGCTAGGAGGAAAACGTAATTTTGTTATTTTTCCCTTTCAAATAAAGAAGGGCTTACCCTGATGCACTAAAAGCAAACCACTCATTCCTAAAGATGAATTTGGGCAAGAACATTTTGCAAAACACTGTAGCATAAGTGATTCCTGCCCTAAAAGCCTATAACCACTAAAGAAGGTCACACTTCCTTTCAGTGCCCAAATAATGATGGCATTAACCCCAGCTCCTTGATTATGAATAAATAGCTCCCTTCAAAGTGTCCCTTAGGGATTTCAGAGAGCTCCCAAAGGGGTGACCCAATCCAGCCTCTCAGCTCTGGACACCAGGCAGAACAGCCGTCTTCCTCTTCCTCTGGCTGGCTAAGGTTACTTTTCTATTATAGAAAGAAAAACGTTTTATAAATTTGTGTGGCCTAAGTGTCCAGTGTTTAATAAAGTCTACAGTAGTGTACAGTAATGTCCTAGGCCTTCACATTCACTCACCACTCACTCACCAACTCACACAGAATGACTTCCGGTCCTGCAAGCTGCATTCATAGCAAGTGCCCTACACAGGTGCACCATTTTTAAACTTTTTATACTGTGTCTTTAATGCACCATTTCTATGTTTGGATAAATGTATACACATTGCCTAACAATGCATTTGTCGGAACGTATCCTTGTTAAGCAAAGTGTGACTACATTGGAGGGTTCCTAGCAGAAGAGCAACACTCTCTGCCTCACCATTTAACAGAGTCACATTGTGGCTACATGGAAAACACTGCAGGAGTGAGTGTGACAGCAGACAGACCCCTTAGAGCCTACTGATGTGCCGGTGAGAGAAAATGGGGCTTGCACCTGGGTGGTGGCAGTGGAGGTGGTGACGTGTGGTAGACTTCTGGATTCTGTAGAACCAGTGGAATTACCTGATTGAAATGTAAGAAAATAAGAGGCGTCAAGGATGACTCCAAGTCCTCGGGCTGAGAACTAACATAGATGGAGTCGCCATCAACTGACATCACATTCCTTTAGTAGCAAATTAGCTCTGTCCATTTTGTTCGCCTGACTGAGCCTGAGCCCCACAATTGTCACTTGCTAGTGATGAAACCCAATCCTGGGAACAATGAAAGCTATTTTCCCACCTGATTCACTGAAGATCATGCTTATAGCAAACAGATTACAGTCACTTGTCAGGTTAATAAGATAGTTTCAAAAGATTTTTTAAAGTAGCAATCAATGTTATAGCCAACATTTTTATTATAATCTAATAACATTAAAAATAAATTACTAAAAGGTGAGGAGAAAACTATTTCAGAAATATGCACCAGATAATCTTTGGCTAAGGAAGAAATCAAAAGGGAGGTGTTTATTTGTTAACAGGCAATAGAAAGGAGAAACATAAAAGTGAAAACTAATGATCCAACAGTGGCTGGACGCAAAGGAAAACTTATGACCTATAATGTCCTTGCTATAGGAGAAGAAAATTAAAAGTCGCAGAATCAAGTACTTGTCTTAAGGAATTAGTGAAATAACAATAAAATAAGCCAACTGAAGCTAGGAAAAGGAAATCTGTAAAAAATAAAAGCTAGAATTAATTAAATGAGTTAACTATAATTTAATGTATTTATTTATTAAAATAGCATTAAATAAATATAACATTTATTTAAAAACTGGTTCCTTGAAATAGCTAACTCCTTCAAAAATCTGAATATGTTTAAGAAAGAGAGAAAACAAAAAAGGAGACCCAATCCTGTGGCAACAAATTCAAGAATTTAGAGGAAAAAGATGACAGCCTGGTACAGTATGTATTATTAATTACTGACCCAAGAGGAATAGGAAAACTTGAATGGGCCAATTAGCATGATTTTGAAAGGCAATTGAAGATGTACAATTGAAAAAGTTCCTAGGATCAGACAGGTTCACAGGTTAGTAATAGAGGTTTCCATTTCCCTCTCCCATAACCTGATCACACTATTTGCTCCTACAGCAAAGAGTTACCTAGTTATAATATCTGGATTCTATTTATTGGCTTTCTATTTCAGAAATCAATGCATAGGCCCAGCAAATTTAACTGTACTTACTCTACAGGAAATAAATGTTATGAATTTCTTGACGTGTTAGCATATGGTTAGCTAACAAAAATAAGGAGGATGTAAGAAGATAAGTAGAAGGCAGTGGAGGTACATTTAACAGAGAGTGAATATATAAATTTGTATACATTTAATGGAGCAAGATAAAGAGGTTTAAGTACACTATTTAATGATAACCATCAGAACTCAAATTAAGACTATCATTTACAAAGATCCAGAAAGAGGAGAGGGAATAGAAAAAAGAAGTGGAAAATGAAGCAAGTATGCTAATTTCACCATATTAAGGAGTCAATAGATATCATCTAAGATGGATAAAGTCAGAAGTTAAAGTTACGATGGTTACCACCAGAAGAACTCAGAATAGAAACCGTTCAAAGCAGTCGTTTCTAGGGAGCAGCACTGGGTGTAAAGGAAAAGGGTACTTTTATTTTGTACCCTTATGTTCTGTTTGCACTTTTAAAATCAATTACTATAAATAGTAATACACACAAACACACACACACAAACACAGGGATCTTTCAAAAGTTCATGGAAAATGCATGTTATGGAAAAACTATGCATAGAGTTCTTTTTTTTCCCACACCAAAATAAACCCTTACTAACTTCTTATAACATGTCTGAATAGGATCTAGCTAGAAACACTAAGAAGGCTACGACATCGTTTGAAAAGAGCCTCTTTCAGGCTCTTTGTTCTGCTAAAATTGAAGAAAGAACAAACATCACATTTATGGTGAAGTTGGGGAGGAAGAATGGTGAAATCGCTGATGCTCAATGAAAAGTTTATGGGGATGGTGCCACAAAAAATCAGCAGTTTACAAATGAGTAACTTATTTTAAGAGAGGATGAGACAATGATAAAGATAAAGTCTGCAGTAGCAGACCGTTCACATAAATTTGTAAGGAAAAAAATTCATCTTGTTTGGGCTGTAATTGAAAAGGACAAACAGTTGACATCAGAAACAATAGCCAATGTTATAGACATTTCAGTTGGTTTGGCTTACACAATTCTGACTGAAAAATTAAAGTTGAGCAAACTTTCTACTTGGTGAGTGCCAAAACCATTGCACCCAGATTAGCTACAGACAACAACAGAGTTATCAATGGAAATTTTAAATAAGCAAGGTCAAGATTCTGAAGAATTTCTTCAAAGAATTGTAACAGGAGATAAAATGTGGCTTTTGTACTCATAAGTACAATCCTAAAAGCAAAGCACAGTCAAAACAACGGCTACCAAGAGGTGGAAATGGTCCAGCCAAAGTCAAAGCAGAACAGTCAAGAGCAAAAGTTACAGCAATAGTTTCTGGGGATGCTCAAGGTATTTTGCTCATTGACTTTCTGGGGGGCCAAAGAATGATAGGGTCAGCTAATTATGAGAGTGTTTTGAGAAAGCCAAAGCTTTTTTAAAAAAAAAAAATTTATTATACTTTAAGTTCTGAGATACATGTGTAGAACATGCAGGTTTATTACATAAGTATACATGTGCCATGGTGGTTTGCTGCACTCATCAACCTGTCGTCTACATTAGGTATTTCTCCTAATGTTATCCCTCCCCTAGACTCCCAGCCCCCTACAGGCCCTGGTGTGTGATGTTTCCCTTCCTGTGTCCATGTGTTCTCATTGTTCAACTCTTACTTGTGAGTGAGAACATGTGGTGTTGGTTTTCTGTTCCTGTGTTAGTTTGCTGAGAATGATGGTTTCCAGCTTCATTCATGTCCCTGCAAAGGACATGAACTAATCCTTTTTTATGGTTGCATAGAATTCCATGGTGTATATGTGCCACATTTTCTTTATCCAGTCTATCATTGATGGGCATTTGGATTGCTTCCAAGTCTTTGCTATTGTGAACAGTGCTGCAATAAACATACGTGTGCATGTGTCTTTACAGTACAATGATTTATAATCCTTTGGGTATATCCCAGTAATGGGAATGCTGGGTCAAATGGCATTTCTGGTTCTAAATCCTTGAGGAATTGCCACACTGTCTTCCACAATGGTTGAACTAATTTACACTCCCACCAACAGTGTAAAAGCATGCATATTTTCCCACATCCTCTCCAGCATCTTTTGTTTCCTGACTTTTTAATCATCACCATTCTAACTGTCATGAGATAGTGTCTCACTGTAGTTTTGATTTGCATTTCTCTAATTACCAGTGATGATGAGCTTTTTTTCATATGTTTGTTGGCTGCACAAATGTCTTCTTTTGAGAAGTGCCTGTTCACATCCTTCTCCTACTTTTTGATGGGGTTGCTTGTTTTTTTTCTTGTAAATTTATTTAGGTTCTTTGTAGATTCTGGATATTAGCCCTTTGTCAGATGGATAGATTGCAAAAATTTTCTCCCATTCTCTAGGTTGCCTGTTCACTCTGATGCTAGTTTCTTTTGCTGTGCAGAAGCTCTTTAGTTTAATTAGATCCCATTTGTCGATTTTGGCTTTTGTTGCTGTTGCTTTTGATGTTTTAGTCAAGAAGTCTTTGCCCATGCCTATGTCCTGAATGGTATTACCTCGGTTTTCTTCTAGGGTTGTTATGGTTTTAGGTCTTAGGTTTAAGTCTTTAATCCATCTTGAGTCAATTTTTGTATAAGGTGTAAGGAAGGGGTCCAGTTTCAGTTTTCTGCATATGGCTAGCCAGTTTTCCCAACACCATTTATTAAATAGGGAATCATTTCCCAATTGCTTGTTTTCATCAGGATTGTCAAAGATCAGATGGTTGTAGATGTGTGGCACTTTTTCTGAGGCCACTGTCCCTTTCCATTGATCTGTATATCTGTTTTGGTACCAGTACCATGCTGTTTTGGTTACTATAGCTTTGTAGTATAGTTTGAATTCAGGTAGCATGATGTCTCTGGCTTTGTTTTTTTGCTTAGGATTGTCTTGGCTATACAGGCTCTTTTTTGGTTCCATATGCAATTTAAAGTAGTTTTTTTCTACATCCTGTGAAAAAAGTCAAATGGTAGTTTGATGAGGATAGCATTGAATCTATACATTACTTTCAGCAGTATGGCCATTTTCACGATATTAATTCTTCCTATCCATGAGCATAAGATGTTTTTCCATTTGTTTGTGTCCTCTCTTATTTCCTTGAGCAGTGGTTTGTGGTCTTCTTGAAGAGGTCCTTCACATCCCTTGTAAGTTGGATTCCTAGGTATTTTATTCTCTTTGTAGCAATTGTGAATGGGAGTTCACTAGTGATTTGGCTCTCTATTTGTCTGTTATTGGTGTATAGGAATTCTTGTGAATTTTGCACACTGATTTTGTATCCTGAGACTTTGCTGAAGTTGCTTATCAGCTTAAGGAGATTTTGGACTGAGACGATGGGGTTTTCTAAATATACAATCATGTCATCTGCAAACAGAGACAATTTGACTTCCTCTCTTCCTTTTTGTATACCATTTATTTCTTTCTCTTGCCTGATTACCTCGACCAGAACTTCCAATACTAGTTGAATAGGAGTGGTGAGAGAGGGTATCCTTGTCTTGTGCTGGTTTTCAAAGGGAATGCTTCCAGTTTTTGCCCATTCAGTATGATATTGGCTATGGGCTTGTCATAAATAACTCTTACTATTTTGAGAAAAGTTCCATCAATACCTGGTTTATTGAGAGTTTTTTTTTTTTTTTTTTTTTTGAGACGGAGTCTCGCTCTGTCGCCCAGGCTGGAGTGCAGTGGCCGGATCTCAGCTCACTGCAAGCTCTGCCTCCTGGGTTCACGCCATTCTCCTGCCTCAGCCTCCCAAGTAGCTGGGACTACAGGCGCCAGCCACCTCGCCCGGCTAGCTTTTTGTATTTTTTAGTAGAGACGGGGTTTCACCGTGTTAGCCAGGATGATCTCGAACTCCTGACCTCGTGATCTGCCTGTCTCGGCCTCCCAAAGTGCTGGGATTACAGGCTTGAGCCACCGCGCCCGGCTATTGAGAGCTTTTAGCATAAAGGAGTGTTGAATTTTATCAAAGGCTTTTTCTGGATCTATTGCGATAATCATGTGGTTTTTGTCATTGGCTCTATTTATGTGATGAATTACGTTTATTGATTTGTGTATGTTGAATGAGCTTTGTATCCCAGGGATGAAGCCGACTTGATCGTGGTGGATAAGCTCTTTGATATGCTGCTGGATTCGGTTTACCAATATTTTATTCAGGATTTTCACATTGATGTTCAGCAGAAAAGTGCCTGGGAAAGCCTCACCAGAGAGTCCTTCACCACCATCACAATGCTCTTGCTCATTTCTCTCATCAAACAAGGGGAATTTTATGAGAGTTTTGATAGGCAATCATTAGGCATCCACCTTACAGTGCTGATTTGGGTTTTCCTGGTTTCTTTTTGTTTCCTAATATTAAAAAAATCTTTAAAGGCGCCCATTTTTCCTCAATTAGTAATGTCAAAAAGGCTGCATTGACATGGCTAAATTTGCAGGATCCTCAGTTCTTTAGGGATGGACTAAAGGGTTATTATTGCTTACAAAAGTGTCTTGAACTTGATGGAGCTTATATTGAGAACTGTTAGGTGAGCATGGAATAGAAAACTGCTGGAAGAGTCAGAGAGGTCACTGTGGAGAAGGTGACCTCTGAGTTGCATGTTGAAGGTTAAGGCAGTGCTTGCCAAGAGAGGGGAGAGAAAAGGCCTTCCTGGCAGAGGAAGAGGTAAAGGGCTAGAGAGAATAAGGCTTGCTCCTGAGGCGGTGGGAGGTAGCTGGACCAGAGGCTGTATGGGATGGGGAGATCCACTCCTTTAGAATAGGAGATTCTATTCTAAAACTAGAATAAGGTTGAGGCAGATCTTGAAGATGCTTGTATACAAGCAAAGGGCTTGGGCATTAGTTCATGGGTGATGAAGCACCTACAAAGGCTTAGAGTGGGAAAATTCACAATCACCTTTGCATTTTAGAAAGATCACTCTGGCTGGAGGTTGCTCAGTTAAGATTATGGTCACAATGATGAGAGAACCAAGTCTGTGACTAGGGAGTTGTGAATCTCAGTACAGTTATGGGTCGCTTAAAGATGGGGATACATTCTGAGAAATGCATCGCTAGGTGATGTTGTCTTTGTGTGAACATCACAGAGTGTAATTACATAAAGCTAGATGATACAGATTCCTACATACTTGGGCTGTGTGGTATAGCCTTGTGCACCTAGGATACCAACCTGGAGCATGTGACTGTACTGAATACTGTAGGCAATTGTAACACAATGGTAAGTATTTGTGTATCTGAACATATCTAAACATGGAAAGTGTTCAGTGAAAATATGGTACTTAAGATGAAAAATGGAACACCTATATAGGGCACTTACCATGAATGTGGCTTGCAGGTCTGGAAGTTGCTCTGGGTGAGTCTGTAAGTGAGTGATGAGTGAATGTAAAAGCCTCAGATGTGACTGTACACAACTATAGGCTTTATGAACACTGTACACCTAAGCTACACTAAAATTATGTAAAATATGTTTTCTTTCTTTAATAATAAATTAGCCTTAGCTTACTGTGACTTTTGGAATTCATAAACTTTTTAATTTTTTAAACGTTTTGACTCTTCTGTAATAACTTAGTCTAAAATACAAACACATAGTACAACTGTAAAAAAATTCTTTTTTAATATTCTTATTCTATAAACTTTTTTCTATTTTTACATTTATTTTCTTACTTTTTAAACTTTTTTGTTAAAAACAATGACAAACACACACAGGAGCCTAGGTCTACACAGGGTGAGAATTATCAATATCACTGTCTTCCCTCCACATCTTGTCCCACTGCAAGATCTTCAGGGGCAGTAACACATGGAGCAGTCATTCCCTGTGATATTATTCCTTCTTCTGGGTACCTCCTGAAGGGCCTTCCTGAGGCTGTTTTATAGCTACTTTTTTGTAAGTATAAGTAGTATACTCTAAAATAATGATATAAATATACTATAGCAAATACATAAACCAGTAACATAGCAGTTTATTATTTTCAAGTATTATTTACTGTATGTAACTGTATGTTATACTTTTATATAACTGGCAGCACAGTAGGTTTATTTAAACCAGCATCCCCACAAACACATGGGTAATGCTTTGTCCTATGACTATGTTACAATGGCTACAATGTCACTGGGGGATAGGAATTTTTCAGCTCCATTATAATTTTATAGGACCACTGTCATATACATGGTCAGTAGTTCACTGAAATGTCATTATGCTGGGCATGACTGTAGTTCCCTGGCCACTCCAAGGGAAAGCCCCCTAGGTAGAGTAAAGGGCATTATCGTGACAGGCAGGAAGCTCAGGGAAACTTCAGGAAGAGTGGGCAGCCAACCAACCAGGAGAGGAAGAGGGGCCGTGCTGCACAATGTCTGTGGCTGAGAGATTGGATTGGGGCATCCCTTTGGGAGCTCTCTTAAATCACCAAAGAGACAGTTTTGTGTTTTTTGTTTTCTGTTTTTTTGTTTGTTTGTTTTTTGAGACAGGGTCTTGCTCTTTTGCCCAGGCTGGAGTACAGTGGCTCAGTCATAGCTCATTGCAGCCTTAAACTCCTGGGCTCAAGTGATCCTTCCACCTCAGCCTCCTGATCAAAGGGACACTCCCAATCAAGCTTTTGGGGTTAATGCCATAATTATTTAGGTACTGAAAGGAAGTGTTATAGGCTTTAGGGTTATAGGCTTTTAGGGCAGGAATCATTTATGTTACAGTAAGTTTTACAAAATGTTCTTGCCCAAATTCATCTTTAGGAATGAGTGATTTGCTTTTAGTGCATCAAGGTGAGGTCTCTTTCATTTGTGGGCTGTTTCTTTGACAGTGGGAAGTAATAAAATTACATTTTCCCCCTAGCCAGAAGCATTTCTGACTGTGCTTACGATAACACCATGTGACGAATGCAAATATGCATGTCTGTCTTAGTTGTGCCCTTTGTAAACTAACCAGTGGTGAAAGCTTTGTTCCGGCTGACCACATGAAATAGGGGGAGGCTTTCTCTCCCTCTCTGCTGAGTTGGAGAGTAGCCACTCTCTATTTCCATTGGAAGTGCCCGTCATTTGATATTGCACAAACGTTGTTATGTGGTGCCTGACTGTACTTGTCAGCAAAGCATAATTGGTTACCCAGACAGACACAGGGAAGCAGGGGTTGACATTGAGGTTTGTTAATACAGTGCCACCTGGAGTGACCTAGCCAATGGTAAAGCACTTAGAAGTTCCTCTTTAGTTTTAAACAAAGCATTGTTATATAATAAGCATGTAGTATTTTAGTTTAATTTAAATGTTTCTTTTGTTTCAATGATTTTTCTCTCATTCCGAGTTGGATAGCACTGGGTTACTTGTCACGGATTGAGGTAATTTATGATAACGTAGTTACACAAGTTCTTACCCAACCCTCTCCTGTCTCTGGGTTCAGAATAAACTTCTCTGGAACCTTTTTTTATGATTTGCTACCTGTATGACAAAAAAAAAAGTTACATGACTGCCTAAGTTTCATTTTCCTAATCTAGAAGACAGCAGTATTGTCATCTAACTCTCAGGGTTGCTGTGAGGATCAACCAAGTTTATTGTTGAAAGTCCCAGGAACATAATAACTACTCAATAAATACTGGTTGCTCTGCCTTCCAGTAATACAGTATAGAAGGGCTTCAGAAAGTTTGTGGGAAAGCAAAACTAAAAGATGAAAGTAAAAATTATAAATGTTATTTCTCAACGCAAGCACCATCAAGTTCAAGACACTTTTGTAATCAATGATAATCATTTAGGCCATCCCTAAAGAACTGGTCCTGGGAATTTCACCATGTCAATGGAGTCTTTTTGACACTATTAACTGAGGAAAAATGGGTGTCCTTTAAAGATTTTTTTAATATTAGGAAACTAAAAGAAATCAGAAAAAACAAAATCGTCACTGTAAGATGGATGCCTAATGATTTTCCAACTCTCACAAAATTGCCTTTGTTTGATGAGAGAAATGAGCAGGAGCATTGTGGTAAAGGAAGGCCTCTCTGGTGAAGCTTTCCAAGGCACTTTTCTGCTAAAGTTTTGGCCAAATTTCTCAAAACACTCTTATAGGAAGCAGATGCTATCATTCTTTGGCCCCCGGAAGCCAATGAGGAAAATGCTTTGAGCATTCCCCAAAACTGTGGCCATGATGTTCGCTCTTGACTGGTTTGCTTTGGCTAGACCACTTGTACCCCTTGGTAGCCACTGCTTTGATTGTGCTTCGTCTTCAGGATTGCACTGGTAAAGGCATGTTTCATCTTCTGCTACAATTTTTTGATGAAATGTTTCTGGATCTTGATCTCACTTGTTTAAAATTCTCATTGAAAGCTCTGCTCTTTGTCTGTAGCTGATCTGGATGCAACAGTTTTGAGTTTCATCAAGTGGAAAGTTTGTTCAATTTTAATTTTTCAGTCAGAATTGTGTAAGCTGAACCAATTGAGATGTCTATGATGACAGCTATTGTTTCTAATGTTGTTTGTTCTCTTCAATTAGGACATAAACGAGATGAGTTTTTTCCTTATAAATTGATGTGGATGGTCTGCCGCTACAGACTTCATCTTTATCATTGTCTCATCTTCTCTTAAAATGAGTTATTCTTTTGTAACCTGCTGATTTCTTTATGACATAATACCCATAAAATTTTCATAAAGCATCAGTGATTTCACCATCCTTCCACCCAAACTTCACTGTAAATGTGATGTTTGTTCTTGCTCCAATTTTAGCAAAATTAATGTTGCTCTCATAGAGGCTCTTTTCAAACTTATGTCTTATCCTCCTTAGTACATTAAACTAGATTCTGTTCACACATGTTATAACAAGTTAGTATAAGTTTACTTTGGTAGAAAAAATTGAACTCTATGCCTAGTTTTTCACAATATGTATTTTTCATGAACTCATTGAAGACCCTTATGTTAGATAAAAGGTCATGGCCAATTGGATCTAACAAGTAAGATAACATTCCTCATTCCTGTCCTCTGGAAAACTAGGAAGAGTTAGGAAAATGTCGTTGGGGAGTAAATCATGCTGCACATATTAAAAGGTTACCATTTGATAAGCCTTAACATATGTACATACCTGTAAATCTATCACCACAATCAAGATAGCAAATACATAAATACATTATCATCACCAAAGCTTTCTTGTGCTCCTTTGTAATTGCTCCTTTCTGCTTTTCTCTGCCACCCTCACCTTCCTGTTCCCAGATGATCACTAGTATGCTTTCTGTAACTGTCAAAACTTTTTTTTTTCTTACTGAGTTTTGAGAGGTCTTTATGTATTTTAAAAGCAAGTCCTTTATCAGCTATATAGTTTGCAAATGTTTTCTTACAGTGTATAGTTTCAGTTAGATTTTGTCAGATTTTTTAAATGATCAAACTAAGATTTTGGGAGTCATGGAGGAATATCACAGAGATGAGGTACCCTTCTCCTAATATCATATCACAGAATACACGATACCGACATGACTTATCACAGTGATGTCAACATTTGTCTTAGATTGTTCAGGCTGCTATAGAAAAATACCACAGACTGGGTGGATTATATGCAAATAAATGTATTTCTTACTGTTCTGGAGGCTGAGAAGTCTAAGACCAAGGTAATGGCATGTTCAGTGTTTGGTGAGGTCTCATTTCTAGTTCATAGATGGTATCATCTAGGTGTGTCCTCACATGGTAGAAAGGACTAACCAGCTCTTTGGAGTCTCTATTACAAGGGCATGAATGCCAAACATGAGGGCTTCACCTTTATGACCTAATCACCTCTCAAAATTTCCACCTGCCAATTTCAACACCTTAGAGGTTAGGATTTCAACTTCTGAATTTGAAGTGAACACAAACATTTAGATCACAGCAATCTTGACCACTTGGTTATGGGGGTATCTTCCAGGTCTCTCCCCTATAAAGTCTTTTATACTCTTTCTAAACTCTGTTGCTTGGAAGTTCTATGAGTAGCCCATGCTCACGGGGAGAATAATTAAATTCTACCTCCCAGAAGGAGAAATATCACCATATATTATTTAAATTCTTCTGTAAGAAAGTTTTTCCTTCTCCCCCATTATTTATATATTCATTCACTTATTTGTATCAGTTTAGACTCATGAATATTTGTTTAATTTGTTAGGCTGTAATCTAATATTGTTATTGTTTATTTTGTTGCTCAAATTGTTCTAGTTTTGGCCATGTGGAGTTTTTTCAGTTTAGATCTTCTATTCTTTTGATATGCTCCCATCTTTTTTTCCTTTTTTTTTTCCTTTTTTTGCACTTCCTTACTTTCTGGCATTACAAGATGCTCCAAGCTCATCTTGCATTTTCTATGTTCCAGCCCTAAAGTTAGTCATTTATTCCCTTGTATTGGAGAATGGTACTTAGAAACCAAGTTCTGGATAATGAGTGTGCCCCTTGCTAGTGGGTGTCATGCCTTCAAGGCATGAGGGGTATTTTTACTTCCCTAGGAAGGTGCTATGTATATCAGAGGGAAATCAAGCAACTTACAATTAGCTAATCATGTAAGAGAGTGCTACAAAAAGTATGATCCATGGACCATCAACATTGGCATCACCTGTAAGTTTATTAGAAATGCAAATATTGTGTCTCATTCAGATCTCCTGAATTGGAAACTGGGGGTTGAACCCAAGAATCTGTATTTTAATAGGTATTACAGGTGATTTTTTTTTTTGCACACTGCAATCTGAGAACAACTGAGGTAAGAAGTAGTCTGTAGAAATCTGAGTTAACTGCTATTGTATTTTGTATTTACTCCAGTATCTCTTATACACTGTGCTCCTGACAACTACCAACCTACCTGGCTTCTTAACCCAGCTATGATCTCAGTCTTTGGATTCTTACTGTTCTGAAGAAGACATATCAGACAAAGAACACATAGGCCAGGCAGAAGAAGCAAAAACAAGAGCAAAAGAGCCAATCCTCAACAAAATAATAGCAAATCAAATCTAGCAACATATGAAAATAACTATCCACCATGACTAAATGAAATTTATCCCAGGAAGGCAAAATTTAGCATCTGAAAGCCAATTAATGTAGTGTGATATCAATAGAATAAAGAACAAAAAACACATGATCATCTTAATAGTTGCGTAAAAAGCATCTGACAAATTCATCCTGTCATGATAATAAGAACGAATTAGGAACAGAAAGAAACTTTCTCACCTAATGAAGGGCACCCATGAAAACCTCACAACTAACATTATACTTTGTGGTGAAAGACTGAATGATTTCTCCTAAGATCAGGAACAAGATCAAGAACAGTGTTCTCATCACTTGTGTATAACAACAGTGCTTTCAGCCTGAGAGAGCAAGAAAATGAAATAAAAGGCATTCATGTGGGGGAAAAAGTAGTAAAACTGTCTCTATTTGCAGATGGCATGATCTTGTAGAAAATCCAGAGGAATTCACTAAGACTCTATCAGAACTAATAAACAAGTTCAGCAAGTTTTCAGGATACCAGATCAGTGTACAACAATCAATTGTATTTTTGCACACTTAAAATAGACAATCTGAAAACAAAATAAAGACAATAATTCTACTTATAATAACATTAAAAACAATAAAATACTTTGGGAAAAGTTTTGAAAAAGAAGTCTAAAACATATACTCTGGGCTGGGTGCGGTGGCTCACACCTATAATCCCAGCACTTTGGGAGGCCGAGGCGGGTGGATCACCTGAGGTCAGGAGTTCAAGACCAGCCTGGCCAACGTGGTGAAACCCTGTCTCTATTAAAAATACCAAAAAAATTTGCTAGGTGCCTGTGATCCCAGATACTCGGGAGGCTGAGGCAGGAGAATTGCTTGAGCCCTGATGGCAGAAGTGGCAGTGAGCCGAGATCACATCACTGCACTCCAGCCTGGGCAACAAGAGTGAAACTCCATCTCAAACTAATAATAATAATAATAATAATAATAATAAATAAAATGTATACTCTGGAAACTTTAAAGACTATTGAAAGAAATTAAAGAGGACTGAAATAAATGAGAAGACATCTCATGTTCACGGATTGGAAGACTTAAAGTTGGAATGGCATTATTCCCCGAATTAATTTACAGATTGGACAAAATCTCTATCAAAATTCTAGCTGGCTTATTTACAGAAATTCATAAGCTAATCCCAAAATCCCTATGGAAATTCAAACTTTTCAGAATAAACAAAGCGATCTTGAAAAAGAATAACAAAGTTGGAAGATTAATACTTCCCAATTTTAAACTTACTACAAACCTACAGCAATTGAGTTAGTGTGATTTTGGCATAAGGATAGACATATAGATCAATGAAATAGAATTAAGAGTCCAGAAATATAATAAGTCCTCACATTTATGGCCAATTGATTTTTGGGAAGAGTACCAAGATAATGCAGTGGAGGGAAGAATAGTGTTTTCAACAAATAGTGCTTGAATGAATGGATATCCACATGCAAAAGAATGAAATTAAATCCCTATCTCATATAGTATATAAAAGGTTCTATGGTGGGGGAAGCCTGGCAGGTTTGGGAAATAAAAAAGCCAATACAGCTAGAATGCAGATATTAGGACAGAGGATGGTTCAAGACAGAGCTAAAAAATAGGCAGAGTTCAGAATATGTGATACAATGAATGCAAAGACTAGGAAAATGTGGAATAGTGTTAAGGGCCCTACAAAACATGTTCTCCTGTGGGGGTTCAAATCCTGGTTCCACCACTCACTAGCTATATGTCCTAAGTAATCACTTAACCTCTTTGTAACTCAGAGTCTTCATCAAAAAAATAGGAACAACAATGGAATTAGCTTACAGGCTGAATGTAAAGATTGAATGAGTAGTAATGGTGTAATGTACCGCCAAAAGAACTAGGCACATACTGAGTAAGTTATAATTACAGAAATATTTAGTGTAGCTTCTTGGCGTAGTTTCGACTTACTATAGTTTCTGATACTTATTGAGGGCGTGATTAATGTTAGCTGTTACTATTAATATTATTTCCAGGGAATCTTACTATCTTTGTGTGAGGGAGTTGACACACAGACCTTTCTACATGTAAAAAGAAGCCTGGAGGAACATGGCAGGGACTATCCAGCTTTAGAACTGTTTGGAATTTTGATATAAAAGTAGAGTTTATCATTGGCCAAAGTCCTGCTACGGGGGAATACTTTATGGCTAGTTTGTCCTGAGGTCTGCCTGCAGGCACTACTAAACTGGGTGGGCACAGCCACAGCAGGAATCCTATAACCCTACAACTCAGAGAAGCTGACTTCATAGAGTAAGGCATTAGCTTCCCCACAAAACCAGCTATAGGGTCTGATATCCACCCCAGCCTGACACCAGCCTTGGGCTTTAAATCTCGTTTTCCCAACACAGCTTGGTAGCCGCTGCTTTCATATTTACTGCATCTCCTCTCTAATGACACTCTCCTCCCAAAAACCACTCTCAGCCTGAGAGTCACCATCTGTGAGATAGGCCAGTTCAATACACTTTTTAACAGATCAGAGGCCACGTTTTGCTTTGCTTTGTTAATTCCATATTAAGCTGTCACCTAGAACTTAATGAAGGGTATGAACATACCCATAAATTATCCAGTTTTCAAAAGCAATTTTGATATTCCTCTTGGGAGCCTCTTTATGCTCAAATGAGCATGCAGTATTTTGCAAAAGAAAGCATTCCAAGGGAGCTGTTAATTATTTGAACCTAGAGATTTTGAGTAACTGCTAACAGCAATTGATAGATCCCAGGAGTAGCTCAACATGGGTCATGAATTTACTATTGCTGGCTGGAGGACCCACTTGAGAACCATTTTATTTATTTATTTTTATTTTTAAAATTTAATTAATTAATTTATTTAGACAGAGTCTCACTCTTTAGCCCAGGTTGGAGTGCAGTGGTACGATCTTGGCTCACTGCAACTTCTGCCTTCCGGGTTCAAGCAAGTCTCCTGTCTCAGCCTCCCAAGTAGCTGGGATTACAGGTGTCCACCACCACTCCTGGCTAGGGAACCATTTTAAAAAGCAAGAGTGACACACTGGATTGTTCCACAGTTCATCGGCGACTTGCTGTGACAGCGATGGGGTGCAATGGGAAACATAGGAGCTTTTGTGTCCTGATGAGAGGCAGAGTTGCCCCTGGGCGATGCTGTTGTTATTGAGAAAATAGGGTGGTGGCAGGAGGGCAACACTGAGTCACAACCACTGAGGGCGTGAAACCTGTGATCAGATGTTTCTTGGGTGTGTAAGAAGGGGATATTTATTCTCAGATCTGCCTCCTCTTTCTGCTTTTTCTACCTTTCGCAGCTTGTTCTGCTGATGGTTCTAACCACAGGGTCAATCAAGCCTGTCCCAAATTCTGAGCCAATCTCAATAGGCAAAGTCAGGGCTTTTCAGGCATTTATTTTTTTATGCTTTCATTTATCAGCATGCACATGGTGACAGGCATTGTTAAGATATGAAGGGATAAGAGAAGACATAAAGCATGGTCTCTCCCTTGATAGCTCACAGCATAGGGCAGGAAATAGACACATAAGTAACCCTAATCTTCAATTTATTCTTCCAAGTCCTGCCCCACCCCAGAGTTGGCCTCTCCCTGATTCTGGTCTGCTCAACAGATTCTGGCCCATATGATCTCCATCCCAGCCCTTTGCTGCTGGGAAGTGAGACTGCCTTGTACCTAGGTTCCAAGTTATGGTTCAACTACGGAAGAACTCCCCATTCCTCCACCCCTGGTCACCACAAGCACACATTAGAGACACTTTCTCAAAATGTTCTAAGTGCGTCTCTGGTGCTTGGAACAGACAGAGCTGGCAGTGCTACCTAGGTGGGGACCTCTGATCCCAGATGGGACCTGTGTGGGCCCTGTCCTTGCTTTGTCCCTCAGGGTCACTCTCTGACCCACTACCCCACACACGGAGTCAACCAGATGCCCCCTTTCCCCTTTCCAGGAAAGTGATCTGGCAATCTGATTGCTCCTGCTGGCTGGCACATTTCTTTTGTGTGAGCTTGAGCTGCAAGAACAGTACCAACATGCTGATTTTGAGTGAATCTCACTCCTATACTACAAAGGGTGAGTTCGTGGCTCTGGGCTACCGCTGGCCCTGAGGCTTAAGTTGCATGTGTGCCTGTGCTTAGGCTCCTGCCCACCCATATTCTGACCACAAAACCAACTCCTGACTACAGATGCAAGGGTGGTGTGTGGTGCAGGCTTTTCTTAGCAGTGCACCCTCCTTACGCTTCACACCACATGAGTTGGCAGTCCTGCAGGAGTGGCTATGCCTATCTCCTCTGGGGGCTTTTGAGACTAACTGTTGCTCTGCAAGATCGATGAGCTGTCTGATCAATGATGTTCTCTCCTGCCTCCATCCAATGTGGTGACTTCTGCGCCCCTAGATTGGTCTTGAGGTATGCTGGGCCTTGCAGACACTCCTATGGGATAGATCACTCTTCCTGCTCTGCCCATGGGTCCTCCTCACCAACCTTAGGAAAGACTCACTTGCATTTATGTTTCCTCTTCTGTTCTGGTTCATGCAATTGTACCACAGGGTTCAGGGTGAGAGAGAGAGAGAGACAGAGAGAGAGTGAGAGATTAAAATGATCTCAGGGAATTAAGTTTTCAGAGTGAGGGAATGGATTTGGTAAGAACACAGTTAAGGAATCAAATTTGTTTCCTTCAGAAACAGAAAGCAAATGAGTGGTTTAATTCTTGGCTTCAACGATAAGCAATGATTTTATGCAGGGGATATAGACAAATTATTCTTATGTCTTAAAAGACTAACAACCACAGAGCAATGCTTCTAGTCAGTGTGTGTCTTCACTCTCCTGACTATAAAAGGGAATCACTGACTTGCTTTATGCTGCTTCATGTTGAGGGAAAGTAATTGAGGTTTTTATGAAAAAAAAAAAAAAAAAATCCTTGGAAGATTCACATTTCAATCCCAGGTTACATTAGCTCAATTCTGCAGACCATACTCTAGGCACACAAAATATTCTCACCATTTCCCAAACATACCTGTTTGTTTATCCACAGCATCTTCTTTGCGTAAAATGGGCTTCTCCACCCTGCTCCCTTTCTATTCTGGCCAATTCCTATTCACCTGAAACTGTCCTCACAGGATGAACAAGAACTGGACAGAATATAGTTATAATTTAGCATTAATCATGCTGCACTTTGACGCACTTCCTTGTAGCTGAAAACCAGGTGACACTACATACTCACCATTTACATTCCTGTTGTTCCTAAAAATAGGGTTTCTGATATTGGAATCTTAAGGCTTTTGTTTAGGAATTGCTTAAGATGTTTTTCACATCACGAATTCCAGCAAAACAGCTGATGTCATCCAGTTTAAAGACCCCCACAGAGGAACCAAAACAGCCTGAGAATATGGTTTCTTTATCTCCTTGTTCCATGATTTCAGCCTGCAATCTTTCACAGATCAACAATCACCACATTTTGGCCAACTCCAAAACTCTTAAAAACCCTAGCCCCAAACTCCTCAAGGAGACAGATTTGAGGTTTCTTCCCATCATCTTGTCCACCAGCCTCACGAGTAAACCTCTTTTTCTGCTGCAACCCAGGGTCTTGGTGTATTGACTTGCCATGAACATTGGGCAATGAACCTATTATGGTTACACATTTTTAAGGCCCAACTTGAGGCTCATCACCTCTGTGAAATGTTCTCCTCAAGCTGAGTCTGAGTCCTATTTCTGCGTTGTTGAACTACTTTGCCACACTATTGTCTCCTCTCTGGGCTGAACCCATTGGGGGCAGGAGTCATATTTCAGTCCGTCAGTCGATCAGTCAGTTCATCAACAAATGATTCTCGGGTACCTAGTCTATCCCAGGCACTGTGCTGGGCACTGCAAATACATCCATGAGCAAGATAGACAGGACTTCTCCCCGCTAGGAGCTGGGATCTGGGGTGGGATGCCAACAGATCAAGAGGCAATTGCAATGCAATGTGAGAAGTAGGAGTTCTGAAGATGAAGAGGGCAGGGAAATGTGCCCCAGGCAGAAGGAACAGCATATGGGGATGCTGGTGGCAAGAGAAAACATTCCTCACATATCAGTACATTTAGGAGAGAGAGATGCTCAGTATTACCAGAGAATAACACTGTCAAGAGTCTGGCAAGAGATGAGGGAAGACAGGAGACCAGGGACTGCATTATTCTGCATCTTTTGATCCTTGTGGGAAGACCAAACTTCCTCCTAGGAGCAATGAGGAGCCTCTGAAAGGTTTTAAGTAGGGAAATGGCATCTCAGATTTGCAAATTGAAAGATAATTCTGGCTGCAACTCAAAGAACAGACAAGCAGGAGATACTATTGGAGGCAGGGACAGCTGTTAGGAAAGACTGATGAGAAGGGATGGTGGTCTGCTCCACAGTGGTACAGCGGGAATGAAGGTAAGTGGGTACTGGCAGCGGTATCCCGCAGGTGAAATGGATGGGTTTGGTGGTTTATTGATTATGGCTGCAGGCAAAGGGTAGAAGTGGCAATGGAGGGGAAGACTGGGTGGAGGCTCTCAGGCTCCTTTCTTGAACAATGTTTAGTGGGAGTGTGTTAGTTTCCAAGGGCTGTCATAACAAAGTACCCCACACTGGTGGCTTAGAACAACAGTCATTTATTGTCTCACAGTTCTGGAGGCCAGAAGTTTAAAATCAAGTTGTCAGCAGAGTCATGTGCCTTCTGAAGGCACTAAGGAAGAATCTGTTTCAGGCCTCTCTCCTAGCTTTCAATTCAACCCACAAATGGGGAAAGGTACTGTTATTCCCTAAGACCCCCACAGAGGAAAGTTCATGCAGTGTAACAGGTTTGCCTATAGAGAGATGAATCCTTGAGCTTGGGGCATGTTAAGTTTGGGGAGCCTGTGGAAACCCATAAGAAGATATCTAGAAAAGCATTTGATACGTTGGGTTGATGTTTTGGAAAAGGAGGGTATGGAATGGGCTAGGAATATAAACTTGAGAGTCTTGGACTTATAGGGTGGATAAGACAGTGAACCTTTGGGGAAGGCTAGACTTCCTGAGGGGAAAGGGAGCAATTCATCTCTGCAGCCCCAGCACCTAGCCCAGCCCCTGCCATTGCTGTAAAGGTTCAGTGAAAAACTACCTGATGGAATGAAAGGATTTCTTCAACTTTTCATTAGTTTGAGATAAGAAGGCTTTGCATGGGCGATTGCTTACCCTCCTCTGGCTCTGTGACCTGAAGGGAGTGTACTTTGTAGCAATGAGAAACAAGCATCGTTGGGTTTCACTTTACAGTCTCCTTCAGTGTCATTTAGTAAATTTGCCCAGAGTTTCTCACTCAGCATCTAGGGAAAGCCACCAGGTTTTGCCCATCTCTTGACTTATAAGAACATGAACAGACAAAAGACATATGCGCCTTGCTTTAGTTTGCAGCAACACTTCCTTTTTACTTGCAAATCTTCACTTTTGCCATCAGCCCAGCCTTTTCAATAAACTGTAATAAAGTTTCCAAATAAAGCCTTTTCGGTACCACCTGCTTTCCCCCCACAGCCCAAGACTGATGGTCATTTGATCTTGGGAGTATCTGGAGTGGTGGTTCTCCCACCTGGCTGTGCTGGAGCAGGAGCTGCTGGGGGACAGTGGGTAGAGCTGTGGAGCGGTGTCATCGTCTGCTGGGCAGTTGATCCAGGCTCCTTTGTGCCTGTTGCCTGGTGACACCCAGAGGCCCCTCTCTCAGAGCCACACTCTGGCTTGCTATTGGTCCGGTGGTGGCATTTGTTGACAATAGACACTTCTCTGGCTCTAGATTCTGAAAGAGGCCTGGGAGCTTGGGTTTCAAGCTACATTGTTCATCTAAGTGCATTTCCTTAACTCTTTGTGTCTCCTGCCAGGAAAGTTCAGCAAGAGTGTGCACCCTGACCCTCTGGCAAGGTTCTCCCCTTCACCTTCTAGTGCAGCTGGACTCAGATGGTTTCTTCTCTGCTGTGCTGCTGTGGCAGGACCATTTTCTTCTCACCTCTTCCTGGGGTTTTTTGTAGCTGCTTAAACAAACAGGCTTTGTCAGCATGACAGTCATCTGAGTTGAGCTAGGAAGCTCAACTTAGCAAGAGCAATGTTTGATTTTAGGATGTCATATTCTGAAGACTATGAAAGACCAGAGCCTCTTCTTGGAGGTCCCAGGAACTATGGATACAATTTATGCCTTCCTGAAACAGAGCTGGGGCGAGGCACAAGAGAGGGGAAGAAGAAGACTGAGGTGACTCTGGGGGAGGTGATGAGGATGGGAAACAAAAGAGAGAAGAGCTTCTGGGTGTCCCCAAGGTGGACCCTGTTTGATCAGTGAGTGAATTTATGGCCCAAAGGGGTGGCATCATTTAAGGAGCTCAGTCCCCCACTTGGTGAGTGCCTGGCTTCTGGGATCCTCAGGCAGCTCCCCAGACACTCCGCATCTGCTGCTTCCTCCCTGCCTTCTGGGTACCCTTTAGAGAACATCAGCTGAGGGTCAGAGTATGGATAAGTTGGGTCGAGGCAGCTGCAGTGTGGACAAGAAGCTGCTCAATTCTGGCTGGTTCCTCGAAGAGCCCACTTGAATCTTTTAAACCTGGTACTTGTAGGAATATACAGGCCCAGACTCCTTGCAAACTGCCCTTCCTATACTCCACACCCTCGTACCCTCTCTCTCCTCCCACCTAGAACAAAACCACTTTTAGTCAGGGAAGGTAGAGGCTCTTGCAAAGACCAAGCAAAGGATGATGGAAACCTGACGAATGCTTTCCTTCCCTTCTGTTGAGCCTTGCAGCCAAGTGCCCAAGCCCTAGCCTACACTGTGAGAGGAGGCCTCAAGAGGACCTCAAAACAGGAGAAGACATGCTGAGGCTTCTGAGCTGTGTCATCAAGATTAACTGACCTATGTCTACAGTAGCCAGTACTCCAGAGCAAGTAGGGTTTGGAGGTGGGGCAGAAGTTCCAGGACCTTGTGACTGGGAGACTTGTGCACCAGGTCCCAGTGACCTGTAGGTCACAGAGATTTCTGCTAAGCCCCCCTGGAGCCCAGTGTCCCAGTTGTCTCTGTCTGAAGTGCGCTGTTGTGTTAGATTCATCAAGAGGGTCCCTCCCTCCAGCAGAGCTGTGGGTCCTATTTACACAGCTTCTTTTGTTTTGTTTTGTTTTTAGATAGTGTTTTGCTCTCACTGCCCAGGCTGGAGTGCAATGGAACGATCTCAGCTCACTGCAACCTCTGCCTCCCAGGTTCAAGCAGTTCTTCTGCCTCAGCCTCCTGAGTAGCTGGGATTATAGGCATGTGCCACCACACCCAGCTAATTTTTGTATTTTTAGTAGAGACGACGTTTCACCATGTTGGCCAGGCTGGTCTCGAACTCCTGACCTCAAGTGATCTCCCCACCTCGGCCTCCCAAACTGCTGGGATTACAGGTGTGAGCCACCACACCTGGGCCTAGCTTCTTTCATTTTCTCAGGTCCTCTTTCTGCCACAGTTGTTCTGCAGTGTTTCCAGTGTGACTTCCCCTTGTACATTTACCTGAGTTCTGAGGAAAAGAAGCCATTTATCCCCAATTCAGGTGCAGTGTGTCTGCTGAAAACATGGTAACATTTTGCCACCATCAATTTACTCATCCATTTGAACTAAGAACCAGTCAGAAATGGTGGGTGCTGCCAGGCTTTAGTTCTGTTTTGTTTTTGCTTTTGTGTTTCAGAAAGAGGAAATTGGCACTAATTTGAGCACAATTGCTTGCAAACATTTTACTGATTTTTTGTTGTTTTGATTTTGCTAATAGGAATTATTGAGAAAGGAAAAAATGTTGGGATAATAAATATGGTAAGATCCATTTAATGTTAAAAATGAAAAGGAGGTGGGTTTCACAGAGAGTAGACCAGTGATCTTGCAATCAATTCTGAGCAAGATTCTGAAACAAAAATTTTAAGATATTGTATTAAGTTCCCTCAGCTGCCCTAACAAAGTACCAAGCTGGGCGGTTTCAACAACAGAAGTTTATTGTCCCACAGTTCTGGAGTCAAGAAGTCTGAGATCAAGGTGTCAGCAGGGTTGCCCCTCTCCTAGCTTCTGGTGGTTTGCTGGCAGTCTTTGACACTCTTTGGCTTATAGAAGCTTCACCCTGCACTCAGCCTTCATCTTCACATAACACTGTCCGTTTGTGTGTGTGTGTTTGTGTCCAAATTCCCTCTTTTTATAAAGATATTAGTCGTATTGGATTGGGGTCCACCCTACTCCAGTACGACTTCATCTTAAGTGCTTACATCTGCACTGACCCTATTTCCAAGTAAGGTCACATTCTAAGGCACTGGGGTTTAGGGGTTCAACTATGAATTTTGGGGAAACACAACCATAACTGAGAGCTTTTGAGCATTTAGTAAAACCACCAGTCATTTCTAGAAACCAATCAGAGCACACTAAGAACAAACTGTCAATCTAAGCAGATTGCCTACTATCGGGGCTCAGAACACGATACCCCAAAGTATGGTGCCTTTGGATCTTCATTTCTGAATCCTCCTGTGTCACATAAAACTTTGATTAAGTAAATCTGTCACGCTTTTCTCTTGTTAACCTGTCTTTTGTTATAGGAGCATCGGCCATGGCCCTTATGATGGGAAGGAAAGGTATCACACTTCTTCTGTCCCCACACCACTGTCCCAGGGTTAAAGATGAGTAACTAGATTTACTTGACAGAAGGAAAGGGGCCAAAGACCAGGACCACACCAAAGGGTGATGTATGTTTGTCTACTTAACTGTGAGGTCTAATTTCTCATATGTTTCAGGATCTCTAAAATCCAGAAGTGAAATATCTTGGCAAGAAAATTAAGCCCCAAGTGGCTTCAACATTTGGCCTGGTGGTCAAGGAACTGTCATAGTTACTGGGATAGCAACCATTATACATCCAGGGAGGCCGTTCTCAGAATCTTTCATAATTAAATCACTAAAGCTGGGAAAACAATGTCCTATCACTTTCTTTGTCATCACACCACTTCCTTTTAATTTCCAAGCCTCATTTGCACCTCTTCCCACAGTGTCTCCATGAGCAACAGCAAATCTCTGCGTCAGCCAGGAATAACAGTGCAAAGCAGTGTGGGTGGCAGGGCCCTAACACCCAAGCTTGAGCCTCCATTTCCCGCCATTGTTCCCTCAGTCAGGCTAGGGCTGTCCTGGGGAGAGTTTTTCCAGATAAAACTGTCCTGGTTGGCTGCCAGTGATTCAGACAGGTTCACAGCCTCAAACCTCCCGATGGGTAAGCAGTGATTCAGACTCCAATCCTGCTTCATCTCTCAGGCTTATCACTTATCTCCAGCTGCCAGGAGACAGACAATGGGGACAGAGAGGCATTTTGGCTGAGCCAGGCCTCAGGTAGCCCCAAGGGATTTGAGAGGCCTCCAGACAAGCAGACTCAGGCAGTCTCACCAGGTCACTCTCTATTTAAAAAGCACAAATTCTATCAGTTCCCTTGAGAATATAGCATTTCCTGTGGCCTATAACAGCAAAAAATGGACATTTCTATATCTGTTGATTCATTCCTTCTTCAGAGCTGCTGTTTCAAGTAACCCAGGACTTCGGGTGAAAGTATTCAGGGGAGTCAGGACTCCAAAGGACCTTGCAAAAGGTGAATTCTTGTCCCACCCCTTCCCAACTTCATTTGACTTTAAAAGTAGCCCTAATACTTTCATAGTCAAACTGGCGAAATCTAAATAAACTCTGGATTGTACCAATGTCAATTCCCTAGTTTTGATGTTGTGCTGTAGTTATGCAATATATTACCACTGGGGATATTGAATGAAGGCTACATTTTTTGTTTTGTTTTGTTTTTTTTTTGTTTTGCAACTTGCTGTGAATTCGTAATTATTTTAAAGTAAAGGTTTTTTTTTTGTTTTGTTTTGTTTTTTTAAAGTAATCTCAACAGCTCCCCCAAACCCAGTCACTATATCTTATCTTTAAAAAAGCCACATAGCAGAATTGCTGAAAGCATAGGCTTTAGGCCAGACAGACCTCAATGCAAATGCAGCTTTCACCTCTTGAGCAAATTACTTAATCTCTTTGAGCTTCAGTTTTCTTATCTAGAAGATGAATCTGATTGCTTCCCTGATGAGTGAGTATGAGGTGGGTATGAGGACTAATGAAGTAACTCATGGAAAGCACCTGACAGAGTGGATGATAAGCACTCCCTTTAAAACTGTAATCTATTTATTTATTTTGTTTTTTGAGACAGAGTCTCATTCTGTTGCCCAGGCTAGAGTGCAATAGCATGATCTCAGCTCACTGCAGCCTCCGCCTCCCAGGTTCAAGTGATTCTCCTGTCTCAGCCTCCCGAGTAGCTGGAATTACTGGTGTGTGCCACCATGCTTAGCTAATTTTTGTATTTTTAGTAGAGATGGGGTTGCACTATGTTGGCCAGGCTGGTCTTGAACTCCTGACCTCAAGTGATCTGCCTGCCTCAGCCTCCCAAAGTGCTAGGATTATAGGTGTGAGCCACCACGCCTGGCTAAAACTATAATCTATTGAATAGAGGAGCCCTATATGTGTTTCCAACAGAGGGTCACAGGCTCAGAAAGTCATGTGTGTAGCTGAAAGAATTTTTTTTAGTGGCCTCAATGAGTCAAGAGGGTCCACACCTGGACATGATTCAAGCATGAGTCCAATGCCTATGGAGGAATTATTTGAATTCTGTCCTAATTTCTTTTTCCCTATAAATTGTCCACATTCCCAAGTTTTCTAATGTGCAACTAGATTAAACCATTGACATGACAGAAGCAGCAGCATTCCATTTCCAGTCCTAATAGGAATGACTCAAGCCTTCCAGCCAGGTGCCTGGGAAAGGGTGGGACAGGAGGCAGAAGAGTTGAAAAGTATTGGGTGTATTGTCCCCTAACTCATGGGTGGGAGCTTATTAAAGGAAATATATGTTTGTGAATTATACCAGGTACCTACACTCCAGGAAGAGAAGAGTCACCTTGTTCAGGGAAGCCTCTTGGCCACCTATCACTGATACAGGACTTTTCTTTTTTCTTTTTTTTTTTTTTTTTTTTTTTTGGTGCCACTTCACCAGACAGAGACCTCTGCAGACTGCATTGTCTCTGTCTGGGCACCACTCGGATCCAGGCTCACCGCAGAAGATACCCCATGGTTCCAGCCCTCCTGCTGCTTCCCATTGCTGGGAGTGGCTGCCTAGTGTTCCTGGAGGGCTACAGTGTTACAACAGCTCTTTTGACACCTGCTGTTCAGCAGATCCCAAGTTCTTGTCCTGTATCCAAGAAGAATGAAGTTATTTGGACAACCAGAGAATAAGAAGGGTGGAGAAGAGTTTTATTGAGTGACGGAACAGCGCTCAGCAGAAGGGGACTCTGGGTGGGTAGTCTCCCCAATCCAAAGGTGAGTAGTCCCCCTGAAGTGTGGCTGAGTCCAGGGCTTTTATGGGCTCAGAATGCAGATGTGCATGCTGATTGGTTTGTGAGTATGCAAAAAAAAGGCTAAAACTAAGGCACCACCCAAAGATGGGCACAACAGTGTAAAAAACCAATTAGGGGAGGATAGGTACTTGTAAAGTAGGTGATGGGTGGGAATCAATCAGAGAAAATTGTGCCAAATGGGAAGAGAGGTTCTTTTCTGGTCTGTGGATTTATCTGAGACTAGTAGCTTGGTTTTCAAGCTTTAAACTGTCTTTGGTTTGAAGGTTAGGTTTCACTGGGGAACCACCCATATCTGCCTAAGGATTTGTCTGCTTCCTCCTGCTATCATCACCTTCTGGAGATTCAAGAATAGATCCAAAAGCTACTTTTTGTAAGGCCCTTTCTGGCTCTCTTCCCTCCGCAAGTCCTGTATTCCAGACACCCCAGTTACTCATCGTTTATCAGACACCACCCAGCTTTCTCCCGCCAGGTTGTCCAGCTACCTGGAAAACCCCTCCTTCCACCCACTCCTTCAGCACCACTCCCCTCTGCCTTTTTCATTCCACCCAGTTTTCAAATCTTCCACCAAATGCTTTATCTTCCTTGAAGCCTTGCCTGAACCACCATTCAGGGTTGGTTCAACTCCTTTTTTGAACTCTCCTAGCCCCTGTTTGTCTCTTCCTCACAGCCTTGAACATATTAATTCAACAAAGACCTACTATGTTCTATGGACCAAGCTGTATGCTAGGCTCTGGAGATGCAATGGTAAACAACAGAGTTGGGTGTGTATGTGTGTGCACATGTTGGGGTAAGAATGAGGGCAGAGATGCTAAACAAAATAGTTGCACAAAAAAGTATACATATACAAATTATGATAAGTATGATAAAGGAACAAGGGATAAAAAAATGGAATGTGTACTTTAAAGAAGGATCTAGTTTAGAAAGGGAGACCAGGAAAGGTCTTCCAGAGGAATGAACATTTCCACTGAGGTTTAATGGATCAGTGAGTTGTCAGTTACCTAAGAGAAGAAATAGGCCAAAGGCCTTTTCTGAAAAACAGGAGATGCAAAACCCACAAGGCCAGAGGAGGATGGGGTGTCTGAAGAACTGCAAGAAGGCTAGCATGGCTGAAACAGTGAAGAAGCAGAGTGAAGTGAGAGGAGGCAAGAGAGTGGCAGGAAGTCCAACACATAGGGACAGCAGATCGTGGTAAGCATTTTGAATTTCTTCCCGGGTGTAATATAAATCATTAAAGGCTTTTAAATAAGTACTGTGGTCTGAATTATGGTTTTAAATACTTGTATGGCTACTATCTAAAAAGAGAAGCAAGAATAAAAATGAGGCTACCAAGAGGAGGTCATATGATCTCCACAAGAGAGATAGAGGTGGCAGTGGGAGTTGGGAGAAGAGGAGGGAACCTAGATCTAATACTTTGGGAGCCTGGAATTTTATTGGATGTAGACATGAGGGAGAGGTAGGTGTTAAAGATTATTCCTAGATGAATGGCTTGGACCATTGATCTGGTGAATGAACGTGCCTCCCAGTGAGAAAAGTCATGCTGGAGGAGTAGCAGGTCTAGGTGGAAATGTCCAAGGTGCAATTTAAGACATTAGATTGCAAGTAGATGATGTCAATCTATTTGAAATGTCAAGTAGTCAGCTGGATATATTGATCTAGAGTTCAGAGAGAGGTCACTGTGGGAGACATACATTGGAAAGCCATCAACTATAGATTTAAGTCTTTGTGAATGAATGAGATAACCATGGTGTGAAAAGGGAAGAGAAGAGATGAGGTGGGCAGAGAAGAACATACAGGACAGCACCTTGGAGAACCTAAAGTTTTTCTTTGATTTAAATTTTCTCTGCCCCTTGAGGGCAGGAACAATGTCTTTATCAAATTTGTTTCCCTTCTATCTCAGAGGTAGGCAGTGAATCTGAAATTAAGGAATTTTACTGGGCTCCGAAGTAACATTGTAAGTGCTCATATGAACATCATTCAACAAACATTGATTAAGCAGCTGCTGTGCGGCAAGTACTATCGCAGAAAATGAGGTTAAAATATGAGTAAGATGTACTCTCTGCTGCACTCGGGGATCTCCCAGATTAGTGAGGGGAAGAGATAAGAAAAGAGATGCCAACATCAGTGATACTTACATCTATAACAAAGAGTACTCCAGAGGTACTAGCTACATGCCTAGGGATTTCCATTTATTTTTCATACAATACTGAAATTGACTCAGTGAGAGGGTACTCATTTTATAAACAAAGGAGCTGAGACTATGAGAGTTTAAGTTATTTGCCCAAGGTCACATAGCTGGCAGACAGCGGAGCAGAAATGTGAACTTAGCCTAGCCTGGCTCCAATTCTGTGCTCTGGGCATCACCCTCATGGCCTGTTCATAGCATGTCTTGATGCTTTTTCCCTGCCCTGCCCTTGCTGCAGAAACTCCTGACCTGCCTGCTACAAACATAGTTCCCTGGGACACCCCTACCTGCAATGTGGAGAGCAGAGGCCTTGCTTGTGACAAAAGCTGATGTCCTTTAGCTTTTCCATGTCCCCTGCCTTTAGTGAGTCTAAAATCTAGGAGAAGAGATCTGACACATGTGCCAAGTTACAGGAACGACAAGTCCATGGCATGGTCCACATTTCTTAGACAATGTCATCTGCCATCTCTCCTGTGCTCTGGCGGCACTTTTTAAATCCATGACAGGTTCCATACATTGCATTGTACTTATGCACACTTTTCGGCTGTGAGGGCCTCCAGAGCTGTGACTGGGGTGATTTTAGACATCCTGTATATTTCTCAAATTGAATCTCTTCATTTCTCAGGCAGAGGTTACCACCTTCATGTCTCTTACTTTAGGTTATTGCCACAACCTCTAATAATTTTCTGCCTCAAATCTCTCCCTGGTTTTATCCACTCTTCACAGTGTAGCCAGAGTGATCTTAAACCACAAAGCTTGAGTCAGTCCCTTGCTTAAAACCCTCAATGGCACAATATGCCTCTCAGAATGAAGCCAAGCTCTAAGCCTGGAACTGCAGGTCCTCCAATGATATCTTGCACATTCTATACTTTGGCAACATTCTCTGGTCCAACAGCAAGTGCTGCTTGTAGCCCCCTTCCAATGCTCCTCAGCTCTGGGCACCTGCTCTTCCTCTAGCTCCTGAAAATGTGCTTTCTCTCCTTCACAGAGCCACGTTTTACTCATTCATCATGGAACCGACTGCTGGACTTCTAAAGTGTGACCTATACTCATCATTTTGTGACAAGCATCTTCTGATGTGCCAATTTTGACCACTAGAGTGAGTTTCTAGGGACAACCAGGGTGTCTTCTTTATCTGCATCTCTCCAGCATCTACAGTGTCTGCAAAATAATAATCAGTAAATCTTGTTAAGTGAATGAAAGAGCAAGTGAGTAATTAATTGTAAAGTACTAGGATGTATTATAAAGTATAAGGATGTCAAATGAGCAGTACAGACAACGAGCATGAGAGAAAGGAGGAAGTAGTCACTTCCAGTTGGGGTAGCCCCAGAAAACTTCCCGAATAAGAATAAATGTATGCTAGGCCTTGCAGGATGAGATAACGTGCGCTGGCCCTGTGCCGACTAACAGTTGGTGTTGAATGAGGTTGAAATGAATCTGATCTGGCTGGATGGAAAAAAGTGGGGAGGACATTTTATGGGGACAGGTCGTGGGGACAAAGGCTTTTAGGTGGAAAAACACAAGGCAAATTCAGGGAATAATCCAGAGTCCAGTTGGATTGGAGTAAAGGATTAATAGTGGGGAAGACAAACAGGGAGGAAGAGGAAGTGGGAGACAAATGGTGGACAGTGCAATGACGTGCGTGCATGGTGTGGGCTTTTGCACAGAGTGGTCAATAACTGAGAGCCACAGAGCTGCCTGCACCTGTCTTTTTCATCAAGAAGGTTTAAATTTGAACTTGATTAAGAGAACCTCTGAACAATGCAAACACAACACTCAAAGAATGCCTTCCAGGGTCGTGGGATAGGGGCAGAGTGGGAGAGGTACAGGATCAGGTCATTATCTAATGTCTCTGTAGTGTGGAAAAATAGGCCAAAATAACCCCAACTGGTTCTCATTTTTCTCTGCATCTCTAGTTTTGCCCGAATTAGAGAGCAGCTGAGTTGACCTAGGAAAAAAATCTACTTTGAACAGGAAATGCAGTAGGGAGGAGAATGGGAAATCCTAAAATCATGCCAGGAGAGGAAATGGCCAGTGCTGGTTGGGCTGAGAAGAATGGGGCCCCTTGCCCCACTTCACTCCTGGTCTGCTCTTGGGAACAGCCTATATACAAGGTGCTTGACAGCACAGGATGGGGCAGAGGCGTATGTGTCATGTTGGCCACTCCTGGCTGTTTGGAGCCAACACTGATATTACACTGTGTCTGGAGAAAGAAAGCAGGCAATGAGGCTGGGCAACACACGGGAGAGCTCTGTCCCCTCACCAGCTCCACTTGCCTCCCATATCCATCTCAAAGGAGGCAGCATGCTGCAGCAAAGAAGAAACTGGGGAGGGAGTTCAGAGTCAGGAGCTTTAGTCTCCATCTCTGCTGTTTACTTGCCTTTTGGTATTGACCAGCCATTGACACTCTCCAAGACACTGGTCTTCTTTCTCTTCTATTGTTCTAATGAAGAAGATGGGTTAGGGATCCTCCCAAATCTCAAGTTCTAAGACTCTCCCATCAGTTGGCTCTAATTTGGTTATCCAGCCTTAGCTTCCTGTACTGGATTTCCATTCACGCTTTGCTCCAGTCACAGCAGAACATCCCCGGAACCTGCCCTGTATTTTCTTTCCTCTATTCCTTTGCTCACGTGACTTCCATCCCAAATATCTCTCAGTTTCTCTTCTTTCCTTCCTTCCTTCCTTCCTTCCTTTCTTTCTTTCTTCCTTTCTCTGCAGTTTACTTTTTCTCTTTCTTTCTTTCTTTTTCTTCCTTTCTCCTTTCTTTCTCTTTCTTTCTTCTTTCTTCTCTCTTTCTTTTCCTTCCTTCCTTTCCTCCTTCTTTTCTTTTCTTTTTTTCTTTTCTCTCTTTCTTTCTTCTTCCTTTCTCCTCTCTTTCCTTTCTTTCTTTCTTTTTTCTTCTCTCTCTTTCTTTTCCTTCCTTCCTTCCTTCCTTTCCTCCTTCTTCTTTTTCCTTCCTTCCTTCTTTCCTTCCTTCCTTCCCTCCTTCTTCTTTTTCCTTCCTTCCTTCTTTCCTTCCTTCCTTCCTTTCTTTCTTCTTTCTCTTTTTCTCTTTCTTTTCTTTCTTTCTCAGGGTCTCACTCTGTTGCCCAGGCTGGAGTGCTCTCTCTCTCTTTCTTTCTCTTTTTCTCTTTCTTTCTTTTATTTCAGAGCCCTGCTCTGTTGCCCAGGCTGGAGTGCAGTGGTGCAATCTCAGCTCACTGCAACCTCCACCTTCCGGGTTCAAGCGATTCTCATGTCTCAGCCTCCTGTGTAGCTGGGACCACAGGCACACACCACCATACCTGGCTAATTGTTGTATATTTTGTAGAGATTGGTTTCTTCATGTTGCCCAGGCTGGTCTCAATAACTCCTGAGTTCAAGCAGTCCACCCACCTCAGCCTCCCAAAATGCTGGGATTACAGGCATGAGCCACCACACCTGGTCTTTTCAGTTTCATTTATTGAAATCCTGTATTTCTTTCACAAATAACCCATTCACCTTTTTGGGATAAAAACTTTCTTTTAAATCCACATGCATGTGAGAGCATTGATAACCAAGCAGTGAGGAATAAAGGTTTATATACCAACTTCGTAGGGGAAAGGGAGTGGGGAGAAAGGGCTTCTATGAGAGGATAAATTAGCTTTCAGTGAGACAAATGGAGGGTATGATAATTGGTGATAATGTGTATTTATGTGATTTCTCTCCCTTGTGCTAATGACCAGTCTTCTTGGCTGTCAGCTCTCCTGGAGAGGGGATTTATGGCAATTTCATTTTCAAGAAGCTCTGCCTTTAGTCAGATAAGGGAAGCTCAGAAAAGGCTTCTTTCTGCATCTTCTGTATTTCAAATATCTTCATTTTAAAATAGTCTTTATGCCATTCCTGTGGGATGTTAGTCCTGTCAGCCACCCACTCCTAAACACGGTCTCACTGAGTATTCTAGTGAGAAACCTCAGATAATTTCCACCAGCTCTGTATGCCTCAGTTTACACTTCTGTAAAATAGGGATAATGTTTCCTATTGTAGTAAAGATTGCATGAGCTAATATAAGGCAGTTAGAACAGTGCTTGCTGTTATGAGCATTGCCTGCTATTATTATTTTCTGCTCAGTCTCCATTCCCTACTAAGGATGTGTGAAGAATAAGAATAACTATGGCTGGGGATTTAGGAGTTATCTCAGAGGCAATATACTTTGAATGCAGACATCTTTCAGTAGACTTTAGTTTTGTTCCTTTTTAAAATTGTTTTATTTATTATTATATATACATATTCTTTGCTTATCACTCGGCTCGATGTTCTTACACTTCCAATGGCCATAAGAATTACTGTCCAGGGTTGTAAATGCACAATGACTTCTCTATTTGGAGTCTGTAAATGATACTGAGGGATAATTTTGACCACATGTGATTTTTGTCTCATGCACGCACTCTATTCAGAATCTAAACAGTGACTCTTCTTTGTGGGTTTGGTTTTAACTAGCAGAGCCTTTCTCCCTGAGTTATTGAGGAAGCCCTGAGTGGAAAGTAGAGAAGGGTCTGCAGTAGTCAAAGCTGAGTTCCTCTCACTTTTCTTGCTCTGCTTCTACTTTGAATGGTAGTTCACAGTGTCAATGCGAAGGGTTTAGAGCTCTCAGAAATGCCCCAAATCCAAACCTTAAAAGGCTGGCTTTCTGGCTGAATTATTCACTGTTTAGCAACTGTATTTGAACAGCCTGTAAGCCATTCACTATTGTGGGGAAATGTAAATGAGGGACTCTGGTCTCACGTTGGGCAAATGCCTAATCAAGTGGGTGTCACCCAGGCAAGAAGGCTGCAGAGATGCAAATGGACACTTTTAGACAAAGGTAAACCTGTCACTGTGCCAGGATGGCGCCTTCAAGCTGGGCAGTGAGACCACAATGGAAAGAAAAAACCCACAGGACCCCTGATATAGACAGAGTCAGAAAGGAAAAGAAGGAAGCTGAACCCCATCCTTGGAATAAGAGTGGAGCTTAAAAGCCCTACAGAGTCTATTCACTACATTCTGGGAGGTGTCAGGAAGTCTGGCCCAGTAGAGAATAAAAACCTTACATAGTTTTACTTACAGAGTCTTACAGAGTCCAGCATCTGTGCTATGTCCCCATATTTGTAACTCTTTTTCTCTCTGCCTGTGCTTCTATTGGGAGCAGCAGTTAGACTCATGAATCTGTCCTTATGGAGAGCCAGGAGAGATTGCTCCCTCCATCCTCATCAGGCACAGGTGGGGAAGAAAAGGGCCCTAAGATATCCAATAAGTGGAAGCAACCACTGAAAAGGCCAAGTCTGAGTCCCTGGGACTCTGCTGTAAGTCAGCAAATAGAGCCTAGAAAGGAAGCCAGGGCCCAAGAAAGTATGAAATCCTGTTTGAGGCCAAACAACCACTGCAATATTAAACTTAAAACACCTATCCCATCCCATGCTACAGTTATTTTTATATATGTGCATGATGTCTCCCTTGAGATTCTAAGCATACTGAGGGCAGGAAGCATTCTTGGTTATGTTGTCACTCCCAGGGTCTGTCTATCACAGGGTTTTGCACACAGAAAGCACACTTTAATTGCTGTGCAACAAACCGCCCTGAAACTGAGTGGCTTTGAAACAATTTATTGTTTCTCATGGTTCTACCTTTTGGCTGTGTTTGGCACAGTAGTTTGTCTGTTCTATGTGACATCTGCCAAGTCACTGGTTAGGCTGTGTTGCTGGCCACTTTGGCTGTGCTGGAAGGGTCTCGAAGGCTTCACTCATATGTCTAGCATTTAAGCACTCCTCTCCCTGGCCTTTCTTTCCATTCAGGAGTCTAGCCAAAGCTTCTTTCCAGTATGAAGATTATCCAAGAGCAAAAGTAGGGGCTACCAGGCCTCTTAAAAGCTACACTCAAATCTGGCATAACCATTACCTCCATCACATTCTATTGGTCACAGCAGGTTACAAGGCCAGGCCAGATTCGAGAGAAGGGGAAATAGGCTGTGATTCTTGATGGGAGGAGGGATATGCTTATTTTGGGAAGGGAAGAATTATGGCCACCATCTTTGGAGACTAGCACAATGTACTTGCTCAATATTTATGGAATTTGTTTTCCAATATGAGGACTGGTGGTGAACATGGCCTAATCAAGGGAAGCTTACACTTTTCTTCCTGTCGTGTGTCACCGTTTTGGTTTCATAAAACAACAAGCTAGACCAACACTGTCCAGAAGAAACATAATGTGAGTCACAAATATGACCCACATATGTAACTTTTTAATTTTCTTGAAGCTACATTCACTATGTAACAGGTGAAATTAATTTTAATATTTATTTTATTCAACCCACTATATCCAACATATATCATTTCAACATGTTACTGTTTGGACCAACGGAGGCAAGATGGTGCACTTCCGGGTTCTTCTTCACCACCAACTCTTCCCGGGTGCGCGAAAATGCAGCCGGCGCCCGGGAAGGTGCAGACCAACTGGGCATGCGCCAGGTGACGTCAATCCGAAGAGACCAAGATTTACCTGGTGGCACCTGCGGAATGCCCCTGACACGCCCGTGCCCCGCCTATTGCCCTCCCACTCCTAGAAAAGCCGCTCTCCGCCATTGAGCCACGCGGTCTTCTTGCAGCCCCACTCCTGTCGGGATGTCGGGACTGTGGGAAGTCTGTCCGAGAGCCCCACCGCGGGGAGACTCTGCCGGCCTCCTTTGCCGGAGGCCGACAGACTTCTCCCGCACACCTTAGGTTACCAAAATAAACGTGCAGTTTTGCGCCTGACCTTTGCCTACTTGCTGGTTCTTTTGCTCGCTCTGGTGGTCTTAGAAAAACAAGACAGTTACCAACTGAAAATTAATGAGATATTTTACATTCTTTTTTATTTTTGTACTCTGTTTTAAAAGTTGGTGTGTTATACACTTGCAGCACATCTCATTTCGTACTAGCTACATTTTAAGTGCTTACTAGCCACATGTGACAAGTGGCTACCATTTGGACAGGTGCTAGACGGTCCATTAATTTTCCTTGC
This sequence comes from Piliocolobus tephrosceles, assembly GCF_002776525.5. Lineage (NCBI taxonomy): Eukaryota > Metazoa > Chordata > Mammalia > Primates > Cercopithecidae > Piliocolobus > Piliocolobus tephrosceles. The sequence continues at coordinate 51,514,191 of NC_045446.1, forward strand.
CTCTACAGTAAGGAAAAGTAGGTGACAAAGTACAACAGGCAGGCACTATAATGCATATTTTTAGTGCTATTGTGAGCAAAAACGATAGAGAATACATGAAACGCTCCTCAAGCATCTTGCATACAATAAAGGCTCATTAAATATTGGTCACATTTCATTGTTGATAGGTATTTCATTGCCCTCTTAAGCTTGCTCAAGTAAGGTTACGTGTTCCTTGAGCTGGAGAGCATTTATAACCTGCATTTACCTGATGTTGTTAACTGGGTTTCTTTCTTTCTTTCTTTTATTTATTTATTTATTTATTTTTTCTGTTTAGAGACAAGGTCTCACTCTGTTGCCCAGGCTACAGTGCAATGGTGTGATCTCGACTCCCTGCAGCCTCGACTTCCCGAGCTCGAGCAGTCCTCTCACCTCAGCCTCCCAAGTAGCTGGGACCATAGATGCATGCCACCATGCATGGCTAATTTTATTTTTATTTTTTTGTGGAGACAAAGTCTCACTATATTGCCCAGTTGGTATTGAACTCCTTGGTTCAAGAGATCCTCCTGTGTCGGCCTCCCAAAGTGCTGATATTATGGGAACGAGCCACAATGCCCATTCCATCTTTCTTATTTCTCAAAATTTCTTGACTTTCTATTTCTCTCTGAGTTTCTGCTCCACTTTCTTCTTCCTGCTGACCAGAATCCTCTTCGCATACATACTTCACTATGGCTTCCCCAGCCTCTTTTGTTATGATAAACTCTGTTTTTGATAAACTCTGTTTTTGAAACAGAGTTTTTGATAAACTCTGACCTACTGATGACTGGCTTGGATTCTCTGCATTTCCCATTTCCCAACAGTGGTGATCTGATTGGCCTAATTAATGTCTTTTCATGCCAGTTCACATCCTATAATTGATCATTGGCTGCCTTGGGTTCAACCCACCCTTGGTCTAATCAGCCGTGGTTAGGGAAGTACCTTCTTATGGTACTCAGTATGGCCACCTGGAAATGAGGGGCTGCCCATGCGGTAGTCTCCTAGAGGGGTGTGGCCAGACATACTGCTTGATATGGAAATGCTCTAGTTCACTCTCCATTGCTGGGATTTCCCAACTGAGCTCATCAGTCTGGCCCCAACAGAAAGAAGGTTTCCTCCCTTTACTTGCTACCATTCTTGACCTCTAGGATAGCTTCACCTAACTACAGGAATGCATATGATTAAAGGCTATCAGAAGCCTGGTTGCTGAGGAAGTCTGCTTAGGTGCAAGTCAGTGCTCAACCAGTGTAAGTTGCTGATAGTCATCCTCCTGTAATTCCTGAGGAACCCATTCTTGGCCCAGATACTTATCATAACAGATTGATTTAAGTACTTACTTTGCCAACACCTTCATAAATCAGTGTTTTTCTAAGCGGAGTTTGTTATGTGACCTTGTTGCATTAGAATCAGTTTGGAATGCTCATAAAAATGTGGATTACTAATCCCAACTCCAGGACCTATGAACTAGAATCCCAGGGAATGTGTCTCAGGAATCTGCATGTTTATCGGCTCCATAGATAAGTCTAATGGGCAAGAAGCCTGAGAAGTATTGCATGAAGCCCCCTGTGAACCTCATGTATTTCAGACTGTTCTGCCTCATCCCCTAGACTTTGTGAGAACTCCTCTGACACTTGACTTGTGGAACCTAGAATTTTTTCTAGAAGTTTCCAGGCAGTCTGAGGTCCATCCAAGTATCCTCAGAGGCAGATGGTAAGAATGAAAGTTCCCACCACCATCTGTTCTGACCCAAATTCTTGGATTCAAACACAGTGCACCCACACTTTGCCCCTGATTTGACATTTCCCATGGGATGGCAAAGGGATTTACCTGGCAGCCATTGTGCAATCAGCACAAATCCCCAGGCACCACCCTACATAGAGGCTCTTCTGGCTGACTGCCTGAGTCACAGCTCAATGGGATAAGCTCAAGAAGCCCCAGGCGGGTAGAAAGCAGTGCATATGGGGCTGTGCCCCTGCACAATCACAATGGAACCAGTGTTTGCATTAGAGCCAGACAATGACTGTGATTCAAGGACGGGATGCCAAAGCTAAAGGGTACTCTGGGTAAGGAGAGGACCTGGGCCCCTTTCTTGGCTCAGTCTCTGCCTGGAAATGATTCCACTTTTGTTTTCAATCCTTTCTGCCTGTTTTTCAAATTTCTAGGAGCATGAATAAGTGGTCGTATATTGCTTCCAGGGTAATCACATATTTTTCACATTTGACCCAAGAATTTAGACGCTATACTACCCCAGCCCATCCTTGCTATATATGAGCAAGATTTGTGCATTTTCAAGATTCTGAGGAAAATGAAGTAATGTCCTTAACAATGGGTCAGAACTGACATCTAGCCTCTTGACAGACGGCAGTCGGCATTGAGTTTTTTTGTAATTTCTCACTGCAGTATACGGCGGATTTCTAGCTCTAGCCACTCAATATGTTTTAATTTCTACTCAAGGACAGAACTCACCATTCAATATGTGGGCATTTAATGGATTAGATGCTTCATGGAGAGTCTTTCTTCAAAGCATCCATCTTTAACAGAGTCCAAGAGTCTCCAAAGTAAGTCAAATGTATAAATATAGACCTTACAATATGGAGCCTGGTCATTCAGTGAACAGAAAATCTACTGTCCTCTCCCTTTCCAAACTGGAACTGAGTGAATTACATTCATGTCTCCAGCCCTGGCCTGAATATAATTCATCTAAAAAGATGCCCAAAGAGAAAATAATTAACACGCGCCTATGAAAATAAGCTTTAATTCAAGAGAAGGAGAAAAAGGGGAGAATATTCTGGAGTAAAATGTAGATTTTTTTCTCCCTCTGAAGCAGATTTTTTTTTTGTATAAAATAAAAATGTTTTGGGAAACTATTTGCCTTGTGTTTTCAGTAAGCTATTATGGAAATTATCCTACTAACTAGGCACAAGGCTTATTAAAAATACAACTGGCTAAACTAATGTATTATTAGAAGTGACTTTAAAAGATTTAAAATGCAGTGCACATTGGCAGCCATTTTGGGTGTAGAAAATTAACAAATATAACACTGTAGAAAAAGTATATTAATAATAGGATTAAAAACACTTTTTTTTAGAGACAGAGTTTTACTCTATTACCTAAGCTGGAGTGCAGTGGAATGATCATAGTTCACTGTATCCTCAGACTCCTGGGCTTAAGTGATCCTTCTGCCTCAGCCTCCAGAGTAGTTGGAAACACAGGCACATACCACCGCACTTGGCTATTTTTATTTATTTATTTATTTATTTTCGTAGAGGCAGGGTCTTGCTATGTTGCCTAGGCAGATCTCAAACTCCAAGCCTCAAGCAATCTTCCCACCTTGGTCTCCCAAAGTACTGGGATTATAGACATGAGCCACCATGCCCAGTCCTAATGAAAGAATAAATTAGAAAAATTATAACAGAAACAGAATAAAAATATAAATAAAAGATTAGAAATAGCTAATATGGAAAAGAGAGCCCAGGATCTATCTTATTAATGCTACTGAGGAAACGAAGCTAAAATAATAACAAATGAAAGTAATCTTGACCTTACAAGCAAAATCAACCTAATTGAGTATGTATTCAATGCATTTTATCCAAAATAATCAACAGCTTCAAAAGTCCTTCTCAACATAAAGAATTATCTAATCTTAAAAAAATAGAGGCAATTGACAAAACAAAAAGTTGGCATTTTTTAGACCTTCCTTTCACAATAATGAGTGTTAAAAGGTAATAAGAAAGGTCCACAGAGATCTATAGACATGAGGTCCTTACCTATAAAATCAGGAAAATTATTTAAGTGACATAAAAAAGGAAAGATATTCTCAAAAACACAAGAACTGAGAAAATGTATGTCTCATTTACTCTTTATGATGCTTACCAGCACATCATGGAATGAGCCCAAGGTAAAATGTTAGGACAAGTAGAATAAAAGAACTGGGCCGGGCGCGGTGGCTCAAGCCTGTAATCCCAGCACTTTGGGAGGCTGAGACGGGCGGATCACGAGGTCAGGAGATCGAGACCATCCTGGCTAATACGGTGAAACCCCGTCTCTACTAAAAAATACAAAAACACTAGCCAGGCGAGGTGGCGGGCGCCTGTAGTCCCAGCTACTCGGGAGGCTGAGGCAGGAGAATAGCGTAAACCCGGGAGGCGGAGCTTGCAGTGAGCTGAGATCCGGCCACCGCACTCCAGCCTGGG